>NC_044916.1:18063195-18097088 GCF_003576645.1 Ipomoea triloba | reverse complement strand
ACAACGGGCAAGAAAAGGGCAGCAAGTGAACCAGCTGGACCACCTCCAAAAATACCAAGAATCATGAGCAAAGCAGTGGAGGATGCCAAACAGGCAGAAAACCTAAGGGTCCAGCGTACACTGGAAATGGAGAGAAGGAGAGAAGAGGACAGAAAAAGAAGAAGAAAAAGACAAGAACGACAGTCAGAAGAAGAAAGGAAGATAGATCTTCTCATGACAAACTTTAAGTTTGGGAACAGAGAAGACACTGAACAAATTCTGACTCTGGAGATATTCAAGCTTCTGAAAATCACTGGAATATCAACACACAGCAACATGTCTCCAGAAGAATGTATTGCTTGGTGGAAAGATGGAGTAATTGATGGTGAGTTCGTGGGGGAAGCCTACAGGAACTACAGGCATCTAGATGTCACAGATGAATACTTAAGCCTGGTAAATCCGAAAGACCCCATCAAGACACGAGAAGCCATTAACAAGAAAAGGAAAGGCAACAAGAAGTAAGCTCTCGTGGTCCAAACTCCATCTTATTTCAATGTATTGATACTTATGTTGTTCTTGGTCTTATTTCTTTGAATCTTTTCCACTAAACTCTGTTATGTAAACATTCCCTTAATCTTAATACATATATCTTCTGCTGGGGGTGTTGCGTGAGTTTACTTATTCATGTTTAGTAGAATTGTTGTCAAACTTACCATATGCGCTGAAAATAAAATCAATGCTTTTTCTTTTTCAAATCAGCCATATAAGTAAGTATAAGTGTTGGCATCATCAAAAAGGGGGAAATTGTTAGGAACATCATGTAATAGGTTTTGATGATACCAACTGTTAAGTAAGAATCCCCAAGTCTCGATACATAGGCAAAACAATGTAAGTTCGATAAGTAAACTAAGAGCGAAAATACAACCGGGTAATTTGAGCTCAACTCGGGAAATATTTAAGCTTAAGGTAAACTTGTTTGAACAACTTAGAAGTTTTCGTGTTGTAAGCAAACAGATAGATCAGAAGCAGGCACGAGACAACTCTGGAGGAATAAGGGTCTACGAGACATCAACTAAGTCTCGAGACACAAGCCAAGTTCGAGAGGTAAGGACCTCTCGATATACCTATCGAGTTCGAGACGTAAAGAATATTCGAGAGATAGACCTCTCGATACATGGGATTGAAACATCAAGTGGTCGAGACATCTTTTATGGTCTCGATAAACCGGCACTTCTCCAAGAGGCTGAATGTTAGTCAACATGTGCAGATAAAATACTCTAAGTTTGGAGAAGAAGAATATCATGGAGATAAAATATTGAAGAGGTGCTGAGCGGGAGGTTTCAAAATGGACGGAAGTGGATGACACGTCAGACCTCCACCACAAACGGTCAAGAAGTGCACCAATCCTGAAGTGGTCAGATTCCCCAAACAAGGAATGATGGGAACATAAAAAGAGTAACTTTATCCAAAAGAAGCAAGTGAAGCATGAGCTCAAGAAAGTGGAATATGGAATATTCACTACAAAACAAAAGGCTCAAGTTACAAGACCACTACTCCATGAAAAATGCTGAAATTGTGCAAAGACCCATGTTCGGCGTGGGAGACCAATTTCAAACGGAATAGTTTTCCCTCCAACGGAACTATTCTTCTACTCTCATATATAAGGACGTAAAGACACAGAAGAAACAGGGGTTGTGAAAGAGGTCAAGAGGTTAACAAGAGGTGTCTGATAAAAACGTTCCAGTGCAAAGTGCTTAACTTGGAATATCATCCTGATATTCAATACAGCGAGAGAACACATCTTAGTGTTCGAAGAGAGTTACAAAGCTAAACTGTCATACATCCAGAAGGTGACCAAAGCTGCTCTACATCAAAGTTGATTCAACGATAGCTTGTGGTCAGATTGGAGATTGTTACATTCAACTGTGACTATCAACAACGTCTTGCTTTGGATTAAGCAAGGGAGGTGGAGTATCCTGGCTGCTGTCCGAGCGAAAGAAACCTGAGGCTTGACGCGGGCTTGGTGATCAAAGGTCAAGTGCTCGAGAGGTGGAGTAACTGGAAGCGGGGAGAAAAACCTGAGGAGAGGCGGAGTAACCTGGCTGCTGTCCGAGCGAAAGAAACCTGAGGCTTGACGCGGGCTTGGTGATCAAAGGTCAAGTGCTCGAGAGGTGGAGTAACTGGAAGCGGGGAGAAAAACCTGAGGAGAGGCGGAGTAACCTGGCTGCTGTCCGAGCGAAAGAAACCTGAGGCTTGACGCGGGCTTGGTGATCAAAGGTCAAGTGCTCGAGAGGTGGAGTAACTGGAAGCGGGGAGAAAAACCTGAGGAGAGGCGGAGTAACCTGGCTGCTGTCCGAGCGAAAGAAACCTGAGGCTTGACGCGGGCTTGGTGATCAAAGGTCAAGTGCTCGAGAGGTGGAGTAACTGGAAGCGGGGAGAAAAACCTGAGGAGAGGCGGAGTAACCTGGCTGCTGTCCGAGCGAAAGAAACCTGAGGCTTGACGCGGGCTTGGTGATCAAAGGTCAAGTGCTCGAGAGGTGGAGTAACTGGAAGCGGGGAGAAAAACCTGAGGAGAGGCGGAGTAACCTGGCTGCTGTCCGAGCGAAAGAAACCTGAGGCTTGACGCGGGCTTGGTGATCAAAGGTCAAGTGCTCGAGAGGTGGAGTAACTGGAAGCGGGGCGAAAAACCTGAGGCTTGAGGCGGGCTTGGTGATCAAAGCTCAAGCGCTCGTTATTGTACTAGAAAGGGAAGTTTTTAGTGCAATCCTTCCAGGGAGTTTCTGGAAGAAGAGTGGAAGTAGGCGGGTTGGCCGAACCACTTAAAAATCTCTCTTGCATTTACTTTCTGTTTTTATCTCTCGCTAACTTCTCGATTGCACTGCATATAATCACACCTCTCGAACTAACCCAAACTCGTGCTAACCAAAAGGGGATAATATTTCCGCTGCGCATAAAACTTTGTCTTCACCTCGTGAGGTATCGAACCTAAACATCCTAAGTTCAATACACACGAGAGGTCGAAAAGATTTGCAAAATCTTATACAAGTCTATTCACCCCCCCCCCTATACTTGTACCCCATCCCCTTGGGACCAACAATTGGTATCAGAGCAAGTTCTCTGATCGATATAAACCTTTGTTTATATTGCCTAGAGATCCTTCTTTGAAAAATCTTTTTAAATATTTTCAAAGCACGAGATAATTTTTCAATATGGACAGCATGTTGTCGAGACATCTTCTCTTTGATCTTAGCAGGTTTGACGACTGGAAAACACGCATGCTTGCGTACTTATCAGCCCTCCATGATGAGATGGCCGAGGTTATAACTTCTGGACCAGTCAAGATCCTAATGGTTAATACTGCTGCAGTTCAAACCCAAGAAACACCAAAGTACATCCCAAAACCTAGGGAAGAATGGACCAGTGATGATAGGAAGAGAAACAACCTGGACAATATTGCCAAGGATATTCTCTTCAGAGCTATAGACGAAACCATCTTCCCAAAAGTGAGGAAGTGCAAAACGGCAAAAGAGGTATGGGATACTTTGATGTTAATTGGTGAAGGTGACGAACAGGAAAAGGAAAACAAGCTCACCGTGGCCATGAAGAAGTTCGAAGACTTCAAGATGAAGCCAGGAGAGAGCATCGACAGCATGGAGTCTCGGTTCATGAAGCTCACAACCGAGATCAGTGACCTTGAAAAGGAGATCCCACAAAAGGAGCTGAACCTGAAGGTCTTACGTGGCCTCACTAAGGAGTGGGAAGTAAAGGTGATCACGATGAGAGATCACCGAGATCTGAAGGAAACCACAACAGACAAACTCTTCCGGGATCTCAAAGCCTTCGAGTTCGAGATGTTCCCAAGAGATGAGGACATTGTGGATCGACGAAACGTAGCACTTGTTGCTGAGCAACCATCCACATCTTCAAGGTCAGACTCTAATCCTATGAATGTTATGTCTGACGAACAGTTTGCTCTCTTTGTGAGAAAGTTCAGGAAATACATGAAGATGAACCAGGAGAGCAACAAAAGTTCACCTTCCTCCTCAAGAAGGAAAAATGAGAGATATCCATCCAGAAGGACGGAGGAGGAAAATCAGGGTCTATGCTACAACTGTAGAAGACCGGGACATTTCAAGGCCGAATGCCCTTACCCACTAGTAAGCAAGCATCAGGGCCAAGAAGGCAAGGATTCCAAGAGAATAGAGGAATCCAGGGAGAAGCCAACACAAGGTGGCTTCAAAGGATCATCAAAGACGTATCAGCGCAGGAAGGCGCTTGTTGCTGAAGAATTCGAGAGGACAATCGAGGAGTCCGAGACGTCGAGCTCCAGCGAAAGCAGCAGCAGCTCAGAGGATGAGAGGGGGCTCATCTGCTTATACACCGAGGAAGAGGAGAATCAATGCCTAATGGCCATTGACAACGAGGTAACCTCTACTCCTACATCTCGCTGCTCTACTTCTACCTCTCGTTGTTCTTCATTTAAAAGCGATGAGGACCCCTTCGAGATGTTGGAATCGCTCAGAAGGAACCTTAACATCGCCAATAGCACTCATGCTAGAGTGATGGATGAAAACAGCAAGCTAACTGCTGAAAGAGATATGCTTAAGAACGTCTCGAAAGAGAATTTGGAGCTGACTCTCAAAGTAAGTGAGTTAGAAGCCAAAGTAATCCTACTATCTGAAGAGTGCAAAGCTCGAGAGACGAGAGAGCTTAATCTTCGAAAGGTCATAGCATCATACACTAATTCCTCCAAAGCTATGGAGAAAATGGTGGTTGATCACAGACCTACAAGTGATAGAACCGGTCTAGGGTTCCATCAAGACCATCTCTCGAGAGATAAACAGACCAATGGTTTGGGAACTTCAAGAAATGGAGGATCTCAACCCAAACCAAATAAAGGTCATAAAGGACCAACAGAAAAGACCAGAGTAGCTATTCATAAACCGTCCCTATACACCAGCAATGGAAAGTATAGGAAAGCTACGAAGAATGGCCGGGTAAACAATATCGAGAGATCACCTTGCTATCTCTCGCAAGGCCATTCCAAGTACAAAAAGAGCTACACTCCATATAATGCGCCTCAAGGCAAATATGGAAGGTCTGAGATCCACATAGTTAGGAACTCACGGATGGAGAAAGGAAGACTCTATCCATCTAGTGAGAATTGGTCATCAAATCACAAGTTCTGGAAGAAACCTCACTTTCAGCAATTTCACATGACCAAACAGCGTATGAAAGGCATGGTGCATAAGCCGGTCGAAAAGTCTCTACCTAAGTTGATTTATGCACCAAAGAGGCCTAAAACCTTTGCTAGCATTCCTTATAATTATCAAACGTACAATGGCTACATTGCGCCTAGGCCTGGAATAATGGGCACAAGGTATAAATGGATGCCTAAACTCACTAACCCACCAGGACCCAAAGTTTGGGTACCTAAACTTGCTTAATTTCCTTGCAGGACACCAGGGACATGTGGTTCATTGACAGTGGATGTTCGAGACATATGACGGGAAATCTAACACTGCTAGAGAACATCCAACCTATCGAAGGTCCCTTGGTGACATTTGGCGACAACGAGAAGAAGGGACGCACAAAAGCTGTTGGTGAAATTCAAAAGAATGAGCTGGTTATTAAGGGAGTATCCTACGTTGAAGGGCTCAAGTTCAATCTCCTTAGTACAAGCCAGTTCTGTGACAAAGGCTACAAGGTTGTCTTCACCAAAAGCAAATGTCAGATTATGAACGAGGAATCTCTCGAAGTCGTCTTGGAAGCAGCAAGGAAAGGAAACATGTACATAGTGGATTGGAGGTCTGCAAAACCATCCCTATGTATGCTAGCAAGGAGCAAGGAAGATTTATGCTGGGATTGGCATAGTAAGCTTAGTCATCTGAACTTCAAGACTATCAACAAGCTTACTAAGAGGAACTTAGTGGAAGGACTGCCCAAAGTGACGTTTCGAAAGGATAAAATCTGTGAGGCATGTCAACGTTGCAAACAGATCAAATCCTCTTTCAAGAGCAAAGCCGAGACATCATCCACTAGACCATTAAGTCTTCTTCACATGGACTTATTTGGCCCAGTGGATCCACCCAGCATAAAGGGAAAGAAGTACACTCTTGTGGTAGTGGATGACTACACAAGATTCACTTGGACCGTGTTCTTAACCAAGAAAAGCGAGACAAAAATTGCCCTACCAAATCTCTTGAAACAAGTTCAAGTTGAAAAGGAAGTCTCGATACTAAAGATCCGGTCAGATCAAGGTGGAGAGTTCGTTAATCAAGTAATCGAGAGCTACTGCAACGAGAACGGAATTCATCATCAACTATCAGCTGCTCGAACACCTCAACAAAACGGGGTTGCTGAAAGAAGGAACAGAACTCTCAAAGAAGCCGCAAGGACCATGCTCTCGCAAGCCAACATATCACAAGGATTTTGGGCAGAAGCAATCAACA
Source organism: Ipomoea triloba (assembly GCF_003576645.1). Lineage (NCBI taxonomy): Eukaryota > Viridiplantae > Streptophyta > Magnoliopsida > Solanales > Convolvulaceae > Ipomoea > Ipomoea triloba. Next base: position 18,090,657 of record NC_044916.1, on the reverse strand, counting down.
CAGCGTGCTACACCCAAAATCGGTCCTTGATAGTAAAAGGAGTTGGAAAGACTCCATATGAGTTGTGGAATGGAAGAAAACCGAATGTAAGCCACTTCCACTCATTCGGGTGCAAATGCTATATTCACAACAATGGGAAGACTCAACGAAGAACTTTTGAAGAAAAGGCAGATGATGGAGTATTTCTGGGATACTCATCGACAAGCAAAGCACTCAGAGTCTTCAACAAGCGGAGTTTGGTGGTTGAAGAGTCCATACATGTTACCTTTGATGAAAGGGCATCAACAGATCAACCATCAAAGACAACGGAAGCTGCTGAGGAAGATCAGCCAGAGTCTATCGAGAGATCAAACTTACCTCTCGAAGACAAGCAGTCGATAGTTCGAGACGTAGCAGAACTCCAGTCAGAATCAGATGATGAAGAGTCTACCAAGAAGAAAGCGCCTGACTCAGTTGATCAAAACCAGATCATAGATGTTCAACCCATATCTCAACCTTCAATGGAAGTATCAACTGAGGAGCCGCAACCCGACCTAAGATGGCTGAGAAATCACCCTGCTGATCAAGTGATCGGAGATGTACGTGACAGAGTTCGAACCAGATCAGCTTACAGAGAAAGCATGTTTGCTTGTTTTCTATCTCAAATAGAGCCTAAGGTGATCGATGAGGCTCTAAGCGACGCAGATTGGGTGCAAGCAATGCAAGAGGAACTTCATCAGTTCGAGAGGAACGACGTTTGGGAACTAGTTCCGAGACCTCATCATCAGAATGTCATTGGTACAAAGTGGGTTTTCAGAAACAAGATGAATGAGGATGGAGTTATTGTTAGGAACAAGGCCAGACTTGTTGCCAAAGGCTACTGTCAGGAGGAAGGAATAGATTTTGATGAAACCTTCGCTCCAGTGGCACGTCTCGAAGCCATACGCATCTTTCTCGCATATGCCGCCTTCAAAGACTTTAAGGTATATCAAATGGATGTCAAGAGCGCTTTTCTGAACGGACTTCTCGAAGAAGAGGTGTACGTTGAACAACCTCCGGGTTTCTTGAAGGACGTGGGAGCTGACAAAGTATACAAATTAAAGAAGGCACTTTACGGCTTAAAACAAGCTCCGAGAGCTTGGTATGATACCTTATCCTCTTTTCTAATTCAGTGTGGGTTCACCAAAGGCCTAGTGGACAAAACATTGTTTAGAATTAAGGACGGGGATCACATCTTATTGGTGCAAATCTATGTGGACGATATCATTTTTGGAAGCACCAATCCAGACTTGTGCGAGAAGTTCTCCAGGTTGATGAAAGGGAAGTTCGAGATGAGCATGATGGGAGAACTAAACTACTTCCTTGGATTACAAGTGAGACAGCTTAAGGAAGGTATCTTCATCAATCAGGAGAAATACACCAAGGATCTGCTCAGAAAATACAATATAGAAGGGAAATCCTCAGTCAAAGTACCCATGGGAACCTCTCTACGTATCGATGTCGACAGTGAAGGTCGAGAGGTCGATCAAACTACATATCGAGGTATCATCGGATCTCTTCTTTATTTAACTGCCAGTAGACCAGATATATCCTTTGCAGTAGGTGTATGTGCTAGGTTTCAGGCAAGTCCTAAGGAAAGTCACTTAAATGCATCTAAAAAGATCCTTAGATATCTCAAAGGTACGCAAAGTGTTGGACTTTGGTATTCGAGAGGTGGATCTTTCGAACTTATGGGTTATTCAGATGCGGACTTTGCCGGTTGTAAAATAGATCGAAAGAGCACATCAGGGACATGTCAGTTTCTAGGTGGAAGACTTGTCTCATGGTTTAGCAAGAAACAGCATTCGATAGCTACAAGCACCGCTGAGGCAGAATATGTAGCAGCTGGAAGTTGCTGTGCTCAGGTTTTATGGATGAAGCAACAACTACTGGATTATGGTGTTGAATGTAAAGAGGTTAAGATCATGTGTGACAACACAAGTGCTATAGCTATTACTCAGAATCCAGTGTTACATTCAAGAACAAAACACATTGATATCAAGTATCACTTCATCCGAGACCATGTTGAGAAAAAGGATATAACTTTGGAATACGTTGCAACGGAGGAGCAACTAGCAGATATTTTCACAAAAGCGTTATGTGAAAATAGATTCTCTCAACTAAGGTTAGAATTGGGAATGATAGAATTGGGATGAATGGTCAAATCTTATCTTCTTGTATTTAGTGCCATGAACTGTTTCGCATGTGAGGGGCGGTTTCATCAACTTTATGGCAGCTTTGGAGTTACACAAGCATTGAATGGTCATTCATATTGCATCCCGTGACTCAACAATGGTAACCTTATTGGGCTATAAATAAGAGGGTTTCTTTCAGAAGTTCATATCATCAACTTCCCATGGAGAAAAAGAAAGGAAAAGATGATGTTCCATTCTTTTATAGAGGAAAGAAACCGGCAGTCAAGTCCAAAGATTTTCAAGGAGAAAACTATCCAGAATCAACGAAGGGTGAACAGATTACGGAGCTTCCTGATAATCCAAGCAAGAATCCTATTCCCATCCAAGGTGAATGGATCCCCAAATACGAGGAGATCCACAACGATGGGATACTGGAATCGGGAGAAGAGTCCTGCACAAGAGGGACTCCTACTGCTGCACATTCTGGAAAAGGGCCTTCCTCAACCAAATGGAGAACCAAGGGAAACGGAGAGGAAGACCAGATGGGACTTTCTGAGGTCTGCAGCAGCCAAAGGGATGATCATACCTAATCCAAAGACATTAAGAGGATTAGCGATGAAGATGGTCACTCCCAACTATAGTAAGCAGCTCCGGAGAGAAGAATAAGAAAAGGGAATAGCCACCCCCAGTTCTGTTATTAGACAAATAGGACTTTAGATGGCTAGTTCCTGCCTTAACGATAGATTCCTATTAGGCTGACCAAGGCCAAACAAAAGTTTCTAGGGAATTTAATAGGATATTGATTCATATGTAATGTATCTGGAAATCACTAAATGAACTTAAGGATATGTTCCAAGTGATATCTTTTAAATGAATCAAACTTGTTTCTCTCGCAATCTGTGTTCGAAAGGTAGTTCGAGAGGTCACCCGATCAGTTTGTCTACATACATTATGTCTCGAAGAAGGGTAGTTCGAGAGGTCACTTCGAAAGATAACAAACTGATATCTCTGAAAGGAGGAATAAGGAGGGTTAGGGATCAAAGGGAAGATCCCTAACCAGATCAAGATGGAGGAATAAGGAGGGTTAGGGATCAATCACTCAGGGGGAAGATCCTTAACCAGATCAAGTCGGAAGAATAAGGAGGTTTAGGGATCAATCACTCAGGGGGAAGATCCTTAAACTCATGAGGAAGATCATTCACCTTCGAAAGGTGAATTTGATAAGCTCAACGGATATATGAGGTGGAACGGCTATCTTTGGACATAAATGCTAGCCACGTGGTCATCGGTTACTGACGGTTTTTCGCACTTAAGGGCATTATCTTGATTAGTGGGAGCATGCTTATTTTAAAATATCAATACTCCACTGTCTCAAAGCTTAAACCGTTCTATACTTTACCGAAATACCCTTACCAAAATACCTTATAAGCTGACCGTTATCAGGGGTATTTCTGACTTCTCACATCTTTTAAATCAACCGGGATCCTTCCACGGGTCAAACTCTCAACCCTACCCATATATCCAACCCGAATCCGCCTAATATAAAAGCAAAATCCTTCTTCTTTACCCGGATTCAAACTCAAAACCATATACCCAAAATCCCCAAATCCTTAGACGCTGTACACATTCCCTCCAAAACACACAAACTTTCTTCAATGGCGTCTGAATCATCATCTTCTTCATCTTCATCTTCATCCTCCAGTGCATACCAGAGAGAGCTAGACCACATACGCTCTCAGATTAAACAAGTCAAGGCGGGAAGCATCCTTGACAAAGATGGCTTCATCACCCACTCGCCAAATCCAACAATGGCGGAGAGAGTCTTGAAGAAATTTGAGAAGGCAGGACTAATGCGGTACATGACGCATGACTACCGAACCATTCATGACCTCGACTACACAGAATGGTTCGCTCATGCCAAGGTCACGAAGGGCAAGATTGAAAGCCGCTTCAACGAAATAGCCATAACAATCTCTCTGGGTGATTTACGAGCAGCATTCGACTTTGCTACGTCGGAGGAGGCAGTCAAGCACCTATCGGACTACAACATGGATAAGCAGGAGTTTTGGGACAAAATCCGATTGGAGACTGCACCACCCAGAGCATCCTCTGCCCTCCGCAGATTTCATTTGAAGGAGAGGTTTGCCCTAGCCACCGAGCTCATCATAAAATTCATCCTCGGCAAGGTGTCCGGAACAGACGAATTCAATCTGGACACTCTGAAAATCCTCCACGCCATCTGGAACAACAACAAGTTGGACTGGGCTCACATCATCTTCGACTGCCTCAAACATCAAGTGCAGAGCTCAGTTTCCAACTCCGCCCTGACAATCTACAAAAAGGTGGGGTTTGGCTTTGTTGTTCAATTTCTATTGAGCCTGAAGGGCTTCGAACTGAGGGAAGGGCGAGAGGTTCATCGGAATACCTATATGGGTAGAACGAAACCTCAAGCTAAGGCAAAAGGTGCTAAGGATGCATCCTCACCCTCAAAGCCTAAGGGAAGGGGCAAAAGGAAAGCCCCAGCTAAGGAAAAGGGCTCTGATGACGAGCTTTTGGACATCCCAGTCAAGAGGGTTGAATTGAAAAGGAAGGCCAAGAGGACCAAGACTGCTGCTGTCCCCCAGGTTCGAGAGGTGACACCGTCCGCTATACAAGTACCATTTGAGGACAGGGCACAAGCCCAGGGGGAACCTCAGGCTACACTGGCCACTGAGGTTGAGAGAGTACCCCCTACCAAGTCCCTGTCAGGAACTTTAAATGTTGATATACTTGCTGTTGATGGTGCTGAGGATGTTGATGAATCTATTGGTTTGCCTCAAGAGGAGGCTCGAGAAGTTGAAGGTACTGGGATCAGTGATCCAGTACAGGGTATTGTTGAGGAACCACGACAGGTGGTTCGAGAGGTAGATCTTCCAGCAGCTGAAGATCTAGACTGTGTGGTGGCTGCTGATGGTCAGGGCACTGTGGTCAGGAACCCAGTGCAAGCTTTTCTGAATGATGGGTTGACACATGATCTCTCGGTTGTTCGAGAGAGAACTGAACAAGCTGTGGAGTGTGCATCAGCAACAGAAATCCTACCTGCTGACTCTGATGAGCTGAATGCTGAAATCACATCTCGATTGAATCAAAGTGTTGAGAATGTATCGAGTTTGGACGACTTCTCCAGAGTACTTCGCTGGATCAACTGGAGAACAGGTCCCTTTGATCAATTGATCTCAAGAGCAGCAGAGATGGAGGCTGAGGAACGATTTGCACTAAACTGGTTAGATCTCACTGAAATCCCAGCCGACGAGCTTCAAAACCGTGCCCATGAGATGCAAGTAATCAGGAGTAATCTTGGTCGATCTGACAAAGGAAAGGGCATAGCTGTTGATGCACAAGAAGATGAAGCCGAGCCTGAAGAAGATCCTGAACTAGATGCTCAATTTCGAGAGGATATCAGGCTTGCCACAGCAATATCCTTGGGACAAAGTGTAGAACACACGAGTGGTCCAGGAGAGACCTCTGGGGTTGCTCGAGATGATGCTGACACTCCTACTCCAACTGCAGCAATCCCCTTGTCCCAAGTGAGTGAATCCGCTCTAGAAGACCAGGTAGCTTCGAGAGGTGAATCCGAGACCTCTGAAGCACATGAGGTGGCACCTAACTCTGTATTACTACTGCCACCACCTGAGTCCACACCCTCGAATGCAACAGATGAAGCTCAGACAGTTCGAGAGGGTGAAATTTTGTTGCTCCAACTCCCAGGCTTTCCCATCGATATGGTTAATAGGGAAAGGTGGAGTGCACCAGTTGCTCCTGAGATAATAGATATTCCAGATTCACCAGAGCATACTGAAGTACAAACAAGTGAGCAACAAGAGCAGAATGAGGAGAACCCTGCTGGTTCGAGAGTTGAGGTTCAAGAAGGTGGAAACCGGGAAGCACCTGCCGATGAATCAACTCCTCCAGTAGATGATCACGTTCCCAGCACTGGTTCGAGAGGTAGTGTTGAGAGGGAACCTCAATCAGATGGAAACCGGGAAGCATCTGATGCAGAGACTCCCACCTTGGCCAATCCTACCTTACCAGCAGCTGAAGCTGAGGCTCCAGGTTCGAGAGGTGAAGAGCAAGAAGTGATCCATCCCTCAGGTGGAAACCGGGAAGCACCTGATATGGAGCTACCTTCGAGCTCTGATCCCAGTGTCCCTGCTGAACCTCAGGAAGTCAGTCGAGAGGTGGAATCACGAATGCAAGTCATGGGTGGAAATCTGGAAGCACCCAAGTCCCCTCCGACTAAAGGTACATCTCGATCCTCATCTCCTACTTCTGACTATGATCAACAGGCCGAAGAAGTCTTCATTGGCGAAGTGCGTCAATTCATGGCTGATCAATCTCAGAAGATGGCTCAGCTCGAAAGAATACTCGCTGTGGTCCGCAATGCTGCAATGCCTGCTGATGGCACAAGTGAATCCCAAGGCCGTCATGCCGAACTTCTCGAACAGGCGATATGGGCTGAGGATGCAGCACGGAAAGCCACTGATGAAGCCGCTGTAGCTCGAGCAGAGGCTGCAAGTGCGAGGGCTGAATTAGCCGAGATGCGAGCAGAGCTGCGAGCCTTCCAATATTCCAGTGAACTTCGACAGGATGTGATGAAGGCCATACTCGATGACCTGTCGAACCAAGTCCCTGCCCAACTTCAAGCTATTTTCGAAGGTATGTCCACCCTCCTCTCCCGTACTGATGATGCCAACAAGGGGGAAAATAAAGAGAAAAAGAAGGGGGATACAACGGGCAAGAAAAGGGCAGCAAGTGAACCAGCTGGACCACCTCCAAAAATACCAAGAATCATGAGCAAAGCAGTGGAGGATGCCAAACAGGCAGAAAACCTAAGGGTCCAGCGTACACTGGAAATGGAGAGAAGGAGAGAAGAGGACAGAGAAAGAAGAAGAAAAAGACAAGAACGACAGTCAGAAGAAGAAAGGAAGATAGATCTTCTCATGACAAACTTTAAGTTTGGGAACAGAGAAGACACTGAACAAATTCTGACTCTGGAGATATTCAAGCTTCTGAAAATCACTGGAATATCAACACACAGCAACATGTCTCCAGAAGAATGTATTGCTTGGTGGAAAGATGGAGTAATTGATGGTGAGTTCGTGGGGGAAGCCTACAGGAACTACAGGCATCTAGATGTCACAGATGAATACTTAAGCCTGGTAAATCCGAAAGACCCCATCAAGACACGAGAAGCCATTAACAAGAAAAGGAAAGGCAACAAGAAGTAAGCTCTCGTGGTCCAAACTCCATCTTATTTCAATGTATTGATACTTATGTTGTTCTTGGTCTTATTTCTTTGAATCTTTTCCACTAAACTCTGTTATGTAAACATTCCCTTAATCTTAATACATATATCTTCTGCTGGGGGTGTTGCGTGAGTTTACTTATTCATGTTTAGTAGAATTGTTGTCAAACTTACCATATGCGCTGAAAATAAAATCAATGTTTTTTTCTTTTTCAAATCAGCCATATAAGTAAGTATAAGTGTTGGCATCATCAAAAAGGGGGAAATTGTTAGGAACATCATGTAATAGGTTTTGATGATACCAACTGTTAAGTAAGAATCCCCAAGTCTCGATACATAGGCAAAACAATGTAAGTTCGATAAGTAAACTAAGAGCGAAAATACAACCGGGTAATTTGAGCTCAACTCGGGAAATATTTAAGCTTAAGGTAAACTTGTTTGAACAACTTAGAAGTTTTCGTGTTGTAAGCAAACAGATAGATCAGAAGCAGGCACGAGACAACTCTGGAGGAATAAGGGTCTACGAGACATCAACTAAGTCTCGAGACACAAGCCAAGTTCGAGAGGTAAGGACCTCTCGATATACCTATCGAGTTCGAGACGAAAAGAATATTCGAGAGATAGACCTCTCGATACATGGGATTGAAACATCAAGTGGTCGAGACATCTTTTATGGTCTCGATAAACCGGCACTTCTCCAAGAGGCTGAATGTCAGTCAACATGTGCAGATAAAATACTCTAAGTTTGGAGAAGAAGAATATCATGGAGATAAAATATTGAAGAGGTGCTGAGCGGGAGGTTTCAAAATGGACGGAAGTGGATGACACNCTCGATACATGGGATTGAAACATCAAGTGGTCGAGACATCTTCTATGGTCCCGATAAACCGGCACTTCTCCAAGAGGCTGAATGTCAGTCAACATGTGCAGATAAAATACTCTAAGTTTGGAGAAGAAGAATATCATGGAGATAAAATATTGAAGAGGTGCTGAGCGGGAGGTTTCAAAATGGACGGAAGTGGATGACACGTCAGACCTCCACCACAAACGGTCAAGAAGTGCACCAATCCTGAAGTGGTCAGATTCCCCAAACAAGGAATGATGGGAACATAAAAAGAGTAACTTTATCCAAAAGAAGCAAGTGAAACATGAGCTCAAGAAAGTGGAATATGGAATATTCACTACAAAACAAAAGGCTCAAGTTACAAGACCACTACTCCATGAAAAATGCTGAAATTGTGCAAAGACCCATGTTCGGCGTGGGAGACCAATTTCAAACGGAATGGTTTTCCCTCCAACGGAACTATTCTTCTACTCTCATATATAAGGACGTAAAGACACAGAAGACCAGGGGTTTTTTAAGAAGAGAGGTCAAGAGGTTAACAAGAAGTGTCTGATAAAACGTTCCAGTGCAAAGTGCTTAACTTGGAATATCATCCTGATATTCAATAAAGCGAGAGAACACATCTTAGTGTTCGAAGAGAGTTACAAAGCTAAACTGTCATACATCCAGAAGGTGACCAAAGCTGCTCTACATCAAAGCTGATTCAACGATAGCTTGTGGTCAGATTGGAGTCTGTTACATTCAACTGTGACAACCAAAAACACCTTGCTTTGGATTAAGCAAGAGAGGTGGAGTAACCTGGCAGCTGTCCGAGTGAAAGAAACCTGAGGCTTGACGCGGGCTTGGTGATCAAAGGTCAAGTGCTCGAGAGGTGGAGTAGCTGGAAGCGGGGAGAAAAACCTTGGAGAGGCGGAGTAACCTGGCAGCTGTCTTGTGAAGATCCTGAGGCTTGACGCGGGCTTGGTGATCAAAGGTCAAGTGCTCGAGAGGTGGAGTAACGAGAAGCGGGGCGAAAAACCTGAGGCTTGAGGCGGGCTTCGTGATCAAAGCTCAAGCGCTCGATATTGTACTAAATAAGGGAAGTTTTTAGTGCAATCCTTCCAGGGAGTTTCTGGAAGAAGAGTGGACGTAGGCGGGTTGGCCGAACCACTTAAAAATCTCTCTTGCATTTACTTACTGTTTTCATCTCTCGCTAACTTCTCGATTGCACTGCATATAATCACACCTCTCGAACTAACTAAAACTCGTGCTAACTAAAAGGGGATAACATTTCCGCTGCGCATAAAACTTTGTCTTCACCTCGTGAGGTATCGAACCTAAACATCCTAAGTTCAATACACACGAGAGGTCGAAAAGATTTGCAAAATCTTATACAAGTCTATTCACCCCCCCCCCTCTAGACTTGTACCCCATCCCCTTGGGACCAACAGTAACCTGATAGGGTAATACACATAGGCATACGACGGTCCCGAGATACCCTACCGACCTTATTTTACTACCCGACCTCCCAAGCATACTGGACCCGACCTTGACCTATACCCGACCGCTACCGATCCAACAGGCCCTACGTTTAACGGACACGTGTACGGTCACGGGCTTGGATTAGGGGTTGACAGTGCATGACCGCCACGTGTACACCATGCTGAAAGCCCGGGATTCCTTACCCAACACTCCCTATAAATACCTGCATTTATGGAGGAGAGAAGACTTTTTTGGCGACGCTCGAGAGATTAGAGAATCAACTCCCGGCCCTTTACATCATACAAATTAATAATATTTCACTTTCTTTGTATTACCATCCCACCGTATTAACTATATCATTTTTGGCGCCGTCCGTGGGGACCGATGTCTGATAAGCTAGAGTTGAAAGACAACCGTACCCTAGCTATGTATCCATACTTAGATTTCTTCAACGAACTAGAGAATCAGGAGATAGAGTACGCAGATGATGCTAAGGCTGTCGACCAGGATCTTCGATCTCACCTGAACGCCCGCACGGGGTCGGAGAGGGCACACCCGGTCGAACCCCCGCCGCAAGAGCCGGTTAATATAATTCACGAGGTTCCGGTTTATCACCAGGGCGGGGGGCAGGTACCATATCAGTATCCCATGAACCCTATGGGAGTCCCAGATCTAAATTACCCATGGTGGCAGAGCACTCCCCAGTACTACCCGCACCCGCCCCCCTACCAATTCCAGCCTGGAGTTTTTCCGCAGCCAGCATACTTCCATGTCCCCGGGGTGTCGCCTACCCCTATAAATCTAGAGCTCCGCCGAGTGTAGTCAGAACGGAGGCCTTCAGCACCTTACCCTGCTCCGCCAATGCGGTATCGTGGATCCCCGGAGGCCTAGACGAAATCTATTGATGGCGGTAAGTAGAGGAGCGCTTTTGAACGACTGCGACCTTCAGCTCGGGAGCGCCTAGGGGTACGAGAGGAAGGTCGTAGGTCTGTGGATAGACCTGCTTCGAGTTACTGTGGTGATTCAGAAAGTAGCAGTTCTCGCTCTGGCTGACCCCGAAGCCGGGCGGGAAACAATAGTAGTGGCGCCTTGCCACGAGGTATCTTAGAGCAAGTAAGAAGAGAATTCAATCGCTGGAAGAACGAGCAGTCATCGAGGCCGGGAAATGACGTCGCAGCTCTACTTACCGCCTCGTTAACCGATGAGGTCATGAACCACCCTTATCCGATCAACCTCCGAGTCCCGAGAAATAAGGGATACAATGGTAAAATCGACCCCGAGGAGCACGTCAACTCATATTATGGAAATATGCTGATGATGCGGGGTGTTTGACGCGGTAATCTGCCGAGCGTTTTACTCCACCTTAGAAGGCCGCGCAATCGAGTGGTTCAAGAGCCTAGAGGCTAAGTCCATTGACAACTTCGCGAAGTTAGCACGAAGGTTCATACAGCGCTTCGCCACCTCGAAAGCTGTTCGTCGGCATTTCACCTATCTAGAAATCGCAAAGCAAGAAGAGGGAGAAACTTTGGTCGAATTCCTCATCAAGTGGAAGAGCGCGGTGGGTGAGGTGGAGCCCATGGACGATCGAACCGCCATCAACGTCCTCCATTCATCGTTGCGAGCGGGCCCTTTGTATATGAAGAAGCGCTGCGGCAGGTGGCCGACTATGCGAATGCGGGTGAGGCGAACGTAGCAAAACGTCGACAAGAGGCCGGGTCGAGCAGAAACGACCGGCGGAATAACGATCGACCTCCCAAGCCTAGAGATGGACCGAGTCGGGAGCGAGCCTCGACCTTTTCCCAGTTGACACGTCCTGTGGCTGAAGTTCTGGATTACACTCAATCGTGTAACCTTATCCGGCTGCTGGAACCCAGCCAAGATGGAGAAGACAAGTCCAAGTACTGCGCATACCACCGGAACAGGGGACACAATACTGAGGACTGTTCCAGCCTAAAAAGGGTTGTGGAGGAGCTCTTGAGGTCTGGCAAGTTATCCCTGTTCGTGCAAAAGGAAAAAAGCAAGAGGTCTTGGAAGAAGATGTTCAGGAGGTCGGGAAAGGACAGGAAAAGCAGAAATAGTCAAGAGGACAAAGATGATCGCGAAGAACCCCCGCCATCATCAGGTGCAAAACAAATAATCCATGTAATCTTCGGAGGGCCTAAAGGTGGCGACGATCCCGAGGAGCGCCGACAGTGGTCCCGCGAGTTACACGTTGGCCTCGTGGAATCCGAACCCCGCGCGAAGCAACCACGGGCAAACCCCATAGCATTCACCGAAGATGACCTGCCATCGCAACCCGACCACAGTGCGTCATGGTCGACACCGGGAGTCACATCAATGTGCTGTATTATGACGTCTTCAAAAAGCTTAACCTTGACCCGATTGCTATGACGCCCGTCCGCACTCCGCTTTCAGGGTTCACTGGTGACACCATCCAGCCCGAGGGAACCATCCGGCTGCCGGTCGAGGTCGGAACCTTCCCTCGCATACGCAAGGTCGAGTGGATGATAAGCGCCAAAAATAGTCAAGTTTTAGGTCATATTTTGATAACATTTTACAGTTTCAACAACCATTTGTGATCATCTTTCATAGATAAAAGTCATAAAACCTCTAATTAACACCTAATTGTCAAATCCAACTCAAAGGATGTGGTTTGAGTCGTTTCCGCAGGTTATAGCAAAGTCTTGGACCAAAAAGAAGCAACAAACGAAGAATCAACCAGCAGGAGGCCGCCACGCACCATCACACGCGTGGTGACGGGTGTGGACGCATCCAGTAGGGCAACAGCGGAATTTCGACTGTTTGGAGAGCTATTTAAACCCTTCTTTCTAATTTTTGAAGGGGAGACTTTTCCAATTTTAAGATCTGATTTCTCTTTCCATTCCTTCCCGTTTGGGGAGGAAAAACACACTCATTCCCACTAGGTTAGAGTAGATCCTTAGATTAATGAAGATGGATTGAAGATGTAAGAACTCATCATTCCTTAGGTAAAAAATACTCTTTTCATTTAGAGTGTTTCTTTAGAATTATTGTTTAGTGTAATTTTGCTTTGTTGTTTGAATGTTCATCATGTTTGAATAGAATAGTTTGGGGGTGTGTGTGCCCTTGTTAAACAATTGATTGATGATTAAAACTTGCCTTATGATTATGAGAATTGTGGTAGTAGGATTGAAGTCTGTGTGGATGATGTTGTTCAAACTTTGCTTCTATTTCGGCCGGAATAGTTAGTGAACCGAGTGGAAGTGAGAGTGTGTGCGATAGTGGCCTCTTACGAGCCCAACTCATCTACATCCCTACCCTTAGTCTGAAAGGACAAGGTCCGGGACTTCGGGAGGAGTGGTAAGCTAGGTGTTCGATAAAATGCCTCAACCGAATGAGGATTGAGAGTCTAAGTGTAACGCCACTCGGTATCAATATCGTGACTCCCTTATTCAATCACGAAACTCGTTTTCAAATCCCCTTCGGACGATCAATCGATTTGTCTAACCTTGGTGCACATTCCCTTCATTTCCTTTTACATTGTTTAGTAATACTTGTAACTCTTACCTTTTAACACCTTAAATGTGAACGATGATTCGTTCCAATCTGTCATCCTTGAGAGACACGACACTCGAGGAGTCTTAACTCTTCGTTTTACCACCTTCCATCCCACATTCACTCACACTAAAACTCACAGCATCAAAATGGCGCCGTTGCCGGGATGGCAAACGGTTTTGAATTGTGTTGACGTTTTTGGAGTTAATTTTTAAGAGTTCTTGCATTGCTTTTTCCTTTGCTTAATTTGTTTTCTTATTTTTGTTGATTGATTGAGGAAGTGAGCTTTATTACTTTGAATATCTTTTTGCTCACTTGCAACAACTTTTAGTTGCAAAGAATTGTCGTTGGTTAAGCTTTGTGCAGGAAATTTTATTGAAAATCAATTGGAAACTTGCCAATGAGAGCTCAAATGCATCCCCATGGTTACCACCACCATGAGGGAACTCCTTTGAACTATGTTCCACCCCAGCCATATCCCTAGGAAATGGGAAGAACCAAAGAATAAGCCTCTTAAAGGAATTATGAGGAAGCAAGCACAAGCCGAACAATGGCATGAGCAGAACCACCACCTACAAGACAACAAGTTGAACCTAATGCAAGAGGAACAAGGGTCCTCCGAGATTTAACTCATGAACAATTGGCACTTGTGGATGTGTATAAGTCAGAGAATTTAATTGGAGGGAAATACTTTGATCCGAGCGTGCTAAGGGAATATAGGTTTGAAGACATGGTAAATCGACAACCGCAATTGAGCAAAGTATTCGAATGGAGAGGACCGACATATACTACGGTTACCTATGAGTTTCTTGCTTGAGATGTGTCCCACTAAAACATTAGGTTCCTTATGCGTGGATTTCATACTTACATTTCCTTATTTTTCATGCACTTTACCGCTTTTTTTCGGAAATGGAAAGAACCAAAGAGCAAGCCTTGAAAGGGAATTATGAGGAAGCAAGCACAAGCCGAACAATGGCATGAGCAGAACCACCACCTACACGACCACAAGTTGAACCTAATGCAAGAGGAACAAGGGTCCTCCGAGGCTTAACTCATGAACAATTGGCGCTTGTGGATGTGTATAAGTCAGAGAATTTAATTGGAGGGAAATACTTTGATCCGAGCGTGCTAAGGGAATTTGGGTTTGAAGACATGGTAAATCGGTTGCTAAGACAACCGCAATGGAGCAAAGTATTCGAATGGAGAGGACCGACATATACTCCGGTTACCTATGAGTTTCTTGCTTGAGATGTGTCCCACTAAAACATTAGGTTCCCTATGCGTGGAGTTCAGACTTACATTTCCTTATTTTTCATGCACTTTACCGCTTTTTTTAGGAAATGGGAAGAACCAAAGAGCAAGCCTTGAAAAGGAATTATGAGGAAGCAAGCACAAGCCGAACAATGGCAAGAGCAGAACCACCACCTCCACCACCACAAGTTGAACCTAATGCAAGAGGAACAAGGGTCCTCCGAGGCTTAACTCATGAACAATTGGCGCTTGTGGATGTGTATAAGTCAGAGAATTTAATTAGAGGGAAATACATTGATCCGAGCGTGCTAAGGGAATTTGGATTCGAAGACAAGGTAAATCGGTTGCTAAGACAACCGCAATTGAGCAAAGTATTCGAATGGAGAGGACCAACATATACTACGGTTACCTATGTGTTTCTTCCTTGAGATGTGTCCTACTAAAACATTAGGTTCCTTATGCATGGAGTTAAGACTTACATTTCCTTATTTTTCATACACTTTACCGCTTTTTTTAGGAAATGGGAAGAACCAAAGAAGAAGCCTTTTAAAGGAATTATGAGGAAGCAAGCACAAGCCGAACAATGGCATGAGCAGAACTACCACCTACACGACAACAAGTTGAACCTAATGCAAGAGGAACAAGGGTCCTCCGAGATTTAACTCATGAACAATTGGCGCTTGTGGATGTATATAAGTCAGAGAAGTTAATTAGAGGGAAATACTTTGATCCGAGTGTGCTAATGGAATTTGGGTTTGAAGACATGATAAATCGGTCGCTAAGACACCCGCAATGGAGTAAAGTATTCCAATAGAGAGGACCGACTTATACTTCGGTTACCTATGAGTTTCTTGCTTGAGATGTGTGCCACTAAAACATAAGGTTCCCTATGCATGGAGTTCAGATTTACATTTCCTTATATTTCATGCACTTTACCGCTTTTTTTAGGAAATGGGAAGAAGCAAAGAACAAGCCTTGAATAGGAATTATGAGGAAGCAAGCAAAAGCCGAACAATGGCATCAACAGAACCACCTCCTCCACGACAACAAGTTGAACTTAATGCAAGAGGAACAAGTGTCCTCCAAGGTTTAACTCATGAACAATTGGCGCTTGTGGATGTGTATAAGTCAGAGAATTTAATTGGAGGGAAATACTTTGATCTGTGTGTGCTAAGGGAATTTGGGTTTGAAGACATGGTAAATCGATTGCTAAGACACCCGCAATGGAGCAAAGTATTAGAATGGAGAGGACTGACATATACTCCGGTTACCTATGACTTTCTTGCTTGAGATGTGTACCACTAAAACATTAGGTTCCCTATGCGTAGAGTTCAGACTTACATTTCCTTATTTTTCATGCACTTTACCGCTTTTTTTAGGAAATGGGAAGAACCAAAGAGCAAGCCTTGAAATGGAATTATGAGGAAGCAAGCACAAGTCGAACAATGGCAATAGCAAAACCACCACCTCCACAACCACAAGTTGAACCTAATGCAAGAGGAACAAGTGTCGTCCAAGGTTTAAATCATGAACAATTGGCGCTTTTGGATGTGTATAATTCAGAGAATTTAATTGGAGCGAAATACTTTGATCCGAGTGTGCTAAGGGAATTTGGGTTTGAAGACATTGTAAATCGATTGCTAAGACACCCGCAATTGAGTAAAGTATTCGAATGGAGGGGACCGACATATACTCCGGTTACCTATGAGTTTCTTGCTTGAGATGTGTCCCACTAAAACATTAGGTTCCCTATGCGTTGAGTTCAGACTTACATTTCCTTATTTTTCAGGCACTTTACCGCTTTTTTTAGGAAATGGGAAGAACCAAAGAGCAAGCCTTGAAATTGAATTATGAGGAAGCAAGCACACGCTGAACAATGGCAATTGCAGAACCACCAGTTCAACCTAATGTAAGAGGAACAAGGGTCCTCCGAGGCTTAACTCATGAACAATTGGCGCTTGTGGATATGTATAAGTCAGAGAATTTAATTGGAGTGAAATACTTTGATCCGAGCATGCTAAGGGAATTTGGGTTTGAAGACATGGTGAATCGGGTGCTAAGACAACTGCAATTGAGCAAGTATTCGTTTGCCAATTTAAAGTCTGCTCAATGGATGGTTGTTCTCTTAACTGGCCTGTTGGTAATACTTCATTAGGAGCTGGGATCTTTGGTGCATGCATAAAACCTCCTCGCTGAAAACTTTCCAAAGGGGGAAAGTCCTCCTCATAGGATTCTGAGATCACCATTGCTGGGATAGCTGGTGGAACTGGAATTATTGTGGGCTCCTTTCTTAAGTACTCTTGTTCATAGCACTTAAGAGCTTTCTTTTTTCTTTGCAGGGGCACAGGTGGTGGTAGTGGTGACGGCGGATCTTCATCATCACTATCATCCTTCCTTCTGGATCTTCTCCTTCTAGAGGGCTTGCAGCTGGGTCTCCTCTGTGGCTCCTTTGTTGGGTAGCATTACTTACAATCATCTTCACACAAATCGAAGAAACAGTGATTTGAGATGGGATCCTTAAACCAGAAAACTGGTTTACCAAGTTGGTCGAACGAATGAACAATTTCACTCATTCCTGTTTTTCCGTAACCAAGGAAAACTGGTTCTGCATCATCATCGTCTGGGTCATAGTCAAGGATCTCATGGACATGCTCCTCTTGTCTTTCTCTAGCCTCTTATACCATATTGATGGATGGTAGAAATTCTGTTCTTTTTAGATGAGCATGATTGAATGAGATTCCAACGGTACCATCTTTTCGCCTGCTGATGGTAGCCTCGTTGGATTCGATTGGCCTTCTGTTCTGGTGCAGCTTCTCATAGTTGGATATCCAAGTGTCAGGGATGACTTGGATCAACTCCTCTTTTGTACATCTCCTGGGGACCTTAGTGCAGGTAACATTTCTCTGTTCATCAGTGACTAAGATGAGGGCTTCTCCTCCTCCTGGAATTTTCATATCGAAAGCATGGTCTTGCAATCGATAAGACATCTGGTAGTGGATAGTGGCTTCAATAGCATCTTGCTCAGCATGCTTAGCTCCAACAATATGGACTTGAATTTTAAACATATCTAGAAGATGCGGATCTTCTAAGGATACGTTAAAATTTGGGTAAACAGTAGCACAGACAGTGCCAGAATCAAGTGTGACTTCCATAGTGGTTATCAACGCATGTTGGTACTCTAAGTACCTGGAATCAAGGAGACATAGCTTGGCAACTACGGGTTGACCCTTTCTGCCATGATAGGTTATGGCAAAACGGATTGCTCCAAAGTGGATATGGGTATATCCTTCTCTCCTCCAAATGGCCGGGAATTCATCAGGGATTTCAAGAGTAATGAATTGTTCTTGGTGGGTGGAATATGATGCGTACACGGATTGCTTCCCGCAATAAGTGCACACTCAAGGAATCACTCAAGAACCTTTCGTGTCCAAAAGAGGATCTTACCTTGTAGACTCTTGGATTTTGAGATCCCAACTCTACAAATGTCTCACCAAACTAACAAATAATACTCTCAACCCTTAGATTATTAAGCAAGGCTAAGAATTAGAGTATTAGGAATCTAGCACTAGAATTAAGATACAAAAAAATAAAATTAGCTATATAATATGAGTAATAGTATTCTTTTTGGGTTTTTTTTTTTTTGGATGTGTGTGTGAATATAAAGAACAAGATAAGAGGATAAACTAGCTTCTCACTAGCCTACCAAGATTGAATGCTTCTCACAAACAACCTAAACTTCAATGCACTTCTCATGCAAAGAAAAGAGAAAAAATTTCACTCGGGGTATTTATAGGGGAAAATAAGGTATTAAATATTCTAGGTCACTAATTCCACCCAAAATAAAAAATTACAATTTTGTAAAAGTAATTCCCACCCAAAATTAAAAATACAAAATAATTCCCCACCCAAAATTAAAATACAAAATAATTTCCCACCCAAAATTAAAAATACAACATTTTGCAAAAGTAATTTCCACCCAAAAATAAAAAATATAATTCTTGCAAAGTAGTTTCCCACCTAAAAAAAAATACACCTTGCAAATAATTTCACACCGGGAAATTTGATCTGATACTGAAGTCTGAATTGTCTTCAAAAGTTTTTATGTGAAGACAATTGAATAGAATTATTTTTCCAGATTGATCTTCTTCTTCACAAAAAGATGTTGGACTCCAATCTGTTTGCACAAAAGTGTTAAAAGCCTCTTGAATCTTCCTTGACTTAGATCTTGTTACCGGGCCACTCGAGACTTTTAATGGATCATTTATTTGTTTCATTCCGGTCTCATCATCCTCCCCTTCTTGAAAAAGATTCGTCCCCGAATCTCGAAGATCTAATTTGTATGCATTGTCATTGATTCTTTCAAGCACTTGGAAAGGTCCATGACTTGCGTTGGTTTGGAAATCTATTTTTGCTGTAGTGGATCCAAACCCAATCTCCAGGTTTAAAAATTATTGCCTTGCGTCCCTTGTTGGCCTTTTGAGCGTATTGCTCATTTTTCTTTTCAATTTGAGCTCGAACCTTGGAATGAAATTCACGAATCCCTTGAGCTTTCTTAGCAGCATCCACACATTCCTTATCATTCACATGTAAGGGAATCAAATCTAAGGGGGTTAATGGATTAAAACCATAAGCAACCTCAAATGGTGACATATTTGTAGTGGAATGTATAGCTCGGTTATAAGCAAACTCCACATATGGTAAGCTTTCTTCCCAAGACTTGAGGTTTTTTCTAATGACTACCCTTAGAAGTTGTGTTAGAGTTCTATTCACAACTTCGGTTTGGCCATCTGTCTGTGGATGACAAGCAGTAGAGTACAAAAGTTTTGTACCAAGCTTTCCCCAAAGTATTCGCCAAAAATGACTTAGAAACTTGGCATCTCGATTGGACATAATGGTGCGTGGAATCCCATGTAAACGCACTACCTCTTTGAAGAATAAAGCTGCAATATGAGAGGCATCATTAGTTTTGTGACAACCAATAAAATGAGCCATTTTACTAAATCGATCAACAACAACATAGATTGAGTCATGGCCCCTTCTACTTCTAGGTAACCCTACTATAAAATCCATAGATAAATCAGTCCAGGGTTCCTTAGGAACAATTAATGGTGTGTATAACCCTTGTGGGAGAGATCGTGATTTAGCTTGTTTGCAAGTAACACATTTGCTAACAAACAATTCCACATCCCTTCTTAACTTGGGCCAAAAGAAGTGTCCATGTAGGACTTCATAAGTTTTAGTCACACCGAAGTGTCCCATTAATCCACCACTATGGGCTTCCTTAATGAACATTTCTCTTAAAGAACAATTTGGCACACACAATCTATTTTCTTTGAACAAATATCCATCAAGTAGATAATATTTGCCAATTGGAGTTGTAGAACATGCCTTATATTTTTCTGCAAAATCAACATCATTACTATACAATTCTTTGAGAAATTCAAAACCAAGTAATTTGGCTTGTAATGATGAAAGTAGAGCATACCTTCGAGATAAAGCATCAGCCACTCGGTTTTCCTTACCTTGTTTATACTTGATAACATACGGAAATGCTTCAATAAACTCAAGCCATTTCGCATGTCTCTTGCTTAACTTACCTTGCCCCCTAAGGTGTTTGAGTGCCTCATGATCGGAGTGTATGACAAACTCTTTAAACCATAGGTAATGCTCCCAAGTCTCAAGAGTTCTTACAAGTGCATATAACTCCTTATCATATGTAGAGTAATTAAGTGCAGGACCACTTAATTTCTCACTAAAGTAGGCAATAGGATGTCCTTCTTGCATAAGAACAGCTCCAATACCTATCCCAGATGCATCACACTCAATCTCAAAAGTTTTATCAAAGTTTGGTAACAAAAGTACCTGAGCAAAACACAATTTTTCCTTGAGGGTTTGAAAGGCTTGTTCTTGTTTAGGGCCTCATTCAAATTTAACATCTTTTTTCACAAGTTCATTCAACGGGGCTGCAATTGTACTGAAGTCCTTGACAAATCTCCGATAGAAACTGGCAAGACCATGGAAACTACAGACTTCAGTTGCTGTTTTTGGTGTTGGCCAATCTCGAATTGCTTGTATCTTGGTCTCATCCACTTCAATGCCTTTAGAACTTACTATAAAACCAAGAAAAACAACACTTTCCACACCAAAATAGCATTTCTCAACAACAAGAATTTGGGTTTGAAGACATGATAAATCGGTTGCTAAGACACCCGCAATGGAGCAAAGTATTCGAATGGAGACGACAGACATATACTCCGGTTACCTATGAGTTTCTTGCTAGAGATGTGTACCACTAAAACATTAGGTTCCCTATGCGTGGAGTTCAGACTAACATTTCCTTATTATTCATGCACTTTACCACTTTTTTTAGGAAATGGGAAGAAGCAAAGAGCAAGTCTTGAAATGGAATTATGAGGAAGCAAGCAACCTAATGCAAGAGGAACAAGTGTCCTCCATGGTTTAACTCATGAACAATTGGCGCTTGTGGATGTGTATAAGTCAGAGAATTTAATTGGAGGGAAATACTTTGATCCGAGTGTGCTAAGGAAATTTGGGTTTGAAGATATGGTAAATCGATTGCTATGACACCCGCAATGGAGCAAAGTATTCGAATGGAGAGGACCGACATATACTCCGGTTATCTCTGAGTTTCTTGCTTGAGATGTGTCCCACTAAAACATTAGGTTCCCTATGCGGTTGAGTTCAGACTTACATTTCCTTACTATTCATGCACTTTACCGCTTTTTTTTTTCGGAAATGAGAAAAACCAAAGAAGAAGCCTTTTAAAGGAATTATGAGGAAGCAAGCACAAGCCGAACAATGGCATGAGCAGAACCACCACCTACACGACAACAAGAATTTATGGCATGAGCAGAACCACCACCTACACGACAACAAGAATTTGGGTTTGAAGAAATGATAAAGCGGTTGCTAAGACACCCGCAATGGAGCAAAGAAATGATAAAGCGGTTGCTAAGACACCCGCAATGGAGCAAAGTATTCGAATGGAGATGACAGACACACCCGCAATGGAGCAAAGTATTCGAATGGAGATGACAGACATATACTCCGGTTACTTAAGTATTCGAATGGAGATGACAGACATATACTCCGGTTACTTTGAGTTTCTTGCTTGAGATGTGTACCACTAAAACATTAGGTTCCCTATGCGTGGAGTTCAGACTTACATTTCCTTCATTAGGTTCCCTATGCGTGGAGTTCAGACTTACATTTCCTTTTTAGGAAATGGGAAGAACCAAAGAGCAAGCGTTGAAATGAAATTATGAGGAAGCAAGCACAAGTCGAACAATGGAAATAGCAGAACCACCACCTCCACAACCACAAGTTGAACCTAATGCAAGAGGAACAACTGTCCTCCATGGTTTAACTCATGAACAATTGGCGCTTGTGGATGTGTATAAGTCAGAGAATTTAATTGGAGGGAAATACTTTGATCCGAGTGTGCTAAGGGAATTTGGGTTTGAAGATATGGTAAATCGATTGCTATGATACCCGCAATGGAGCAAACTATTCGAATGGAGAGGACCGACATATACTCCGGTTACCTATGAGTTTCTTGCTTGAGATGTGTCCCACTAAAACATTAGGTTCCCTATGCGTGGAGTTCAGATTTACATTTCCTTAGTATTCATACACTTTACCGCTTTTTTTAGGAAATTGGAAGAACCAAAGAAGAAGCCTTTTAAAGGAATTATGAGGAAGCAAGCACAAGCCGAACAATGGCATGAGCAGAACCACCACCTACACGACAACAAGAATTTGGGTTTGAAGAAATGATAAAGCGGTTGCTAAGACACCCGCAATGGAGCATAGTATTCGAATGGAGATGACAGACTTATACTCCGGTTACCTATGAGTTTCTTGCTTGAGATGTGTCCCATACTCCGGTTACCTATGAGTTTCTTGCTTGAGATGTGTCCCACTAAAACATTAGGTTCCCTATGCGTGCTTGAGATGTGTCCCACTAAAACATTAGGTTCCCTATGCGTGGAGTTCAGACTTACATTTCCTTATTTAGGTTCCCTATGCGTGGAGTTCAGACTTACATTTCCTTATTATTCATGCACTTTACCGGAGTTCAGACTTACATTTCCTTATTATTCATGCACTTTACCGCTTTTTTTAGGAAATGGGAAGAAGCAAAGAGCAAGTCTTGAAATGGAATTATGAGGAAGCAATCAACCTAATGCAAGAGGAACAAGTGTCCTCCATGGTTTAACTCATGAACAATTGGCGCTTGTAGATGTGTATAAGTCAGAGAATTTAATTGGAGGGAAATACTTTGATCCGAGTGTGCTAAGGAAATTTGGGTTTGAAGATATGGTAAATCGATTGCTATGACACCCGCAATGGAGCAAAGTATTTGAATGGAGAGGACCGACATATATTCCGGTTATCTCTGAGTTTCTTGCTTGAGATGTGTCCCACTAAAACATTAGGTTCCCTATGCGGTTGAGTTCAGACTTACATTTCCTTACTATTCATGTACTTTACCGCTTTTTTTTTCGGAAATGAGAAAAACCAAAGAAGAAGCCTTTTAAAGGAATTATGAGGAAGCAAGCACAAGCCGAACAATGGCATTAGCAGAACCACCACCTACAAAACAACAAGAATTTGGGTTTGAAGACATGATAAATCGGTTGCTAAGACACCCACAATGGAGCATAGTATTCGAATAGAGATGACAGACATATACTCCGGTTACCTATGAGTTTCTTGTTTGAGATGTGTCCCACTAAAACATTAGGTTCCCTATGCGTGGAGTTCAGACTAACATTTCCTTATTTTTTATGCACTTTACCGCTTTTTTTAGGAAATGAGAAGAAGCAAAGAGCAAGTCTTGAAATAGAATTATGAGGAAGCAAGCACAAGCCGAACAATGGCAATAGCAGAACCAACACTTCCACCACCACAAGTTGAACCAAATACAAGAGAAACAACGGTCCTCCGAGGCTTAACTCATGAACAATTGGCGCTTGTGGATATGTATAAGTCAGAGAATTTAATTGGAAGGAAATGCTTGGATATGTATAAGTCAGAGAATTTAATTGGAAGGAAATGCTTTGATCAGAGCGTGCTAAGGGAATTTGGGTTTGAAGACATGGTGAATCGGTTGCTAAAACAACCGCAATTGAGCAAAGTATTCGAATAGAGGTTGCTAAAACAACCGCAATTGAGCAAAGTATTCGAATAGATAGGACCGACATATACTCCGGTGACCTATGAGTTTTTTTGTCTGGAGATATGTCCCACTAAAACATTACGTTCTCTATGCGTGGAGTTCAGACTTACATTTCATTATTTTTAATGCACTTTAACGCTTTTTTTAGGAAATGGGAAGAACCAAAGAGCAAGCCTTGAAATGAAATTATGAGGAAGCAAGCACAAGTCGAACAATGGAAATAGCAGAACCACCACCTCCACAACCACAAGTTGAACCTAATGCAAGAGGAACAACTGTCCTCCATGGTTTAACTCATGAACAATTGGCGCTTGTGGATGTGTATAAGTCAGAGAATTTAATTGGAGGGAAATACTTTGATCCGAGTGTGCTAAGGGAATTTGGGTTTGAAGATATGGTAAATCGATTGCTATGATACCCGCAATGGAGCAAACTATTCGAATGGAGAGGACCGACATATACTCCTGTTACCTATGAGTTTCTTGCTTGAGATGTGTCCCAGTAAAACATTAGGTTCCCTATGCGTGGAGTTCAGATTTACATTTCCTTAGTATTCATGCACTTTACCGCTTTTTTTAGGAAATTGGAAGAACCAAAGAAGAAGCCTTTTAAAGGAATTATGAGGAAGCAAGCACAAGCCGAACAATGGCATGAGCAGAACCACCACCTACACGACAACAAGAATTTGGGTTTGAAGAAATGATAAAGCGGTTGCTAAGACACCCGCAATGGAGCAAAGTATTCGAATGGAGATGACAGACATATACTCCGGTTACTTTGAGTTTCTTGCTTGAGATGTGTACCACTAAAACATTAGGTTCCCTATGCGTGGAGTTCAGACTTACATTTCCTTCATTAGGTTCCCTATGCGTGGAGTTCAGACTTACATTTCCTTATTAGGAAATGGGAAGAAGCAAGTTCAGACTTACATTTCCTTATTAGGAAATGGGAAGAAGCAAAGAGCAAGTCTTGAAATGTTATTAGGAAATGGGAAGAAGCAAAGAGCAAGTCTTGAAATGATATTAGGAAATGGGAAGAAGCAAAGAGCAAGTCTTGAAATGATATTATGAGGAAGCAGGCACAAGCCGAACAATGGCAATAGCAGAACCAACACCTCCACCACCACAAGTTGAACCTAATGCAAGAGGAACAAGTGTCATCCATGGTTTAACTCATGAACAATTGGCGCCTGTGGATGTGTATAAGTCAGAGAATTTAATTGGAGGGAAATAGTTTGATTCGAGTGTGCTAAGGAAATTTGGGTTTGAAGATATGGTAAATCGATTGCTATGACACCCGCAATGGAGCAAAGTATTCGAATGGAGAGGACCGACATATACTCCGGTTATCTCTGAGTTTCTTGCATGAGATGTGTCCCACTAAAACATTAGGTTCCCTATGCGTTGAGTTCAGACTTAAATTTCCTTACTATTCATGCACTTTACCGCTTTTTTTTCGGAAATGAGGAAAACCAAAGAAGAAGCCTTTTAAATGAATTATGAGGAAGCAAGCACAAGCCGAACAATGGCATTAGCAGAACCACCACCTACAAAACAAGAAGAATTTGGGTTTGAAGACATGATAAATCGGTTGCTAAGACACCCGCAATGGAGCATAGTATTCGAATGGAGATGACAGACATATACTCCGGTTACCCATGAGTTTCTTGCTTAAGATGTGTACCACTAAAACATTAGGTTCCCTATGCGTGGAGTTCAGACTTACATTTCCTTATTTTTCATGCACTTTACCGCTTTTTTTAGCAAATGAGAAAAAGCAAAGAGCAAGTCTTGAAATGGAATTATGAGGAAGCAAGCACAAGCCGAACAATGGCAATAGCAGAACCAACACCTCCACCACCACAAGTTGAACCTACTATAAGAGAAACAACGGTCCTCCGAGGCTTAACTCATGAACAATTGGCGCTTGTGGATATGTATAAGTCAGAGAATTTAATTGGAGGGAAATGTTTTGATCAGAGCGTGCTAAGGGAATTTGGGTTTGAAGACATGGTGAATCGGTTGCTAAGACAACCGCAATTGAGCAAAGTATTCGAATAGAGAGGACCGACATATACTCCGGTTACCTATGAGTTTTTTGTCTGGAGATGTGTCCCACTAAAACATTAGGTTCTCTATGCGTGGAGTTCAGACTTACATTTCATTATTTTTCATGCACTTTAACGCTTTTTTTAGGAAATGGGAAGACCAAAGAGCAAGCCTTGAAATGAAATTATGAGGAAGCAACCACAAGTCGAACAATGGAAATAGCAGAACCACCACCTCCACAACCACAAGTTGAACCTAATGCAAGAGGAACAAGTGTCCTCCATGGTTTAACTCATGAACAATTGGCGCTTGTGGATGTGTATAAGTCAGAGAATTTAATTGGAGGGAAATACTTTGATCCGAGTGTGCTAAGGGAATTTGGGTTTGAAGATATGGTAAATCGATTGCTATGACACCCGCAATGGAGCAAAGTATTCGAATGGAGAGGACCGACATATAATCAGGTTACCTATGAGTTTCTTGCTTGAGATGTGTCCCACTAAAACATTTGGTTCCCTATGCGTGGAGTTCAGATTTACATTTCCTTAGTATTCATGCACTTTACCGCTTTTTTTAGGAAATTGGAAGAACCAAAGAAGAAGCCTTTCGCTTTTTTTAGGAAATTGGAAGAACCAAAGAAGAAGCCTTTTAAAGGAATTATGAGGAAGCAAGCACAAGCCGAACAGCCTTTTAAAGGAATTATGAGGAAGCAAGCACAAGCCGAACCATGGAATGAGCAGAACCACCACCTACACGACAACAAGAATTTGGGGTTGAAGAAATGATAAATCGGTTGCTAAGACACCCGCAATGGAGCAAAGTATTCGAATGGAGATGACAGACATATACTCCGGTTACCTATGAGTTTCTTGCTTGAGATGTGTCCCACTAAAACATTAGGTTCCCTATGCGTGGAGTTCAGACTTACATTTCCTTATTAGGAAATGGGAAGAAGCAAAGAGCAAGTCTTGAAATGGAATTATGAGGAAGCAAGCACAAGCCGAATAATGGCAATAGCAGAACCAACACCTCCACCACCACAAGCTGAACCTAATACAAGAGAAACAACGGTCCCCCGAGGCTTAACTCATGAACAATTGGCGCTTGTGGATGTGTATAAGTCAGAGAATTTAATTGGAGGGAAATACTTTGATCCGAGTGTGCTAAGGAAATTTGGGTTTGAAGATATGGTAAATCGATGGCTATGACACCCGCAATGGAGCAAAGTATTCGAATGGAGAGGACCGACATATACTCCGGTTATCTCTGAGTTTCTTGCTTGAGATGTGTCCCACTAAAACATTAGGTTCCCTATGCGTGGAGTTCAGACTTACATTTCCTTATTTTTCATGCACTTTACCGCTTCTTTTAGGAAATGGGAAGAACCAAAGAGCAAGCCTTGAAAAGGAATTATGAGGAAGCAAGCACAAGCCGAACAATGGCAAGAGCAGAACCACCACCTCCACCACCACAAGTTGAACCTAATGCAAGAGGAAGAAGGGTCCTCCGAGGCTTAACTCATGAACAATTGGCGCTTGTGGATATGTATAAGTCAGAGAATTTAATTAGAGGGTAATGCTTTGATCAGAGCGTGCTAAGGGAATTTGGGTTTGAAGACATGGTGAATCGGTTGCTAAGACAACCGCAATTGAGCAAAGTATTCGAATAGAGAGGACCGACATATA
>NC_044916.1:18053039-18063048 GCF_003576645.1 Ipomoea triloba | reverse complement strand
TGAGTTTCTTGCTTGAGATGTGTACCACTAAAACATTAGGTTCCCTATGCGTGGAGTTCAGACTTACATTTCCTTATTAGGAAATGGGAAGAAGCAAAGAGCAAGTCTTGAAATGGAATTATGAGGAAGCAAGCACAAGCCGAATAATGGCAATAGCAGAACCAACACCTCCACCACCACAAGCTGAACCTAATACAAGAGAAACAACGGTCCCCCGAGGCTTAACTCATGAACAATTGGCGCTTGTGGATGTGTATAAGTCAGAGAATTTAATTGGAGGGAAATACTTTGATCCGAGTAAGTCAGAGAATTTAATTGGAGGGAAATACTTTGATCCGAGTGTGCCAGAGAATTTAATTGGAGGGAAATACTTTGATCCGAGTGTGCTAGAGAATTTAATTGGAGGGAAATACTTTGATCCGAGTGTGCTAAGGAATTTAATTGGAGGGAAATACTTTGATCCGAGTGTGCTAAGGTAATTTGGGTTTGAAGATATGGTAAATCGATTGCTATGATACCCGCAATGGAGCAAACTATTCGAATGGAGAGGACCGACATATACTCCGGTTACCTATGAGTTTCTTGCTTGAGATGTGTCCCACTAAAACATTAGGTTCCCTATGCGTGGAGTTCAGACTTACATTTCCTTATTTTTCATGCACTTTACCGCTTTTTTTAGGAAATGGGAAGAACCTAAGAGCAAGCCTTGAAAAGGAATTATGAGGAAGAAGCACAAGCAGAACAATGGCAAGAGGAGAACCACCACCTCCACCACCACAAGTTGAACCTAATGCAAGAGGAACAAGGGTCCTCCGAGGCTTAACTCATGAACAATTGGCGCTTGTGGACGTGTATAAGTTAGAGAATTTAATTGGAATAAAATACTTTGATCCGAGTGTGCTAAGGGAATTTGGGTTTGAAGACATGGTAAATCGGTTGCTAAGACAACCGCAATGGAGCAAAGTATTCGAATGGAGAGGACCGACATATACTCCGGTTACCTATGAGTTTCTTGCTTGAGATGTGTCCCACTAAAACATTAGGTTCCCTATGCGTGGAGTTCAGACTTACATTTCCTTATTTTTCATGCACTTTACCGCTTTTTTTAGGAAATGGGAAGAACCAAAGAGCAAGCCTTGAAAAGGAATTATGAGGAAGCAAGCACAAGCCGAACAATGGCATTAGCAGAACCACCACATACAAAACAACAAGAATTTGGGTTTGAAGACATGATAAATCGGTTGCTAAGACACCCGCAATGGAACATAGTATTCGAATGGAGATGACAGACTTATACTCCGGTTACCTATGAGTTTCTTGCTTGAGATGTGTCCCACTAAAACATTAGGTTCCCTATGCGTGGAGTTCAGATTTACATTTCCTTAGTATTCATGCACTTTACCGCTTTTTTTAGGAAATTGGAAGAACCAAAGAAGAAGCCTTTTAAAGGAATTATGAGGAAGCAAGCACAAGCCGAACAATGGCATTAGCAGAACCACCACATACAAAACAACAAGAATTTGGGTTTGAAGACATGATAAATCGGTTGCTAAGACACCCGCAATGGAGCAAAGTATTCGAATGGAGAGGACCGACATATACTCCGGTTACCTATGAGTTTCTTGCTTGAGATGTGTCCCACTAAAACATTAGGTTCCCTATGCGTGGAGTTCAGACTTACATTTCCTTATTATTCATGCACTTTACCGATTTTTTTAGGAAATGGGAAGAAGCAAAGAGCAAGTCTTGAAATGGAATTATGAGGAAGCAATCAACCTAATGCAAGAGGAACAAGTGTCCTCCATGGTTTAACTCATGAACAATTGGCGCTTGTGGATGTGTATAAGTCAGAGAATTTAATTGGAGGGAAATACTTTGATCCGAGTGTGCTAAGGAAATTTGGGTTTGAAGATATGGTAAATCGATTGCTATGACACCCGCAATGGAGCAAAGTATTCGAATGGAGAGGACCGACATATACTCCGGTTATCTCTGAGTTTCTTGCTTGAGATGTGTCCCACTAAAACATTTGGTTCCCTATGCGTGGAGTTCAGATTTACATTTCCTTAGTATTCATGCACTTTACAGCTTTTTTTAGGAAATTGGAAAAACCAAAGAAGAAGCCTTTTAAAGGAATTATGAGGAAGCAAGCACAAGCCGAACAATGGCATGAGCAGAACCACCACCTACACGACAACAAGAAATTGGGTTTGAAGAAATGATAAAGCGGTTGCTAAGACACCCGCAATGGAGCAAAGTATTCGAATGGAGATGATAGACATATACTCCGGTTACTTATGAGTTTCTTGCTTGAGATGTGTACCACTAAAACATTAGGTTCCCTATGCGTGGAGTTCAGACTTACATTTCCTTATTAGGAAATGGGAAGAAGCAAAGAGCAAGTCTTGAAATGAAATTATGAGGAAGCAGGCACAAGCCGAACAATGGCAATAGCAGAACCAACACCTCCACCACCACAAGTTGAACCTAATGCAAGAGGACCAAGTGTCATCCATGGTTTAACTCATGAACAATTGGCGCTTGTGGATGTGTATAAGGTAGAGAATTTAATTGGAGGGAAATAGTTTGATTCGAGTGTGCTAAGGAAATTTGGGTTTGAAGATATGGTAAATCGATTGCTATGACACCCGCAATGGAGCAAAGTATTCGAATGGAGAGGACCGACATATACTCCGGTTATCTCTGAGTTTCTTGCTTGAGATGTGTCCCACTAAAACATTAGGTTCCCTATGCGTTGAGTTCAGACTTACATTTCCTTACTATTCATGCACTTTACCGCTTTTTTTTCGGAAATGAGAAAAACCAAAGAAGAAGCCTTTTAAAGGAATTATGAGGAAGCAAGCACAAGCCGAACAATGGCATTAGCAGAACCACCACCTACAAAAGAACAAGAATTTGGGTTTGAAGACGTGATAAATCGGTTGCTAAGACACCCGCAATGGAGCATAGTATTCGAATGGAGATGACAGACTTATACTCCGGTTACCTATGAGTTTCTTGCTTGAGATGTGTCCCACTAAAACATTAGGTTCCCTATGCGTGGAGTTCAGACTTACATTTCCTTATTTTTCATGCACTTTACCGCTTTTTTTAGGAAATGAGAAGAGGCAAAGAGCAAGTCTTGAAATGGAATTATGAGGAAGCAAGCACAAGCCGAACAATGGCAATAGCAGAACCAACACCTCCACCACCACAAGTTGAACCGGCAATAGCAGAACCAACACCTCCACCACCACAAGTTGAACCTACAATAGCAGAACCAACACCTCCACCACCACAAGTTGAACCTAATACAAGAGAACCAACACCTCCACCACCACAAGTTGAACCTAATACAAGTGAAACAACGGTCCTCCGAGGCTTAACTCATGAACAATTGGCACTTGTGGATATGTATAAGTCAGAGAATTTAATTGGAGGGAAATGCTTTGATCAGAGCGTGCTAAGGGAATTTGGGTTTGAAGACATGGTGAATCGGTTGCTAAGACAACAGCAATTGAGCAAAGTATTCGAATAGAGAGGACCGACATATACTCCGGTTACCTATGAGTTTTTTGTCTGGAGATGTGTCCCACTAAAACATTAGGTTCTCTATGCGTGGAGTTCAGACTTACATTTCATTATTTTTTATGCACTTTAACGCTTTTTTTAGGAAATGGGAAGAACCAAAGAGCAAGCCTTGAAATGAAATTATGAGGAAGCAAGCACAAGTCGAACAATGGAAATAGTAGAACCACCACCTCCACAACCACAAGTTGAACCTAATGCAAGAGGAACAAGTGTCCTCCATGGTTTAACTCATGAACAATTGGCGCTTGTGGATGTGTATAAGTCAGAGAATTTAATTGGAGGGAAATACTTTGATCCGAGTGTGCTAAGGGAATTTGGGTTTGAAGATATGGTAAATCGATTGCTATGATACCCGCAATGGAGCAAACTATTCGAATGGAGAGGACCGACATATACTCCGGTTACCTATGAGTTTCTTGCTTGAGATGTGTCCCACTAAAACATTAGGTTCCCAATGCGTGGAGTTCAGATTTACATTTCCTTAGTATTCATGCACTTTACCGCTTTTTTTAGGAAATTGGAAGAACCAAAGAAGAAGCCTTTTAAAGGAATTATGAGGAGCAAGCACAAGCCGAACAATGGCATGAGCAGAACCACCACCTACACGACAACAAGAATTTGGGTTTGAAGAAATGATAAATCGGTTGCTAAAACACCCGCAATGGAGCAAAGTATTCGAATGGAGATGACAGACATATACTCCGGTTACTTATGAGTTTCTTGCTTGAGATGTGTACCACTAAAACATTAGGTTCCCTATGCGTGGAGTTCAGACTTACATTTCCTTATTAGGAAATGGGAAGAAGCAAAGAGCAAGTCTTGAAATGGAATTATGAGGAAGCAGGCACAAGTCGAACAATCGCAATAGCAGAACCAACACCTCCACCACCAGAAGTTGAACCTAATGCAAGAGGAACAAGTGTCATCCATGGTTTAACTCATGAACAATTGGCGCTTGTGGATGTGTATAAGTCAGAGAATTTAATTGGATTGGCGCTTGTGGATGTGTATAAGTCAGAGAATTTAATTGGAGGGAAATTTGTGGATGTGTATAAGTCAGAGAATTTAATTGGAGGGAAATACTTTGATTCGAGTGTGCTAAGGAAATTTGGGTTTGAAGATATGGTAAATCGATTGCTATGACACCCGCAATGGAGCAAAGTATTCGAATGGAGAGAACCGACATATACTCCGGTTATCTCTGAGTTTCTTGCATGAGATGTGTCCCACTAAAACATTAGGTTCCCTATGCGTTGAGTTCAGACTTATATTTCCTTACTATTCATGCACTTTACCGCTTTTTTTTCGGAAATGAGAAAAACCAAAGAAGAAGCCTTTTAAATGAATTATGATGAAGCAAGCACAAGCCGAACAATGGCATTAGCAGAACCACCACCTACAAAACAACAAGAATTTGGGTTTGAAGACATGATAAATCGGTTGCTAAGACACCCGCAATGGAGCATAGTATTCGAATGGAGATGACAGACATATACTCCGGTTACCCATGAGTTTCTTGCTTGAGATGTGTACCACTAAAACATTAGGTTCCCTATGCGTGGAGTTCAGACTTACATTTCCTTATTTTTCATGCACTTTACCGCTTTTTTTAGCAAATGAGAAGAAGCAAAGAGCAAGTCTTGAAATGGAATTATGAGGAAGCAAGCACAAGCCGAACAATGGCAATAGCAGAACCAACACCTCCACCACCACAAGTTGAACCTACTACAAGAGAAACAACGGTTCTCCGAGGCTTAACTCATGAACAATTGGCGCTTGTGGATATGTATAAGTCAGAGAATTTAATTGGAGGGAAATGTTTTGATCAGAGCGTGCTAAGGGAATTTGGGTTTGAAGACATGGTGAATCAGTTGCTAAGACAACCGCAATTGAGCAAAGTATTCGAATAGAGAGGACCGACATATACTCCGGTTACCTATGAGTTTTTTGTCTGGAGATGTGTCCCACTAAAACATTAGGTTCTCTATGCGTGGAGTTCAGACTTACATTTCATTATTTTTCATGCACTTTAACGCTTTTTTTAGGAAATGGGAAGACCAAAGAGCAAGCCTTGAAATGAAATTATGAGGAAGCAAGCACAAGTCGAACAATGGAAATAGCAGAACCACCACCTCCACAACCACAAGTTGAACCTAATGCAAGAGGAACAAGTGTCCTCCATGGTTTAACTCATGAACAATTGGCGCTTGTGGATGTGTATAAGTCAGAGAATTTAATTGGAGGGAAATACTTTGATCCGAGTGTGCTAAGGGAATTTGGGTTTGAAGATATGGTAAATCGATTGCTATGACACCCGCAATGGAGCAAACTATTCGAATGGAGAGGACCGACATATAATTAGGTTACCTATGAGTTTCTTGCTTGAGATGTGTCCCACTAAAACATTTGGTTCCCTATGCGTGGAGTTCAGATTTACATTTCCTTAGTATTCATGCACTTTACCGCTTTATTTAGGAAATTGGAAGAACCAAAGAAGAAGCCTTTTAAAGGAATTATGAGGAAGCAAGCACAAGCCGAACCATGGAATGAGCAGAACCACCACCTACACGACAACAAGAATTTGGGGTTTAAGAAATGATAAATCGGTTGCTAAGACACCCGCAATGGAGCAAAGTATTCGAATGGAGATGACAGACATATACTCCGGTTACCTATGAGTTTCTTGCTTGAGATGTGTACCACTAAAACATTAGGTTCCCTATGCGTGGAGTTCAGACTTACATTTCCTTATTAGGAAATGGGAAGAAGCAAAGAGCAAGTCTTGAAATGGAATTATGAGGAAGCAAGCACAAGCCGAATAATGGCAATAGCAGAACCAACACCTCCACCACCACAAGTTGAACCTAATACAAGAGAAACAACGGTCCTCCGAGGCTTAACTCATGAACAATTGGCGCTTGTGGATGTGTATAAGTCAGAGAATTTAATTGGAGGGAAATACTTTGATCCGCGTGTGCTAAGGAAATTTGGGTTTGAAGAAATGGTAAATCGGTTGCTAAGACACCCGGAATGGAGCAAAGTATTCGAATGGAGAGGACCGACATATACTCCGGTTATCTCTGAGTTTCTTGCTTGAGATGTGTCCCACTAAAACATTAGGTTCCCTATGCGTGGAGTTCAGACTTACATTTCCTTATTTTTCATGCACTTTACCGCTTTTTTTAGGAATTATGTATAAGCCGAACAATGGCAATAGCAGAACCAACACCTCCACCACCACAAGTTGAACCTAATACAAGAGAAACAACGGTCCTCCGAGGCTTAACTCATGAACAATTGGCGCTTGTGGATGTGTATAAGTCAGAGAATTTAATTGGAGGGAAATACTTTGATCCGCGTGTGCTAAGGAAATTTGGGTTTGAAGATATGGTAAATCGATTGCTATGACACCCGCAATGGAGCAAAGTATTCGAATGGAGAGGACCGACATATACTCCGGTTATCTCTGAGTTTCTTGCTTGAGATGTGTCCCACTAAAACATTAGGTTCCCTATGCGTGGAGTTCAGATTTACATTTCCTTAGTATTCATGCACTTTACCGCTTTTTTTAGGAAATTGGAAGAACCAAAGAAGAAGCCTTTTAAAGGAATTATGAGGAAGCAAGCACAAGCCGAACAATGGCATTAGCAGAACCACCACCTACAAAACAACAAGAATTTGGGTTTGAAGACATGATAAATCGGTTGCTAAGACACCCGCAATGGAGCATAGACATATACTCCGGTTACCTATGAGTTTCTTGTTTGAGATGTGTCCCACTAAAACATTAGGTTCCCTATGCGTGGAGTTCAGACTAACATTTCCTTATTTTTCATGCACTTTACCGCTTTTTTTATGAAATGAGAAGAAGCAAAGAGCAAATCTTGAAATGGAATTATGAGGAAGCAAGCACAAGCCGAACAATGGCAATAGTAGAACCAACACCTCCACCACCACAAGTTGAACCTAATNAGAACCAACACCTCCACCACCACAAGTTGAACCTAATACAAGAGAAACAACGGTCCTCCGAGGCTTAACTCATGAACAATTGGCGCTTGTGGATATGTATAAGTCAGAGAATTTAATTGGAAGGAAATGCTTGGATATGTATAAGTCAGAGAATTTAATTGGAAGGAAATGCTTTGATCAGAGCGTGCTAAGGGAATTTGGGTTTGAAGACATGGTGAATCGGTTGCTAAAACAACCGCAATTGAGCAAAGTATTCGAATAGAGGTTGCTAAAACAACCGCAATTGAGCAAAGTATTCGAATAGAGAGGACCGACATATACTCCGGTGACCTATGAGGTTTTTTGTCTGGAGATGTGTCACTCTAAAACATTAGGTTCTCTATGCGTGGAGTTCAGACTAACATTTCATTATTTTTCATGCACTTTAACGCTTTTTTTAGGAAATGGGAAAAACCAAAGAGCAAGCCTTGAAATGAAATTATGAGGAAGCAAGCACAAGTCGAACAATGGAAATAGCAGAACCACCACCTCCACAACCACAAGTTGAACCTAATGCAAGAGGAACAAGTGTCCTCCATGGTTTAACTCATGAACAATTGGCGCTTGTGGATGTGTATAAGTCAGAGAATTTAATTGGAGGGAAATACTTTGATCCGAGTGTGCTAAGGGAATTTGGGTTTGAAGATATGGTAAATCGATTGCTATGATACCCGCAATGGAGCAAACTATTCGAATGGAGAGGACCGACATATACTCCGGTTACCTATGAGTTTCTTGCTTGAGATGTGTCCCACTAAAACATTAGGTTCCCTATGCGTGGAGTTCAGACTTACATTTCCATATTAGGAAATGGGAAGAAGCAAAGAGCAAGTCTTGAAATGAAATTATGAGGAAGCAGGCACAAGCCGAACAATGGCAATAGTAGAACCAACACCTCCACCACCACAAGTTGAACCTAATGCAAGAGGAACAATTGTCATCCATGGTTTAACTCATGAACAATTGGCGCTTGTGGATGTGTATAAGTCAGAGAATTTAATTGGAGGGAAATAGTTTGATTCGAGTGTGCTAAGGAAAATTGGGTTTGAAGATATGGTAAATCGATTGCTATGACACCCGCAATGGAGCAAAGTATTCGAATGGAGAGGACCGACATATACTCCGGTTATCTCTGAATTCGAATGGAGAGGACCGACATATACTCCGGTTATCTCTGAGTTTCTTGCGAGAGGACCGACATATACTCCGGTTATCTCTGAGTTTCTTGCTTGAGGACCGACATATACTCCGGTTATCTCTGAGTTTCTTGCTTGAGATGTGTCATATACTCCGGTTATCTCTGAGTTTCTTGCTTGAGATGTGTACCACTAAAACATTAGGTTCCCTATGCGTGGAGTTCAGACTTACATTTCCTTATTAGGAAATGGGAAGAAGCAAAGAGCAAGTCTTGAAATGGAATTATGAGGAAGCAGGCACAAGCCGAACAATGGCAATAGCAGAACCAACACCTCCACCACCACAAGTTGAACCTAATGCAAGAGGAACAAGTGTCATCCATGGTTTAACTCATGAACAATTGGCGCTTGTGGATGTGTATAAGTCAGAGAATTTAATTGGAGGGAAATACTTTGATCCGAGTGTGCTAAGGGAATTTGGGTTTGAAGATATGGTAAATCGATTGCTATGACACCCGCAATGGAGCAAAGTATTCGAATGGAGAGGACCGACATATACTCCGGTTATCTCTGAGTTTCTTGCTTGAGATGTGTACCACTAAAACATTAGGTTCCCTATGCGTGGAGTTCAGACTTACATTTCCTTATTAGGAAATGGGAAGAAGCAAAGAGCAAGTCTTGAAATGGAATTATGAGGAAGCAGGCACAAGCCGAACAATGGCAATAGCAGAACCAACACCTCCACCACCACAAGTTGAACCTAATGCAAGAGGAACAAGTGTCATCCATGGTTTAACTCATGAACAATTGGCGCTTGTGGATGTGTATAAGTCAGAGAATTTAATTGGAGGGAAATGCTTTGATCAGAGCGTGCTAAGGGAATTTGGGTTTGAAGACATGGTGCTAAGACAACCGCAATTGAGCAAAGTATTCGAATAGAGAGGACCGACATATACTCCGGTTACCTATGAGTTTTTTGTCTGGAGATGTGTCCCACTAAAACATTAGGTTCTCTATGCGTGGAGTTCAGACTTACATTTCATTATTTTTCATGCACTTTAACGCTTTTTTTAGGAAATGGGAAGAACCAAAGAGCAAGCCTTGAAATTAAATTATGAGGAAGCAAGCACAAGTCGAACAATGGAAATAACAGAACCACCACCTCCACAACCACAAGTTGAACCTAATGCAAGAGGAACAAGTGTCCTCCATGGTTTAACTCATGAACAATTGGCGCTTGTGGATGTGTATAAGTCAGAGAATTTAATTGG
>NC_044916.1:18038588-18052989 GCF_003576645.1 Ipomoea triloba | reverse complement strand
TGAACCTAATGCAAGAGGAACAAGTGTCCTCCATGGTTTAACTCATGAACAATTGGCGCTTGTGGATGTGAATATGTCAAAGAATTTAATTGGAGGGAAATACTTTGATTCGAGTATGCTTAGGAAATTTGGGTTTGAAGATATGGTAAATCGATTGCTATGACACCCGCAATGGAGCAAAGTATTCGAATGGAGATGACTGACATATACTCCGGTTATCTCTGAGTTTCTTGCTTGAGATGTGTCCCACTAAAACATTAGGTTCCTTATGCGTTGAGTTCAGACTTAAATTTCCTTACTATTCATGCACTTTACAGCTTTTTTTTCGGAAATGAGAAAAACCAAAGAAGAAGCCTTTTAAAGGAATTATGAGGAAGCAAGCACAAGCCGAACAATGGCATTAGCAGAACCACCACCTACGAAACAACAAGAATTTGGGTTTGAAGACATGATAAATCGGTTGCTAAGACACCCACAATGGAGCATAGTATTCGAATGGAGATGACAGACATATACTCCGGTTACCTATGAGTTTCTTGCTTGAGATGTGCACCACTAAAACATTAGGTTCCCTATGCGTGGAGTTCAGACTTACATTTCCTTATTTTTCATGCACTTTACCGCTTTTTTTAGGAAATGAGAAGAAGCAAAGAGCAAGTCTTGAAATGGAATTATGAGGAAGCAAGCACAAGCCGAACAATGGCAATAGCAGAACCAACACCTCCACCACCACAAGTTGAACCTAATACAAGAGAAACAACGGTCCTCCGAGGCTTAACTCATGAACTTTACCGCTTTTTTTTCGGAAATTGGAAGAACCAATGAAGAAGCCTTACTATTCATGCACTTTACCGCTTTTTTTCGGAAATTGGAAGAACCAAAGAAGAAGCCTTTTAAAGGAATTATGAGGAAGCAAGCACAAGCCGAACAATGGCATGAGCAGAACCACTACCTACACGACAACAAGAATTTGGGTTTGAAGAAATGATAAAGCGGTTGCTAAGACACCCGCAATGGAGCAAAGTATTCGAATGGAGATGACAGACATATACTCCGGTTACTTATGAGTTTCTTGCTTGAGATGTGTACCACTAAAACATTAGGTTCCCTATGCGTGGAGTTCAGACTTACATTTCCTTATTAGGAAATGGGAAGAAGCAAAGAGCAAGTCTTGAAATGGAATTATGAGGAAGCATGCACAAGCCGAACAATGGCAATAGCAGAACCAACACCTCCACCACCACAAGTTGAACCTAATGCAAGAGGAACGAGTGTCCTCCATGGTTTAACTCATGAACAATTGGCGCTTGTGGATGTGTATAAGTCAGAGAATTTAATTGGAGGGAAATACTTTGATCCGAGTGTGCTAAGGAAATTTGGGTTTGAGGATATGGTAAATCGATTGCTATGACACCCGCAATGGAGCAAAGTATTCGAATGGAGAGGACCGACATATACTCCGGTTATCTCTGAGTTTCTTGCTTGAGATGTGTCTCACTAAAACATTAGGTTCCCTACATACATTTCCTTACTATTCATGCACTTTACCTCTTTTTTTTTTCGGAAATGAGAAAAACCAAAGAAGAAGCCTTTTAAAGGAATTATGAGGAAGCAAGCACAAGCCGAACAATGGCATTAGCAGAACCACCACCTACAAAACAACAAGAATTTGGGTTTGAAGACATGATAAATCGGTTTCTAAGACACCCGCAATGGAGCATAGTATTCGAATGGAGATGACAGACATATACTCCGGTTACCTATGAGTTTCTTGCTTGAGATGTGTCCCACTAAAACATTAGGTTCCCTATGCGTGGAGTTCAGACTAACATTTCCTTATTTTTCATGCACTTTACCGCTTTTTTTAGGAAATGAGAAGAAGTAAAGAGCAAGTCTTGAAATGGAATTATGAGGAAGCAAGCACAAGCCGAAAAATGGAAATTTTGAAAACATGGTGAATCGGTTGCTAAGACAATCGCAATTGAGCAAAGTATTCGAATGGAGAGGACCGACATATACTCCGGTTACCTATGAGTTTCTTGTCTGGAGATGTGTCCCACTAAAACATTAGGTTCCCTATGCGTGGAGTTCGGAGTTATATTTCCTTATCTTTCATGCACTTTACCGCTTTTTTTAGGAAATGGGAAGAACAAAAGTGCAAGTGTTGAAATGGAATTATGAGGAAGCAAGCACAAGCCGAACAATGCCAATAACAGAACCAACACCTCTACCACCACAAGTTGAACCTAATAAAAGAGGAACAAGGGTCCTCCGAGGCTATAAGTCAGTGAATTTAATTGGAGAGAAATACTTTGATCCGAGCCTGCTAAGGGAATTTGGATTCGAAAACAAGGTAAATCGGTTGCTAAGACACCCGCATTGGAGCAAAGTATTCGAATGGAGAGGACCGACATATACTCCGGTTACCTATGACTTTCTTGCTTGAGAAGTGCCCCACTAAAACATTAGGTTCCCTACGCGTGGAGTTCAGACTAAAATTTCCTTATTTTTCATGCACTTTACCGCTTTTTTTAGGAAATGGGAAGAACCAAAGTGCAAGTGTTGAAATAGAATTATGAGGAAGCAAGCAGAAGCCGAACAATGGCATGAGCAGAACCACCACCTACACGACAACAAGTTGAACGTAATGCAAGAGGAACAAGGGTCACACGACAACAAGTTGAACGTAATGCAAGAGGAACAAGGGTCCTCCGGGATTTAACTCATGAACAATTGGCGCTTGTGGATGTGTATAAGTCAGAGAATTTAATTAGAAGGAAATACGTTGATCCGAGTGTGCTAAGGGAATTTGGGTTTGAAGACATGATAAATCGGTTGCTAAGACACCCGCATTGGAGCAAAGTATTCGAATGGAGAGGACCGACATATACTCTGGTTACCTATGAGTTTCTTGCTTGAGATGTGCCCCACTAAAACATTAGGTTCCCTACGGGTGGAGTTCAGACTTACATTTCCTTATTTATCATGAGATAGGAAGAACCAAAAAAGAAGCCTTTTAAAGGAGTTATGAGAAAGCAAGCAGAAGCCGAACAATGGCATGAGCATAACCACCACCTACACGACAACAAGTTGAACGTAATGCAAGAGGAACAAGGGTCCTCCGGGATTTAACTCATGAACAATTTAATTAGAAGGAAATACGTTGATCCGAGTTTGCTAAGGAAATTTGGGTTTGAAGACATGATAAATCGGTTGCTAAGACACCCGCATTGGAGCAAAGTCTTCGAATGGAGAGGACCGACATATACTCCGGTTACCTATGAGTTTCTTGT
The DNA here is from genome assembly GCF_003576645.1 of Ipomoea triloba. Lineage (NCBI taxonomy): Eukaryota > Viridiplantae > Streptophyta > Magnoliopsida > Solanales > Convolvulaceae > Ipomoea > Ipomoea triloba. The sequence continues at coordinate 18,049,696 of NC_044916.1, read as the reverse complement.
CTGGAGATGTGTCCCACTAAAACATTAGGTTCTCTATGCGTGGAGTTCGGAGTTATATTTCCTTATTTTTCATGCACTTAACCGCTTTTTTTAGGAAATGGGAAGAACCAAAGCGCAAGCCTAGAAATGGAATTATGAGGAAGCAAGCACAAGGAGAACAATGGCAAGAGTAGAACCACCACCTCCACCACCACAAGTTGAACCTAATGCAAGAGAAACAAGGGCCCTCTGAGGCTTAACTCATGAACAATTGGCGCTTGTGGATGTGTATAAGTCAGAGAATTTAATTGGAGGGAAATACTTTGATCCGAGCGTGCTAAGGGAATTTGGATTCGAAAACAAGGTAAATCGGTTGCTAAGACAACCGCAATTGAGCAAAGTATTCGAATGGAGAGGACTGAAATATACTCCGGTTACCTATGAGTTTCTTGCTTGAGATGTGTCCAACTAAAACATTAGGTTCCCTATGCATGGAGTTCAGATTTACATTTCCTTATTTTTCATGCACTTTTCCGCTTTTTTTAGGAAATGGGAAGAACCAAAGAAGAAGCCCTTTAAAGGAATTATGAGGAAGCAAGCAGAAGCCGAACAATGGCTTGAGCAGAACCACCACCTACACGACAACAAGTTGAACGTAATGCAAGAGGAACAAGGGTCCTCTGGGATTTAACTCATGAACAATTGGCGCTTGTGGATGTGTATAAGTCGGAGAATTTAATTAGAAGGAAATACGTTGATCCGAGTGTGCTAAGGGAATTTGGGTTTGAAGACATGATAAATCGGTTGCTAAGACACCCGCATTGGAGCAAAGTATTCGAATGGAGATGACCGATATATACTCTGGTTACCTATGAGTTTTTTGCTTCAGATGTGCCGCACTAAAACATTAGGTTCCCTACGCGTGGAGTTCAGCCTTACATTTCCTTATTTTTCATGCACTTTGAGATGGGAAGAACCAAAGAGCAAGTCTTGAAATGGAATTGTGAGGAAGCAATCACAAGTCGAACAATGGCAATAGCAGAACCACCACCTCCACCACCACAAGTTTAACCTAATGCAAGAGGAACAAGGGTCCTCCAAGACGTAATTCATGAACAATTGGCGCTTGTGGATGTGTATAAGTCAGAGAATTTAATTGGAAGGAAATACTTTGATCTGAGAGTGCTAAGGGAATTTGGGTTTGAAGACATGGTGAATCGGTTGCTATAACAACTACAAATTGAGCAAAGTATTCGAATGGAGAAGACCGACGTATACTCCGGTTACCTATGAGTTTCTTGTCTGGAGATGTGTCCCACTAAAATATTAGGTTCCCTATGCACGGAGTTCAAACTTACATTTCCTTATTTTTCATGCACTTTTCCGCTTTTTTTAGGAAATGGGAAGAACCAAAGAAGAAGTCTTTTAAAGGAATTATGAGGAAGCAAGCAGAAGCCGAACAATGGCATGAGCAGAACCACCACCTACACGACAACAAGTTGAACGTAATGCAAGAGGAACAAGGGTCACACGACAACAAGTTGAACGTAATGCAAGAGGAACAAGGGTCTCCCGGGATTTAACTCAGGAACAATTGGCGCTTGTGGATGTGTATAAGTCAGAGAACTTAATTAGAGCGAAATACTTTGATCCGAGTGTGCTAAGGGAATTTGGGTTTGAAGACATGATAAATCGGTTGCTAAGACACCCGCATTGGAGGAAAGTATTCGAATGGAGAGGACCAACATATATACTCCGGTTACCTATGAGTTTCTTGCTTGAGATGTGCCCCACTAAAACATTAGGTTCCCTACGCGTGGAGTTCATACTTACAATTCCTTATTTTTCATCCACTTTACCGCTCTTTTTAGGAGATGGGAATAACCAAAGAGCAAGTCTTGAAAAGGAATTATGAGGAAGCAATCACAAGTCGAACAACGGCAATAGCAGAACCACCACCTCCACCACCACAAGTTGAACCTAATGCAAGAGAAACAAGGGTCCTCCGAGGATTAATTCATGAACAATTGGCGCTTGTGGATGTGTATAAGTCAGAGAATTTAATTGGAAGGAAATACTTTGATCTGAGAGTGCTAAGGGAATTTGGGTTTGAAGACATGGTGAATCGGTTGCTAAGACAATCGCAATTGAGCAAAGTATGCGAATGGAGAGGACCGACATATACTCCGGTTACCTATGAGTTTCTTGTCTGGAGATGTGTCCCACTAAAACATTAGGTTCCCTATGCGTGGAGTTCAGAGTTATATTTCCTTATTTTTCATGCACTTTACCGCTTTTTTTAGGAAATGGGAAGAACCAAAGAGCAAGCCTTGAAATGGAATTATGAGGAAGCAAGCACAAGCCGAACAATGGCAAGAGCAGAACCACCACCTCCACCACCACAAGTTGAACCTAATGCAAGAGGAACAAGGGTCCTCCGAGGCTTAACTCATGAACAATTGGCGCTTGTGGATGTGTATAAGTCAGAGAATTTAATTGGAGGGAAATACTTTGATCCGAGCGTGCTAAGGGAATTTGGGTTTGAAGACATGGTAAATCGGTTGCTAAGACACCCGCAATGGAGCAAAGTATTCGAATGGAGAGGACCGACATATACTCCGGTTACCTATGAGTTTCTTGCTTGAGATGTGTCCCACTAAAACATTAGGTTCCCTATGCGTGGAGTTCAGAGTTATATTTCCTTATTTTTCATGCACTTTACCGCTTTTTTTAGGAAATGGGAAGAACCAAAGAGCAAGTGTTGAAATGAATTATGAGGAAGCAAGCAAAAGCCGAACAATGGCTATAGCAGAACCACCACCTCCACCACCACAAGTTGAACCTAATAAAAGAGGAACAAGGGACCTCCGAGGCTTAACTCATGAACAATTGGCGCTTGTGGATGTATAGGGAAATACTTTGATCTGAGCGTGCTAAGGGAATTTGGGTTTGAAGACATGGTGAATCGGTTGCTAAGACAACCGCAATTGAGCAAAGTATTCGAATGGAGAGGACCGACATATACTCCGCTTACCTATGAGTTTCTTGTCTAGAGATGTGTCCCACTAAAACATTACGTTCCCTATGCGTGTAGTTCAGAGTTACATTACCTTATTTTTCATGTACTTTACCGCTTTTTTAGGAAATGGGAAGAACCAAAGAGCAAGCCTTTAAATTGAATTATGAGGAAGCAAGCAGAAACCGAACAATGACAATAGCAGAATCACCACCTCCACAACCACAAGTTGAACCTAATGCAAGAGGAACAAGTGTCCTCGAAGGTTTAACTCAAGAACAATTGGCGCTTGTGGATGTGTATAAAGGTTTAACTCAAGAACAATTGGCGCTTGTGGATGTGTATAAGTGTTTAACTCAAGAACAATTGGCGCTTGTGGATGTGTATAAGTCAGAGAATTTAGAACAATTGGCGCTTGTGGATGTGTATAAGTCAGAGAATTTAATTCAATTGGCGCTTGTGGATGTGTATAAGTCAGAGAATTTAATTAGAGGGAAATACTTTGATCCGAGTGTGCTAAGGGAATTTGGGTTTGAAGACATGGTGAATCGGTTGCTAAGACAACCGCAATTGAGCAATGTATTCGAATGGAGAGGACCGACATATACTCAATTGAGCAATGTATTCGAATGGAGAGGACCGACATATACTCCATTGAGCAATGTATTCGAATGGAGAGGACCGACATATACTCCGGTGAGCAATGTATTCGAATGGAGAGGACCGACATATACTCCGGTTACCAATGTATTCGAATGGAGAGGACCGACATATACTCCGGTTACATATGAGTTTGAATGGAGAGGACCGACATATACTCCGGTTACATATGAGTTTTTTGTTTGGAGATGTGTCCCACTAAACATTAGGTTCGCTATGCGTGGAGTTCAGACTTACATTTCCTTATTTTTCATGCACTTTACCGCTTTTTTTAGGAAATGGGAAGAACCAAAGAGCAACTCTTGAAATGTAATTATGAGAAAGCAAGCACAAGCCGAACATTGGCAACAGCAGAACCACCACCTCCACCACCACAAGTTGAACCTAATACAAGAGGAACAAGGGTCCTCCGAGGCTTAACTCATGAACAATTGGCGCTTGTGGATATGTATAAGTCAGAGAATTTAATTGGAGGGAAATACTTTGATCCGAGTGTGCTAAGGGAATTTGGGTTTGAAGACATGGTAAATCGGTTGCTAAGACAACCGCAATGGAGCAAAGTATTCGAATGGAGAGGACCGACATATACTCCGGTTACCTATGAGTTTCTTGCTTGAGATGTGTCCCACTAAAACATTAGGTTCCCTATGCGTGGAGTTCAGACTTACATTTCCTTATTTTTCATGCACTTTACCGCTTTTTTTAGGAAATGGGAAGAACCTAAGAGCAAGCCTTGAAAAGGAATTATGAGGAAGAAGCACAAGCAGAACAATGGCAAGAGGAGAACCACCACCTCCACCACCACAAGTTGAACCTAATGCAAGAGGAACAAGGGTCCTCCGAGGCTTAACTCATGAACAATTGGCGCTTGTGGATGTGTATAAGTCAGAGAATTTAATTGGAGGGAAATACTTTGATCCGAGCGTGCTAAGGGAATTTGGGTTTGAAGACATGGTAAATCGGTTGCTAAGACAACCGCAATGGAGCAAAGTATTCGAATGGAGAGGACCGACATATACTCCGGTTACCTATGAGTTTCTTGCTTGAGATGTGTCCCACTAAAACATTAGGTTCCCTATGCGTGGAGTTCAGACTTACATTTCCTTATTTTTCATGCACTTTACCGCTTTTTTTAGGAAATGGGAAGAACCAAAGAGCAAGCCTTGAAAAGGAATTATGAGGAAGCAAGCACAAGCCGAACAATGGCAAGAGCAGAACCACCACCTCCACCACCACAAGTTGAACCTAATGCAAGAGGAACAAGGGTCCTCCGAGGCTTAACTCATGAACAATTGGCGCTTGTGGATATATATAAGTCAGAGAATTTAATTGGAGGGAAATACTTTGATCTAAGCGTGCTAAGGGAATTTGGGTTTGAAGACATGGTGAATCGGTTGCTAAGACAACCGCAATTGAGCAATGTATTCGAATGGAGAGGACCGACATATACTCCGGTTACATATGAGTTTCTTGTTTGGAGATGTGTCCCACTAAACATTAGGTTCGCTATGCGTGAAGTTCAGACTTACATTTCCTTATTTTTCAGGCACTTTACCGCTTTTTTTAGGAGATGCGAAGAACCAAATGGCAAGCCTTGAAATGGAATTATGAGGAAGTAAGCACAAGCCGAACAATGGCAATAGCAGAACCACCACCTCCACCACCACAAGTTGAACCTAATTCAAGAGGAACAAGGGTCCTCCGAGACTTAACTCATGAACAATTGGCGCTTGTGGATTTGTATAAGTCAGAGAATTTAAATGGAGGGAAATACTTTGATCCGAACGTGCTAAGGAAATTTGGGTTTGAAGACATGGTGAATCGGTTGCTAAGACAACCGCAATTGAGCAAAGTATTCGAATGGAGAAGACCGACATATACTCCGGTTACCTATGAGTTTCTTGCTTGATATTTGTCCAACTAAAACATTAGGTTCCCTATGCGTGGAGTTCAGACTTACATTTCCTTATTTTTTATGCACTTTACCGCTTTTTTTAGGAAATGGGAAGAACCAAAGAGCAACTCTTGAAATGTAATTATGAGAAAGCAAGCACAAGCCGAACATTGGCAACAACAGAACCTCCACCTCCACCACCACAAGTTTAACCTAATACAAGAGGAACAAGGGTCCTCCGAGGCTTAACTCATGAACAATTGGTGCTTGTGGATATATATAAGTCAGAGAATTTAATTGGAGGAAATACTTTGATCTGAGCGTGCTAAGGGAATTTGGGTTTGAAGACATGGTAAATCGGTTGCCAAGACACCCACAATCGGTTGCCAAGACATGTTCAAGCACAAGCCGAACACTAGCAAGAGCAGAACCACTCCCTCCACCACCACAAGTTGAACCTAATGCAAGAAGAACAAGAGTCCTTCGAGGCTTAACTCACGAACAATTGGCGCTTCTGGATGTGTATAAGTCAGAGAATTTAATTGGAGGGAAATACTTTGATCCGAGAGTGCTAAGGTAATTTGGGGTTGAAGATATGGTAAATCGACAACCGCAATTGCGCAAAGTATTCGAATGCAGATGAGCGACATATACTACGGTTACCAATGAGTTTCTTGCTTGAGATGTGTCCCACTAAAACATTAGGTTCCCTATGCGTGAACTTCAGACTTACATTTCCTTATTTTTCTTGCACTTTACGTATTTTTTTAGGAAATAGAAAGAACCAAAGAGCAAGCCTAGAAATGGAATTATGAGGAAGCAAGCACAAGGAGAACAATGGCAAGAGTAGAACCACCACCTCCACCACCACAAGTTGAACCTAATGCAAGAGGAACAACGTTCTTCCGAGGCTAAACTCATGTACAATTGGCGCTTGTGGATATGTATAAGTCAGAGAATGCAATTGGAGGGAAATACTTTCATCCGAGCGTGCTAAGGGAATTTGGGTTTGAAGACAAGTTTCATCCGAGCGTGCTAAGGGAATTTGGGTTTGAAGACAAGGTAAATCGGTTGCAAAGACACCCGAAATGGAGCCAAGTCAAGGTAAATCGGTTGCAAAGACACCCGAAATGGAGCCAAGTATTCGAATGGAGAGGACCGACATATACTCCGGTTACCTATGAGTTTTTGCTTGAGATGTGTCCCACTAAAACATTAGGTTCCCTATGCGTGGATGAGATGTGTCCCACTAAAACATTAGGTTCCCTATGCGTGGAGTTCAGACTTACATTTCCTTATTTTTCATGCACTTGCGTGGAGTTCAGACTTACATTTCCTTATTTTTCATGCACTTAACCGGAGTTCAGACTTACATTTCCTTATTTTTCATGCACTTAACCACTTTTTTTAGGAAATGGGAAGAACCAAAGCGCAAGCCTAGAAATGGAATTATGAGGAAGCAAGCACAAGGAGAACAATGGCAAGAGTAGAACCACCACCTCCACCACCACAAGTTGAACCTAATGCAAGAGGAACAAGGGCCCTCTGAGGCTTAACTCATGAACAATTGGCGCTTGTGGATGTGTATAAGTCAGAGAATTTTATTGGAGGGAAATACTTTGATCCGAGCGTGCTAAGGGAATTTGGGTTTGAAGACATGGTAAATCGGTTGCCAAGACACCCACAATGGAGTAAAGTATTCGATTGCAAAGGACCGACATATACTCCGGTTACCTAAGAGTTACTTGCTTGAGATGTGTCCCACTAAAACATTAGGTTCTCTATGCGTGGAGTTCACACTTACATTTCCTTATTTTTCATGCACTTTACCGCTTTTTTTTAGGAAATGGGAAGACCAAAGAGCAAGCCTAGAAATGGAATTATGAGGAAGCAAGCACAAGGAGAACAATGGCAAGAGCAGAACTACTACCTCCACCACCACAAGTTGAACCTAATGCAAGAGAAACAAGGGTCTTCCGAGGCTTAACTCATGAACAATTGGAGGGAAATACTTTCATCCCAGCGTGCTAAGGAAATTTGGGTTTGAAGACATGGTAAATCGGTTGCTAAGACACCCGAAATGGAGCAAAGTATTCGAATGGAGAGGACCGACATATACTCAGGTTACCTATGAGTTTTTGCTTGAGATGTGTCCAACTAAAACATTAGGTTCCCTATGCGTGGAGTTCAGACTTACATTTCCTTATTTTTCATGCACTTAACCGCTTTTTTTAGGAAATGGAAAGAACCAAAGAGCAAGCCTTGAAATGGAATTATGAGGAAGCAAGCACAAGCCGAACAATGGCAAGAGTAGAACAACCACCTCCAACCTAATGCAAGAGGAACAAGGGTCCTCTGAGGCTCAACTCATGAACAATTGGCGTTTGTGGATGTGTATAAGTCAGAGAATTTAATTGGAGGGAAATACTTTGATTTGAGCGTGCTAAGGGAATTTGGGTTTGAAGACATGGTAAATCGGTTGCCAACACACCCGCAATGGAGTAAAGTATTCGATTGCAGAGGACCGACATATACTCCGGTCACCTAAGAGTTACTTGCTTGAGATGTATCCCACTAAAACATTAGGTTCTCTATGCGTGGAGTTCACACTTACATTTCCTTATTTTTCATGCACTTTACCGCTTTTTTTTAGGAAATGGGAAGACCAAAGAGCGAGCCTAGAAATGGAATTATGAGGAAGCAAGCACAAGGAGAACAATGGCAAGAGCAGAACTACTACCTCCACCACCACAAGTTGAACCTAATGCAAGAGGAACAAGGGTCTTCCGAGGCTTAACTCATGAACAATTGGCGCTTGTGGATGTGTATATGTCAGAGAATGCAATTGGAGGGAAATACTTTCATCCCAGCGTGCTAAGGAAATTTGGGTTTGAAGACATGGTAAATCGGTTGCTAAGACACCCGAAATGGAGCAAAGTATTCGAATGGAGAGGACCGACATATACTCAGGTTACCTATGAGTTTTTGCTTGAGATGTGTCCAACTAAAACATTAGGTTCCCTATGCGTGGAGTTCAGACTTACATTTCCTTATTTTTCATGCACTTAACCGCTTTTTTTAGGAAATGGGAAGAACCAAAGAGCAAGCCTTGAAATGGAATTATGAGGAAGCAAGCACAAGCCGAACAATGGCAAGAGTAGAACAACCACCTCCAACCTAATGCAAGAGGAACAAGGGTCCTCTGAGGCTTAACTCATGAACAATTGGCGCTTGTGGATGTGTATAAGTCAGAGAATTTAATTGGAGGGAAATACTTTGATCCGAGCATGCTAAGGGAATTTGGGTTTGAAGACATGGTAAATCGGTTGCAAAGACACCCGCAATGGAGTAAAGTATTCGAATGGAGAGGACCGACATATATTCCGGTTACCTATGAGTTACTTGCTTGAGATGTGTCCCACTAAAACATTAGGTTCTCTATGCGTGGAGTTCAGACTTACATTTCCTTATTTTTCTTGTACTTTACCGCTTTTTTTAGGTAATGGTATGAACCAAAGAGCAAGCCTTGAAATGGAATTATGAGGAAGCAAGCACAAGCCGAACATTGGCAAGAGCAGAACCACCACCTCCACCACCACAAGTTGAACCTAATGCAAGAGGAACAAGGGTCCTCTGAGGCTTAACTCATGAACATTTGGCGCTTGTGGATGTGTATAAGTCAGAGAATTTAATTGGAGGGAAATACTTTGATCCGAGAGTGCTAAGTGAATTTGGGTTTGAAGACATGGTAAATGGACAACCGCAACTGAGCAAAGTATTCGAATGGAGAGGACCGACATATACTACGGTTACCTATGAGTTTCTTGCTTGAGATGTGTCCCACTAAAACATTAGGTTCTCTATGCGTGGAGTTCAGACTTACATTTCCTTATTTTTCATGCACTTTACCGCTTTTTTTAGGAAATGGGAAGAACCAAAGAGCAAGCCTTGAAAAGGAATTATGAGGAAGCAAGCACAAGCCGAACAATGGCAAGAGCAGAACCACCACCTCCACCACCACAAGTTGAACCTAATGCAAGAGGAAGAAGGGTCCTTCGAGGCTTAACTCATGAACAATTGGCGCTTGTGGATATGTATAAGTCAGAGAATTTAATTGGAGTGAAATACTTTGATCCGAGTGTGCTAAGGGAATTTGGGTTTGAAGACATGGTAAATCGGTTGCTAAGACAACCGCAATGGAGCAAAGTATTCGAATGGAGAGGACCGACATATACTCCGGTTACCTATGAGTTTCTTGCTTGAGATGTGTCCCACTAAAACATTAGGTTCCCTATGCGTGGAGTTCAGACTTACATTTCCTTATTTTTCATGCACTTTACCGCTTTTTTTAGGAAATGGGAAGAACCAAAGAGCAAGCCTTGAAATGGAATTATGAGGAAGCAAGCACAAGCCGAACAATGGCAAGAGTAGAACCACCACCTCCACCACCACAAGTTGAACCTAATGCAAGAGGAACAAGGGTCTTCCGAGGCTTAACTCATGAACAATTGGCGTTTGTGGATGTATATAAGTTAGAGAATTTAATTAGAGGGAAATACTTTGATCCGAGCGTGCTATGGGAATTTGGGTTTGAAGACATGGTAAATCGGTTGCCAAGACACCCGCAATGGAGTAAAGTATTCGAATGGAGAGCATCGACATATACTTCGGTTACCTATGAGTTTCTTGCTTACGATGTGTCCCACTAAAACATTAGGTTCCCTATGAGTGGAGTTCAGACTTACATTTCCGTATTTTTAATGCACTTTACCGCTTTTTTTAGGAAATCCGAAGACCCAAAGCGCAAGCATTGAAATGGAATTATGAGGAAGCAAGCACAAGCCGAACACTGGCAAGCGCAGAACCACCCCCTCCACCACCACAAGTTGAACGTAATGCAAGAAGAACAAGAGTCCTTCGAGGCTTAACTCATGAACAATTGGCGCTTCTGGATGTGTATAAGTCAGAGAATTTAATTGGAGGGAAATACTTTTATCCGAGCGTGCTATGGGAATTTGGGTTTGAAGACATGGTAAATCGGTTGCTGAGACACCCGAAATGGATCAAAGTATTCGAATGGAGAGGACCAACATATACTCCGGTTACCTATGAGTTTCTTGCTTGAGATGTGTCCCACTAAAACATTAGGTTCTCTATGCGTGGAGTTCAGACTTACATTTCCTTATTTTTCATGCACTTTACTGCTTTTTTTAGGAAATGGGAAGAACCAAAGCGCAAGCCTAGAAATGGAATTATGAGGAAGCCAGCAAAAGGAGAACAATGGCAAGAGTAGAACCACCACCTCCACCACCTCCACCACCTCCACCACCACAAGTTGAACCTAATGCAAGAGGAACAAGGGTCCTCCGAGGCTTAACTCGTGAACAATTGGCGCTTGTGGATGTATATAAGTCAGAGAATTAATTAGAGGGAAATATTTTGATCGGAGCATGCTATGGGAATTTGGGTTTGAAGACATGGTAAATCGGTTGCCAAGACACCCGCAATGGAGTAAAGTATTCGAATGGAGAGCATCGACATATACTTCGGTTACCTATG
>NC_044916.1:17982221-18038275 GCF_003576645.1 Ipomoea triloba | reverse complement strand
AATGGAGCAAAGTATTCGAATGGAGAGGACCGACATATACTCCGGTTACCTATGAGTTTTTGCTTGAGATGTGTCCCCCTAAAACATTAGGTTCCCTATGCGTGGAGTTAAGACTTACATTTCCTTTTTTTTCATGCACTTAACCGCTTTTTTTAGGAAATGGGAAGAACCAAAGAGAAAGCCTTGAAATGCAGTTATGAGGAAGCAAGCACAAGCCGAACAATGGGAATAGTAGAACCACCATCTCCACCACCACAAGTTGAACCTAATGCAAGAGGAACAAGGGTCCTCCGAGGCTTAACTCATGAACAATTGGCGCTTGTGGATGTGTATAAGTCAGAGAATTTAATTGGAGGAAAATACTTTGATCCGATTGTGCTAAGGGAATTTGGGTTTGAAGACATGGTAAATCGGTTGCCAAGACACCCAAAATGAAGCAAAGTATTCGAATGGAGAGGACCGACATATACTTCGGTTACCTATGAGTTTTTGCTTGAGATATGTCCTACTAAAACATTAGGTTCCCTATGCGTGGAGTTCAGACTTAAATTTTCTTATTTTTCAAGCACTTTACCGCTTTTTTTAGGAAATGGGAAGAACCAAAGAGCAAGCCATGAAATGGAATTATGAGGAAGCAAGGACAAGCCGAACAATGGCAATAGCAGAACCACCACCTCCACCACCACAAGTTGAACCTAATGCAAGAAGAACAAGGGTCCTCCGAGGCTTAACTCATGAACAATTGGCGCTTGTGGATGTGTATAAGTCAGAGAATTTAATTGGAGAGAAATACTTTGATCCGAGCGTGCTATGGGAATTTGGGTTTGAAGACATGGTAAATCGGTTGCCAAGACACCCGCAATGGAGTAAAGTATTCGAATGGAGAGCATCGACATATACTTCGGTTACCTATTAGTTTCTTGCTTACGATGTGTCCCACTAAAACATTAGGTTCCCTATGAGTGGAGTTCAGACTTACATTTCCGTATTTTTAATGCACTTTACCGCTTTTTTTAGGAAATCCGAAGACCCAAAGCGCAAGCATTGAAATGGAATTATGAGGAAGCAAGCACAAGCCGAACACTGGCAAGCGCAGAACCACCCCCTCCACCACCACAAGTTGAACATAATGCAAGAAGAACAAGAGTCCTTCGAGGCTTAACTCACGAACAATTGGCGCTTCTGGATGTGTATAAGTCAGAGAATTTAATTGGAGGGAAATACTTTGATCCGAGAGTGCTAAGGTAATTTGGGGTTGAAGACATGGTAAATCGACAACCGCAATTGCGCAAAGTATTCGAATGCAGATGAGCGACATATACTACAGTTACCAATGAGTTTCTTGCTTGAGATGTGTCCCACTAAAACATTAGGTTCCCTATGCGTGAACTTCAAACTTACATTTCCTTATTTTTCTTGCACTTTACCGCTTTTTTTAGGAAATAGAAAGAACCAAAGAGCAAGCCTAGAAAAGGAATTATGAGGAAGCAAGCACAAGGAGAACAATGGCAAGAGTAGAACCACCACCTCCACCACCACAAGTTGAACCTAATGCAAGAGGAACAACGGTTCCACCACCACAAGTTGAACCTAATGCAAGAGGAACAACGGTCTTCCGAGGCTTAACTCATGAACAATTGGCGCTTATGGATATGTATAAGTCAGAGAATGCAATTGGAGGGAAATACTTTCATCCGAGCGTGCTAAGGGAATTTGGGTTTGAAGACATGGTAAATCGGTTGCCAAGACACCCAAAATGGAGCAAAGTATTCGAATCGAGAGGACCGACATATACTTCGGTTACCTATGAGTTTTTGCTTGAGATATGTCCTACTAAAACATTAGGTTCCTTATGCGTGGAGTTCAGACTTAAATTTTCTTATTTTTCAAGCACTTTACCGCTTTTTTTAGGAAATGGGAAGAACCAAAGAGCAAGCCTTGAAATGGATTTAGGAAATGGGAAGAACCAAAGAGCAAGCCTTGAAATGGAATTATGAGGAAGCAAGGACAAAAGAGCAAGCCTTGAAATGGAATTATGAGGAAGCAAGGACACGCCGAACAATCGCAATAGCAGAACCACCACCTCCACCACCAACAGTTGAATCTAATACAAGAAGAACAAGAGTTCTCCGAGGCATAACTCATGAACAATTGGCGCCTGTGGATGTATATATATAAGAGAATTTATTTAGAGAGAAATATTTTGATCCGAGCGTGCTATGGGAATTTGGGTTTGAAGACATGGTAAATCGGTTGCCAAGACACCCGCAATGGAGTAAAGTATTCGAATGGAGAGCATCGACATATACTTCGGTTACCTATGAGTTTCTTGCTTACGATGTGTCCCGCTAAAACATTAGGTTCCCTATGAGTGGAGTTCAGACTTACATTTCCGTATTTTTAATGCACTTTACCGCTTTTTTTAGGAAATCGGAAGACCCAAAGATGCACTTTACCGCTTTTTTTAGGAAATCGGAAGACCCAAAGCGCAAGCTTACCGCTTTTTTTAGGAAATCGGAAGACCCAAAGCGCAAGCATTGAAATGGAATTATGAGGAAGCAAGCACAAGCCGAACACTGGCAAGAGCAGAACCACCACCTCCACCACCACAAGTTGAACGTAATGCAAGAAGAAAAAGAGTCCTTCGAGGCTTAACTCACGAACAATTGGCGCTTCTGGATGTGTATAAGTCAGAGAATTTAATTGGAGGGAAATACTTTCATCCGAGCGTGCTAAGGGAATTTGGGTTTGAAGACAAGGTAAATCGGTTGCAAAGACACCCGAAATGGAGCCAAGTATTCGAATGGAGAGGACCGACATATACTCCGGTTACCTATGAGTTTTTGCTTGAGATGTGTCCCACTTTACTGCTTTTTTTAGGAAATGGGAAGAACCAAAGCGCAAGCCTAGAAATGGAATTATGAGGAAGCAAGCACAAGGAGAACAATGGCAAGAGTAGAACCACCACCTCCACCACCTCTACCACCTCCACCACAAGTTGAACCTAATGCAAGAGTAACAAGGGTCTTCCGAGGCTTAACTCGTGAACAATTGGCGCTTGTGGATGTATATAAGTCAGAGAATTAATTAGAGGGAAATATTTTGATCCGAGCGTGCTATGGGAATTTGGGTTTGAAGACATGGTAAATCGGTTGCCAAGACACCCGCAATGGAGTAAAGTATTCGAATGGAGAGCATCGACATATACTTCGGTTACCTATGTGTTTCTTGGTTACGATGTGTCCTACTAAAACATTAGGTTCCCTATGCGTGGAGTTCAGAATTACATTTCCTTATTTTTCATGCACTTTACCGCTTTTTTTATGAAATGGGAAGAACCAAAGAGTAAGCCTTGAAATGGAAGTATGAGGAAGCAAGCACATGCCGAACAATGGCAAGAGTATAACCACCACTTCCACCACCACGAGTTAAACCTAATGCAAGAGGAACAAGGGTCATCCAAGGCTTAACTCATGAACAATTGGCGCTTGTGGATGTGTATAAGTCAGAGAATTTTATTGGAGGGAAATATTTTGATCCGAGCGTGCTAAGGGAATTTGGGTTTGAAGACATGGTAAATCGGTTGCCAAGACACCCACAATGGAGTAAAGTATTCGATTGGAGAGGACCGACATATACTCCGGTTACCTATGAGTTTTTGCTTGAGATGTGTCCCACTAAAACATTAGGTTCCCTATGCGTGGAGTTAAGACTTAAATTTTCTTATTTTTCAAGCACTTTACCGCTTTTTTTAGGAAATGGGAAGAACCAAAGAGAAAGCCTTGAAATGCAGTTATGAGGAAGCAAGCACAAGCCGAACAATGGGAAGAGTAGAACCACCACCTCCACCACCACAAGTTGAACCTAATGCAAGAGGAACAAGGGTCCTCCGAGGCTTAACTCATGAACAATTGGCGCTTGTGGATGTGTATAAGTCAGAGAATTTAATTGGAGGAAAATACTTTGATCCGAGCGTGCTAATGGAATTTGGGTTTGAAGACATGGTAAATCGGTTGCCAAGACACCCAAAATGGAGCAAAGTATTCGAATGGAGAGGACTGACATATACTTCGGTTACCTATGAGTTTTTGCTTGAGATATGTCCTACTAAAACATTAGGTTGCCTATGCGTGGAGTTCAGACTTAAATTTTCTTATTTTTCAAGCACTTTACCGCTTTTTTTAGGAAATGGGAAGAACCAAAGAGCAAGCCTTGAAATGGAATTATGAGGAAGCAAGGACAAGCCGAACAATGGCAATAGCAGAACCACCACCTCCACCACCACAAGTTGAACCTAATGCAAGACGAACAAGGGTCCTCCGAGGCTTAACTCATGAACAATTGGCGCTTGTGGATGTGTATAAGTCAGAGAATTTAATTGGAGGAAAATACTTTGATCCGAGCGTGCTAATGGAATTTGGGTTTGAAGACATGGTAAATCGGTTGCCAAGACACCCAAAATGGAGCAAAGTATTCGAATGGAGAGGACTGACATATACTTCGGTTACCTATGAGTTTTTGCTTGAGATATGTCCTACTAAAACATTAGGTTGCCTATGCGTGGAGTTCAGACTTAAATTTTCTTATTTTTCAAGCACTTTACCGCTTTTTTTAGGAAATGGGAAGAACCAAAGAGCAAGCCTTGAAATGGAATTATGAGGAAGCAAGGACAAGCCGAACAATGGCAATAGCAGAACCACCACCTCCACCACCACAAGTTGAACCTAATGCAAGACGAACAAGGGTCCTCCGAGGCTTAACTCATGAACAATTGGCCCTTGTGGATGTATATAAGTCAGAGAATTTAATTAGAGAGAAATACTTTGATCCGAGGGTGCTATGGGAATTTGGGTTAGAAGACATGGTAAATCGGTTGCCAAAACACCCGCAATGGAGTAAAGTATTCGAATAGAGAGCATCGACATATACTTCGGTTACCTATGAGTTTCTTGCTTACGATGTGTCCCACTAAAACATTAGGTTCCCTATGAGTGGAGTTCAGACTTACATTTCCGTATTTTTAATGCACTTTACCGCTTTTTTTAGGAAATCGGAAGACCCAAAGCGCAAGCCTTGAAATGGAATTATGAGGAAGCAAGCACAAGCCGAACACTGGCAAGCGCAGAACCACCCCCTCCACCACCACAAGTTGAACCTAATGCAAGAAGAACAAGAGTCCTTCGAGGCTTAACTCATGAACAATTGGCGCTTCTGGATGTCTATAAGTCAGAGAATTTAATTGGAGGGAAATACTTTGATCCGAGAGTGCTAAGGTAATTTGCGTTTGAAGACATGGTAAAGCGACAACCGCAATTGCGCAAAGTATTCAAATGCAGATGAGTGACATATACTACGATTACCAATGAGTTTCTTGCTTGATATGTGTCCCACTAAAACATTAGGTTCCCTATGCGTGAACTTCAGACTTACATTTCCTTATTTTTCTTGCACTTTACCGCTTTTTTTAGGAAATAGAAAGAACCAAAGTGCAAGCCTAGAAATGGAATTATGAGGAAGCAAGCACAAGGAGAACAATGGCAAGAGTAGAACCACCACCTCCATCACCACAAGTTGAACCTAATGCAAGAGGAACAACGGTCTTCCGAGGCTTAACTCATGAACAATTGGCGCTTGTGGATATGTATAAGTCAGAGAATGCAATTGGAGGGAAATACTTTCATCCGAGCGTGCTAAGGGAATTTGGGTTTGAAGACAAGGTAAATCGGTTGCAAAGACACCCGAAATGGAGCCAAGTATTCGAATGGAGAGGACCGACATATACTCCGGTTACCTATGAGTTTTTGCTTGAGATGTGTCCCACTAAAACATTAGGTTCCCTATGCGTGGAGTTCAGACTTACATTTCCTTATTTTTCATGCACTTAACCGCTTTTTATAGGAAATGGGAAGAACCAAAGAGCAAGCCTTAAACTGGAATTATAAGGAAGCAAGCACAAGCCGAACAATGGCAAGAGTAGAACAACCACCTCCACCACCACAAGTTGAACCTAATGCAAGAGGAACAAGGGTCCTCCGAGGCTTAACTCATGAACAATTGGCACTTGTGGATGTGTATAAGTCAGAGAATTTGATTGGAGGGAAAAACTTTGATCCGAGCGTGTTAAGGGAATCTGGGTTTGAAGACATGGTAAATCGGTTGCCAAGACACCCACAATGGAGTAAAGTATTCGATTGGAGAGGACCGACATATACTCCGGTTACCTATGAGTTCGATTGGAGAGGACCGACATATACTCCGGTTACCTATGAGTTCGATTGGAGAGGACCGACATATACTCCGGTTACCTATGAGTTACTTGCTTGAGATGTGTCCCACTAAAACATTAGGTTCTCTATGCGTGGAGTTCAAACTTACATTTCCTTATTTTTCATGCACTTTACCGCTTTTTTTTAGGAAAAGGGAAGACCAAAGAGCAAGCCTAGAAATGGAATTATGAGGAAGTAAGCACAAGGAGAACAATGGCAAGAGCAGAACTACTACCTCCACCACCACAAGTTGAACCTAATGCAAGAGGAACAAGGGTCCTCCGAGGCTTAACTCGTGAACAATTGGCGCTTGTGGATGTATATAAGTCAGAGAATTAATTAGAGGGAAATATTTTGATCCGAGCGTGCTATGGGAATTTGGGTTTGAAGACATGGTAAATCGGTTGCCAAGACACCCGCAATGGAGTAAAGTATTCGAATGGAGAGCATCAACATATACTTCGGTTACCTATGTGTTTCTTGGTTACGATGTGTCCTACTAAAACATTAGGTTCCCTATGCGTGAACTTCAGACTTACATTTCCTTATTTTTCTTGCACTTTACCGCTTTTTTTAGGAAATAGAAAGAACCAAAGAGCAAGCCTAGAAATGGAATTATGAGGAAGCAAGCACAAGGAGAACAATGGCAAGAGTAGAACCACCACCTCCACCACCACAAGTTGAACCTAATGCAAGAGGAACAAGGGTCCTCCGAGGCTTAACTCGTGAACAATTGGCGCTTGTGGATGTATATAAGTCAGAGAATTAATTAGAGGGAAATATTTTGATCCGAGCGTGCTATGGGAATTTGGGTTTGAAGACATGGTAAATCGGTTGCCAAGACACCCGCAATGGAGTAAAGTATTCGAATGGAGAGCATCAACATATACTTCGGTTACCTATGTGTTTCTTGGTTACGATGTGTCCTACTAAAACATTAGGTTCCCTATGCGTGAACTTCAGACTTACATTTCCTTATTTTTCTTGCACTTTACCGCTTTTTTTAGGAAATAGAAAGAACCAAAGAGCAAGCCTAGAAATGGAATTATGAGGAAGCAAGCACAAGGAGAACAATGGGAAGAGTAGAACCACCACCTCCACCACCTCCACCACCACAAGTTGAACCTAATGCAAGAGGAACAAGGGTCCTCCGAGGCTTAACTCGTGAACAATTGGCGCTTGTGGATGTATATAAGTCAGAGAATTAATTAGAGGGAAATATTTTGATCCGAGCGTGCTATGGGAATTTGGGTTTGAAGACATGGTAAATCGGTTGCCAAGACACCCGCAATGGAGTAAAGTATTCGAATGGAGAGCATCGACATATGCTTCGGTTACCTATGTGTTTCTTGCTTACGATGTGTCCTACTAAAACATTAGTTCCTTATGCGTGGAGTTCATACTTACATTTCCTTATTTTTCATGCACTTTACCGCTTTTTTTAGGAAATGGGAAGAACCAAAGAGTAAGCCTTGAAATGGAAGTATGAGGAAGCAAGCACAAGCCGAACAATGGCAAGAGTATAACCACCATTTCCACCACTACAAGTTAAACCTATTGCAAGAGGAACAAGGGTCATCCGAGGCTTAACTCATGAACAATTGGCGCTTGTGGATGTGTATAAGTCAGAGAATTTAATTGGAGAGAAATACTTTGATCCGAGCGTGCTAAGGGAATTTGGGTTTGAAGACATGGTAAATCGGTTGCCAAGACACCCAAAATGGAGCAAAGTATTCGAATGGAGAGAACCGACATATACTTCGGTTACCTATGAGTTTTTGCTTGAGATATGTCCAACTAAAACATTAGGTTCCCTATGCGTGGAGTTCAGACTTAAATTTTCTTATTTTTCAAGCACTTTACCGCTTTTTTTAGGAAATGGGAAGAACCAAAGAGCAAGCCTTGAAATGGAATTATGAGGAAGCAAGGACAAGCCGAACAATGGCAATAGTAAAACCACCACCTCCACCACCAACAGTTGAATCTAATGCAAGAAGAACAAGAGTTCTCCGAGGCATAACTCATGAACAAGGAGAACAATGGCAAGAGCAGAACTACTACCTCCACCACCACAAGTTGAACCTAATGCAAGAGGAACAAGGGTCCTCCGAGGCTTAACTCGTGCTAATGCAAGAGGAACAAGGGTCCTCCGAGGCTTAACTCGTGAACAATTGGCGCTTGTGGATGTATATAAGTCATTAACTCGTGAACAATTGGCGCTTGTGGATGTATATAAGTCAGAGAATTAATTAGAGTTGGCGCTTGTGGATGTATATAAGTCAGAGAATTAATTAGAGAGAAATATTTTGATCCGAGCGTGCTATGGGAATTTGGGTTTGAAGACATGTTAAATCGGTTGCCAAGACACCCGCAATGGAGTAAAGTATTCTAATGGAGAGCATCGACATATACTCCGGTTACCTATGAGTTTCTTGCTTGAGATGTGTCCCACTAAAACATTAGGTTCCCTATGCGTGGAGTTCAGACTTACATTTCCTTATTTTTCATGCACTTTACCGCTTTTTTTAGGAAATGGGAAGAACCTAAGAGCAAGCCTTGAAAAGGAATTATGAGGAAGAAGCACAAGCAGAACAATGGCAAGAGGAGAACCACCACCTCCACCACCACAAGTTGAACCTAATGCAAGAGGAACAAGGGTCCTCCGAGGCTTAACTCATGAACAATTGGCGCTTGTGGACGTGTATAAGTTAGAGAATTTAATTGGAATAAAATACTTTGATCCGAGTGTGCTAAGGGAATTTGGGTTTGAAGACATGGTAAATCGGTTGCTAAGACAACCGCAATGGAGCAAAGTATTCGAATGGAGAGGACCGACATATACTCCGGTTACCTATGAGTTTCTTGCTTGAGATGTGTCCCACTAAAACATTAGGTTCCCTATGCGTGGAGTTCAGACTTACATTTCCGTATTTTTAATGCACTGTACCGCATTTTTTAGGAAATGGGAAGAACCAAAGAGCAAGCCTTGAAATAGAATTATGAGGAAGCAAGCACAAGCCGAACAATGGCAAGAGTAGAACCACCACCTCCAGCACCACAAGTTGAACCTAATGCAAGAGGAACAAGGGTACTCCGAGGCTTAACTCATGAACAATTGGCGCTTTTGGATGTGTATAAGTCAGAGAATTTAATTGGAGGGAAATACTTTGATCCGAGAGTGCTAAGGTAATTTGGGTTTGAAGACATGGTAAATCGACAACCGCAATTGCGCAAAGTATTCGAATGCAGATGAGCGACATATACTACGGTTACCAATGAGTTTCTTGCTTGAGATGTGTCCCACTAAAACATTAGGTTCCCTATGCGTGAACTTCAGACTTACATTTCCTTATTTTTCTTGCACTTTACCGCTTTTTTTAGGAAATAGAAAGAACCAAACAGCAAGCCTAGAAATGAAATTATGAAGAAGCAAGCACAAGGAGAACAATGGCAATAGTAGAACCACCACCTCCACCACCACAAGTTGAACCTAATGCAAGAGGAATAACGGTCTTCCGAGGCTTAACTCATGAACAATTGGCGCTTGTGGATATGTATAAGTCAGAGAATGCAATTGGAGGGAAATACTTTCATCCGAGCGTGCTAAGGGAATTTGGGTTTGAAGACAAGGTAAATCGGTTGCAAAGACACCCGAAATGGAGCCAAGTTTTCGAATGGAGAGGACCGACATATACTCCGGTTACCTATGAGTTTTTGCTTGAGATGTGTCCCACTAAAACATTAGGTTCTCTATGCGTGGAGTTCAGACTTACATTTCCTTATTTTTCATGCACTTAACCGCATTTTTTAGGAAATGGGAAGAACCAAAGAGCAAGCCTTAAAATGGAATTATGAGGAAGCAAGCACAAGCCGAACAATGGCAAGAGTAGAACAACCACCTCCACCACCACAAGTTGAACCTAATGCAAGAGGAACAACGGTCCTCCGAGGCTTAACTCATGAACAATTGGCGCTTGTGGATGTGTATAAGTTAGAGAATTTGATTGGAGGGAAAAACTTTGATCGGAGAGTGCTAAGGGAATTTGGGTTTGAAGACATGGTAAATCGGTTGCCAAGACACCTGCAATGGAGTAAAGTATTTGAATGGAGAGGACCGACATATACTCCAGTTACCTATGAGTTNTGTGGATGTATATAAGTCAGAGAATTAATTAGAGAGAAATATTTTGATCCGAGCGTGCTATGGGAATTTGGGTTTGAAGACATGTTAAATCGGTTGCCAAGACACCCGCAATGGAGTAAAGTATTCTAATGGAGAGCATCGACATATACTCCGGTTACCTATGAGTTTCTTGCTTGAGATGTGTCCCACTAAAACATTAGGTTCCCTATGCGTGGAGTTCAGACTTACATTTCCGTATTTTTAATGCACTGTACCGCATTTTTTAGGAAATGGGAAGAACCAAAGAGCAAGCCTTGAAATAGAATTATGAGGAAGCAAGCACAAGCCGAACAATGGCAAGAGTAGAACCACCACCTCCAGCACCACAAGTTGAACCTAATGCAAGAGGAACAAGGGTACTCCGAGGCTTAACTCATGAACAATTGGCGCTTTTGGATGTGTATAAGTCAGAGAATTTAATTGGAGGGAAATACTTTGATCCGAGAGTGCTAAGGTAATTTGGGTTTGAAGACATGGTAAATCGACAACCGCAATTGCGCAAAGTATTCGAATGCAGATGAGCGACATATACTACGGTTACCAATGAGTTTCTTGCTTGAGATGTGTCCCACTAAAACATTAGGTTCCCTATGCGTGAACTTCAGACTTACATTTCCTTATTTTTCTTGCACTTTACCGCTTTTTTTAGGAAATAGAAAGAACCAAACAGCAAGCCTAGAAATGAAATTATGAAGAAGCAAGCACAAGGAGAACAATGGCAATAGTAGAACCACCACCTCCACCACCACAAGTTGAACCTAATGCAAGAGGAATAACGGTCTTCCGAGGCTTAACTCATGAACAATTGGCGCTTGTGGATATGTATAAGTCAGAGAATGCAATTGGAGGGAAATACTTTCATCCGAGCGTGCTAAGGGAATTTGGGTTTGAAGACAAGGTAAATCGGTTGCAAAGACACCCGAAATGGAGCCAAGTTTTCGAATGGAGAGGACCGACATATACTCCGGTTACCTATGAGTTTTTGCTTGAGATGTGTCCCACTAAAACATTAGGTTCTCTATGCGTGGAGTTCAGACTTACATTTCCTTATTTTTCATGCACTTAACCGCATTTTTTAGGAAATGGGAAGAACCAAAGAGCAAGCCTTAAAATGGAATTATGAGGAAGCAAGCACAAGCCGAACAATGGCAAGAGTAGAACAACCACCTCCACCACCACAAGTTGAACCTAATGCAAGAGGAACAACGGTCCTCCGAGGCTTAACTCATGAACAATTGGCGCTTGTGGATGTGTATAAGTTAGAGAATTTGATTGGAGGGAAAAACTTTGATCGGAGAGTGCTAAGGGAATTTGGGTTTGAAGACATGGTAAATCGGTTGCCAAGACACCTGCAATGGAGTAAAGTATTTGAATGGAGAGGACCGACATATACTCCAGTTACCTATGAGTTACTTGCTTGAGATGTGTCTCACTAAAACATTAGGTTCTCTATGCGCGGAGTTCAGACTTACATTTCCTTATTTTTCATGCACTTTACCGCTTTTTTTAGGAAATGGGAAAAACCAAAGCGCAAGCCTAGAAATGGAATTATGAGGAAGCAAGCACAAGGAGAACAATGGCAAGAGTAGAACCACCACCTCCACCACCACAAGTTGAACCTAATGCAAGAGGAGCAACGGTCTTCCGAGGCTTAACTCATGAACAATTGGCGCTTGTGGATGTGTATAAATCAGAGAATGCAATTGGAGGGAAATACTTTCATCCGAGCGTGCTAAGGGAATTTGGGTTTGAAGACATAGTAAATCGGTTGCTAAGACACCCGAAATGGAGCAAAGTATTCGAATGGAGAGGACCGACATATACTCCGGTTACCTATGAGTTTTTGCTTGAGATGTGTCCCACTAAAACATTAGGTTCCCTATGCGTGGAAGTTCAGACTTACATTTCCTTAGTTTTCATGCACTTTACCGCTTTTTTTAGGAAATGGGAAGAACCAAAGAGCAAGCCTAGAAATGGAATTATGAGGAAGCAAGCACAAGGAGAACAATGGCAAGAGAAGAACCACTACCCTTCCGGGGCTTAACTCATGAACAATTGGCGCTTGTGGATGTATATAAATCAGAGAATGTAATTGGAGGGAAATACTTTAATCCGAGCGTGCTAAGGGAATTTGGGTTTGAAGACATGGTAAATCGGTTGCTAAGACACCCGAAATGGAGCAAAGTATTCGAATGGAGAGGACCGACATATACTCCGGTTACCTATGAGTTTATTGCTTGAGATGTGTCCCACTAAAACAATAGGTTCCCTATGCGTGGAGTTCAGACTTACATTTCCTTATTTTTCATGCACTTTACCGCTTTTTTTAGGAAATGGGAAGAACCAAAGAGCAAGCCTTGAAATGGAATTATGAGGAAGCAAGCACAAGCCGAACAATGGCAAGAGCAGAACCACCACCTCCACCACCACAAGTTGAACCTAATGCAAGAGGAACAAGGGTCCTCCGAGGCTTAACTCATGAACAATTGGCGCTTGTGGATGTGTATAAGTCAGAGAATTTAATTGGAGGGAAATACTTTGATCCGAGCGTGCTAAGGGAATTTGGGTTTGAAGACATGGTAAATCGGTTGCTAAGACACCCGCAATGGAGCAAAGTATTCGAATGGAGAGGACCGACATATACTCCGGTTACCTATGAGTTTTTGCTTGAGATGTGTCCCACTAAAACATTAGGTTCCCTATGCGTGGAGTTCAGACTTACATTTCCTTATTTTTCATGCACTTTACCGCTTTTTTTTAGGGAATTCGAAGAACCAAAGAGCAAGCCTAAAAAGGGAATTATGAGGAAGCAAGCATAAGGAGAACAATGGCAAGAGCAGAACCACTACCTCCACCACCACAAGTTGAACCTAATGCAAGAGGAACAAGTGTCTTCCGAGGCTTAACTCATGAACAATTGGCGCTTGTGGATGTGTATAAGTTAGAGAATGTAATTGGAGGGAAATACTTTAATCCGAGCGTGCTATGGGAATTTGGGTTTGAAGACATGGTAAATCGGTTGCCAAGACACCCGCAATGGAGTAAAGTATTCGAATGGAGAGCATCGACATATACTTCGGTTACCTATGAGTTTCTTGCTTACGATGTGTCCCACTAAAACATTAGGTTCCCTATGCGTGGAGTTCAGACTTAAATTTCCTTATTTTTCATGTACTTTACCGCTTTTTTTAGGAAATGTGAAGAACCAAAGAGCAAGCCTTGAAATGGAATTATGAGGAAGGAAGCACAAGCCGAACAATGGCAAGAGCAGAACCACCACATCCACCACCACAAGTTGAACCTAATGCAAGAAGAACAAAAGTCGTTCGAGGCTTAACTCATGAACAATTGGCACTTGTGGATGTGTATAAGTCATAGAATTTAATTGGAGGTAATACTTTGATCCGAGAGTGCTAAGGTAATTTGGGTTTGAAGACATGGTAAATCGACAGCCGCAATTGCGCAAAGTATTCGAATGCAGATGAGCGACATATACTACGGTTACCAATGAGTTTCTTGCTTGAGATGTGTCCCACTAAAACATTAGGTTCCCTATGCGTGAACTTCAGACTTACATTTCCTTATTTTTCATGCACTTAACCGCTTTTTTTAGGAAATGGGAAGAACCAAAGAGCAAGCCTTGAAATGGAATTATGAGGAAACAAGCACAAGCCGAACAATGGCAAGAGCTGAACCACCACCTCCACCACCACAAGTTGAATCTAATGCAAGAGGAACAAGGGTCCTCCGATGCATAACTCATGAACAACTGGCGCTTGTGGATGTGTATAAGTCAGAGAATTTAATTGGAGGGAAATACTTTAATCCGAGCGTGACATGGTAAATGAACAACCGCAACTGAGCAAAGTATTCGAATGGAGAGGACCAACATATACTACGGTTACCTATGAGTTTCTTGCTTGAGATGTGTCCCACTAAAACATTAGGTTCACTATGCGTGGAGTTCAGACTTACATTTCTTTATTTTTCATGCACTTTACCGCTTTTTTTACGAAATGTGAAGAACCAAAGAGTAAGCCTTGAAATGGAATTATGAGGAAGCAAGCACAAGGAGAACAATGGCAAGAGTAGAACCACTACCTCCACCACCACAAGTTGAACCTAATGCAAGAGGAACAAGTGTCTTCCGAGGCTTAACTCATGAACAATTGGCGCTTGTAGATGTTTATAAGTCAGAGAATGTAATTGGAGGGAAATACTTTAATCCGAGCGTGCTAAGGGAATTTGGGTTTGAAGACATGGTAAATCGGTTGCTAAGACACCAATTTGGGTTTGAAGACATGGTAAATCGGTTGCTAAGACACCCGAAATGGTTTGAAGACATGGTAAATCGGTTGCTAAGACACCCGAAATAGAGCAAAGTATTCGAATGGAGAGGACCGACATACACTTCGGTTACCTATGAGTTTTTGCTTGAGATATGTCCTACTAAAACATTAGGTTCACTATGCGTGGAGTTCAGACTTACATTTCCTTATTTTTCATGCACTTTACCGGTTTTTTTAGGAAATGGGAAGAACCAAGGAGCAAGCCTTGAAATAGAATTATGAGGAAGCAAGCACAAGCCGAACAATGGCAAGAGTAGAACCACCACCTCCACCACCACAAGTTGAACATAATGCAAGAGGAACAAGGGTACTCCGAGGCTTAACTCATGAACAATAGGCGCTTGTAAATGTATATAAGTCAGAGAATTTAATTAGAGGGAAATATTTTGATCCGAGCGTGTTATGGGAATTTGGGTTAAAAGACATGGTAAATCGGTTGCCAAGACACCCGCAATGGAGTAAAGTATTCGAATGGAGAGCATCGACATATACTTCGGTTACCTATGAGTTTCTTGCTTACGATGTGTCCCACTAAAACTTTAGGTTCCCTATGCGTGGAGTTCAGACTTACATTTCCTTATTTTTCATGCACTTTACCGCTTTTTTTAGGAAATGGGAAGAACCAAAGAGCAAGCCTTGAAATAGAATTATGAGAAAGCAAGCACAAGCCGAACAATGGTAAGAGCAGAACCACCACTTCCACCACCACAAGTTAAATCTAATGCAAGTTGAACAAGGGTCCTACGAGGCATAAATCATGAACAATTAGCGCTTGTAGATGTATATAAGTCAGAGAATTTAAATAGAGGAAAATACTTTTATCCGAGCGTGCTATGGGAATTTGGGTTTGAAGACATGGTAAATCGGTTGCTGAGACACCCGAAATGGATCAAAGTATTCGAATGGAGAGGACCAACATATACTCCGGTTACCTATGAGTTTCTTGCTTGAGATGTGTCCCACTAAAACATTAGGTTCCCTATGCGTGGAGTTCAGACTTACATTTCCTTATTTTTCATGCACTTTAATACTTTTTTTAGGAAATGGGAAGAACCAAAGAGTAAGCCTTGAAATGGAATTATGAGGAAGCAAACACAAGCCGAACAACGGCAAGAGTAGAACCACCACCTCCACAACCACAAGTTGAACCTAATGCAAGAGGAACAAGGGTACTCCGAGGCTTAACTCATGAACAATTGGCGCTTGTAAATGTATATAAGTCAGAGAATTTAATTAGAGGGAAATATTTTGATCCGAGTGTGTTATGGGAATTTGGGTTTGAAGACATGGTAAATCGGTTGCCAAGACACCCGCAATGGAGTAAAGTATTCGAATGGAGAGCATCGACATATACTTCGGTTACCTATGAGTTTCTTGCTTACGATGTGTCCCACTTAAACATTAGGTTCCCTATGCGTGGAGTTCAGACTTAAATTTCCTTACTTTTCGTGGAGTTTACCGCTTTTTTTAGGAAATAGAAAGAACCAAAGAGCAAGGCTTGAAATGGAATTATGAGGAAGCAAGCACAAGCCGAACAATAGCAAGAGTAGAACCACCACCTTCACCACCACAAGTTGAACCTAATGCAAGAGGAACAAGGGTCCTCTGAGGCTTAACTCATGAACAATTGGCGCTTGTAGATGTATATAAGTTAGAGAATTTAATTAGAGGAAAATACTTTGATCCGAGCGTGCTATGGGAATTTGGGTTTGAAGACATGGTAAATCGGTTGCTAAAACACCCGAAATGGATCGAAATATTCGAATGGAGTGGACCAACATATACTCCGGTTACCTATGAGTTTCTTGCTTGAGATGTGTCCCACTAAAACATTAGGTTCCCTATGCGTGGAGTTCAGACTTACATTTCCTTATTTTTAATGCACTTTACCGCTTTTTTAGGAAATGGGAAGAACCAAGGGGCAAGCCTTGAAATAGAATTATGAGGAAGCAAGCACAAGCCGAACAATGGCAAGAGTAGAACCACCACCTCCACCACCACAAGTTTAACCTAATGCAAGAGGAACAAGGGTCCTCCGAGGCTTAACTCATGAACAATTGGCGCTTGTAGATGTATATAAGTCAGAGAATTTAATTAGAGGAAAATACTTTGATCCGAGCGTGCTAAGGGAATTTGGGTTTGAAGACATGGTAAATCGGTTCATAAGACACCCGAAATGGATCAAAGTATTCGAATGGAGAGGACCAACATATACTCCGGTTACTTATGAGTTTTTTGCTTGAGATGTGTACCACTAAAACATTAGGTTCCCTATGCGTGGAGTTCAGACTTACATTTCCTTATTTTTAATGCACTTTACCGCTTTTTTTAGGAAATGGGAAGAACCAAAGAGCAAGCCTTGAAATAGAATTATGAGGAAGCAAGCACAAGCCAAACAATGGCAAGAGTAGAACCACCACCTCCACCACCACAAGTTGAACCTAATGCAAGAGGAACAAGGGTCCTCCGAGGCTTAACTCATGAACAATAGGCGCTTGTAGATGTATATAAGTCAGAGAATTTAATTAGAGGAAAATACTTTGATCCGAGCGTGCTATGGGAATTTGGGTTTGAAGACATGGTAAATCGGTTGTTAAGACACCCGAAATGGATCAAAGTATTCGAATGGAGAGGACTAACATATTGATGCGACCCAAATGTAACCAATAAATGATTCATTGAAAGTCTCGAGTGGCCCGGTAACAATATTCCAATCAAGGAAGATAATCAGACTTCAATATCAGATCAAATTTCCCGGTGTGAAATTATTTGCAAGATGTATTTTTTTTAGGTGGGAAACTAGTTTGCAAGAATTGTATTTTTTTTATTATTTTTGGGTGGAAATTACTTTTGCAAAATGTTGTATTTTTAATTTTGGGTGGGAAATTATTTTGTATTTTAATTTTGGGTGGGGAATTATTTTGTATTTCTAATTTTGGGTGGGAATTACATTTACAAAGTTGTAATTTTTTATTTTGGTGGGATTAGTGACCTAGAATATTTAATACCTTATTTTCCCCTATAAATACCCCATAAACCCAATGGTTTGACACACCTTGTAAGAATTCAATTTGAGTGAAATTTCTCTCTTTTCTTTGCATGAGAAGTGCATTGAAGTTTAGGTTGTTTGTGAGAAGCATTCAATCTTGGTAGGCTAGTGAGAAGCTAGTTTATCCCCTTATCTTGTTCTTTATATTCACACACATATCCAAAAAACCCAAAAAGAATACTATTACTCATATTGAGAGTATTATTTGTTAGTTTGGTGAGACATTTGTAGAGTTGGGATCTCAAAATCCAAGAGTCTACAAGGTAAGATCCTCTTTTGGACACGAAAGGTTCTTGAGTGATTCCTTGAGTGTGCACTTATTGCGGGAAGCAATCCGTGTACGCATCACATATACTCCGGTTACCTATGAGTTTCTTGCTTGAGATGTGTCCCACTAAAACATTAGGTTCCCTAGCAGTTGATGCAAAATCTGCAACAGCTGACGCAGATCACACAGCTTCTGGGTAACGCGAATGTTCAAAACAACCAACGCGGGCAGTCGGATCTCGTTAGGAGGGTGGCGGGGCAGCACCCACCCTTTTTTGCCGGGCAGGAGGATCCCGTGGTCCTCGAAGAGTGGATAAGAGCCTTCGATAAGATCCTGGAAGTGGTGGAATGTCCACCAGGCAAGCAAGCGGAGATGGCTAGCTTTTATCTGCACGAGGAGGCTGATCTCTGGTGGATCCATGAAGGGTCGGCAATGAGGCAGGAGTCGGGCTTCGGTTGGGAATCCTTTAAGGACAAGATGCGCGCCCGTTTCTATCCCGCGCATGTGAAGGCTGCTATGCAGGAAGAGTTCCTACACCTCAAGCAGGGATCGCGGACTGTGCAGGAATACCACAAGCGCTTCTTGGAGTTAGCTCGCTTTGCTCCGACATTGGCCCCCACAAAGGAGAGAAGGATCGATAGATTTGTAGCTGGGCTGAATTTGGACACTCGTATGGCGCTGGTCGTGTTCAAATTCCAGACAATGAGTGAGGCCTACAGTAGTGCAGCGGATCACTACCGCGTGTTGACCATCCGACGAGGAGCACAAGACAGCTCTAAGAGGCCGGGAGAGGGTGGTACACCCGACCCCAAGAGGCATAGACCTGGAGGCTCCGGTTCAGGAGGAATTTTTCAGAAGGGTGGTGCTAACAGTGGAGGTGCTTCCCACCCTAGCCTGGGGCAAGGACCGAGGGGTGACGTAATCCGAGAGCGGCACTTCTACTGTAGGAGGTGTGGGAAAGACCACCCAGGGAAGAACTGTGAAGGGTTTTTGGTTGAGTGTTTTAGTTGCGGTCAGTGAGGGCACAGAGCTTATGAGTGCATCTCCCGGAAGGGAGGATCATCCTAGTCCAGACCAAGTGTGACCCCAGGAACCCCGATGGCAACCCGATCTTTCAAGGAGCCCGAGGGTAGTGGTGGGAGCAAGCCGAGTGGAGGCCGAGTGCAGCAAGCTGGGCCACAGCAGAAGAAGATCTTTGTGATGGGTCGGACCCAAGCAGAGGCTAGTGGGCTTAATGAAGGTAATCTCCGAGCCTAATCTCTAAATTACTTGGCATATAGTTGCTTTAGGACCTTTTTCTCTAAGGTGCATATAGATATTTAGACCTTTAAGCGACCCTTAGGCGATCTTTCGTTAGCTAGGGAACGTTTAGGTAGTAAGTTCAAAGATCCCATCTCGTGGGATGCGATCAAGAAGTTCGTGAAGTCAGGACCGAGAAAACAAAAAGGGGAAAAGAAGGGACCAAGCAAGGAGAAGACTGATGTTCATGCTGACACTCGAACCCGCATTCAAGGACTAGTGGCAGAGGGACCGAACCATCCAACCGTGCTAACTCGTTAGTTTTAGGTCGCAAGATCGCGTTTTGTTGCTGTTTCGGATAAGCGTGGCCGAGAGGATAGGGTGAGCGGAGCAGGGCACTCCATTAATATACTTCGGGCGTGCATGCGGAAGGAGACGACAGACCAACGTCTTCCGTTAGACGGTTCCGCTAAAAGAAGTATGGTGAACTGACGGGCCAGGGTACTCCGTTGAAGGGTTCCACAAGGTGGGAGGGTACATGCGTCATTTCCCATTTCCACTTGGATTAAAACCCTATATCTTGATCAATCGGCACCTTTTGTTCCGTCCTTCTCCCCCGTAGCAGCGAACAGTCCAGGGTTCTCCGTGGATCTTCTCCGTCAACGAAGCAGACTAGTTCTTCGTCTATCGCTGACAACACACACCAGTGCATCTCTTCTTTGTTTCTGGTTCATCCCTACCATAGCAGGTGGTTCAGTGGGCAACAGTTGTAACATGCCAAGAAGAAATCAGGCTGGAGAAGGTGAAGGTCAAAGAAACATTCAATATTCCATTATCGATGGTAAGGCTCTTGACCCATTACATTTCTCGCCTGAACTCGTGAACATGCTAAATTTTCAAGGCTTGTTGGAACAATTCCTGCGGATTGAGAACGTAGTTTATCCCAACTTGGTCCATCAGTTTTATCAGAATATGAAGGTCAAGAAAGTCAACCAAGTGCCTGTTCTCACTTCGATAGTGAAGGGCGTAAAGATTACCTTTGACCCTCCTAGACTTGCTAGATTACTCAGTTTGCCGTTAGGAGGTGTGAGTTAGTATGAGCGTCACCAATGGATTGAGACGCAGGAGGTGGGTTTCCGAGATTATTTGCGGTATATGATGGGGCGAGATGAGGGCATCACGTTGGATGCCAGGCCTATTAAGCATGACCTGACTAGCGAGCAAAGGATTTTGACCTTGCTAGTAGGAGAGAGTTTGTTACCGAACAGGAACAACAGTAAGGAGGTAGCAGGGATGGAGTGTACCTTTGCATATTTTCTGAAGCATTGAGTTAAGTTTGACTTGCCCAGTTTGATGATCTCTCATAAGGAGTTCTGCAAGACGGCCAAGCATCGCAACCGACCCTATGGGATGATTCTGAGTTGGATCTTTCAGAGGAAGAGGGTGAATGTGACTGGGGAGCTAGCTAGGCAGCCGGTTCATAGCACTTTCAATGCGCCAAGTCTACAGTACTGTGGGTTGTTTCAAGTGGAAGGGAATGAGTATGTCACGGCTCACGAGTTGAGCAGGATGCCAACGGATGAGAGCAGGGAGCTTATAGAGCGCTTCCACATTCCCTACAAAAGGTTGAGAGGATTGGTCGCGCCTCAACAGGCCAGACAAGCGGATGACGATGAGGAGAACGCCGAGTCTGAGGAAGAGTCTGAGGAGGAGGAGGAGTCTGAGGATGAGATTGACCGAGAGCATCGGAGGAAGGAGCAGCATGACCCTATGGCTTCAGCACTGCCAGTTGACCCTGTACTTCTACAGTTGCAGGAGATGCATCGGATGGTGGAAGCTAGGTTCATCGAGGCCAAGCTAGGCATTAAGGTTCCGCCCGAGTATCAGCACCCTTATCCTTTTCATGGTCTAGGCAGTTCATCACAGGGAGGCCACCCAGGTTAGTTGGGAGTTTTTCATGCTCGTGATAGCTTCATATTAGAAACCCTTTATTTGACCTAGGTGAGTAGTTAGTTTAGTTCTTGCATGCTATGCATGGGTTGGGTAAGTTAGGAGGTTAAGAGTTAGTGGTGTAGTATGTTCTTAAGTTGGTTGAGCAATCCTTTTCTTTAACCTTCGATCAATTCCTTGTTTCCTTGAACCGTTCCGTTTCAGGTTTCCGTGAGCTATGAGCTTTGGGGGCGAAGCTCCTTTTAAGGGGGGTAGAGTGTAACACCCCATAAATTCGTTCAAGCCTTGAGACCGGTAATCGTTTCCGCCGGATGATTCATTTGATTTAATTGGGCTTAGTCTTTCCAATTGATATATATATATATATATATATATATATATATATATATATATATATATATTTCTCGAAACCGGAATTAATTATTTTATTCACAAGCCCAGTTCTTGATTTAATCCTTGTAAGGGATTTATTCTAATTTGGATCCTTACAATTCTTTTAAGTAAGAGTATTTATATGATGGCCCAATTCCTTATGCTAATATATATATTGTCTACACTAAATTCCTAATGTTATGGGCTTTCTCCTCATTCTATGTATTCATCTATTTAAGAGATAAATTGTTTGGCCCAATGATTATTCTTGTACATATAATTGTTATATATATATATATATATATATATATAAAGAGTTGAGTCCATTCCTTATTAAATCTTCCACCCTAATATATACATATATGTATATGTGTATTATGGTATATATATTCAAGACTTAGCACTTTCTAGAGATTTCTCTCTCTCTCTCCCTACTCATTCATGTCATTTTCATCTTCTTCTCCTTCAAAGATAGGTCTCCATTTCACCTTCAATATTCAAGTCAAGATTGCTCTTTTAGGATTGTTGGGGCTTGGGTAAGTATCTATCTCTAAGAGTATACCTTGCATCATGTTATTTTCATAATCTTTATACAAGTTCTTATGTTGTTCTTTTGGGGATCTTTTGGGGAAAAGATGATCAAGGTAGAGGTGAAGCTTTGTGAAGAAGATTGAGAGTTCTTGGGTGGAGTGTGCTTCAAGAGGTAACCATCATGTCCACTAAAACCTATTTTACACTCTCAATCTATGATATTATTTGGTGTATTGGAATCCTGATGATTTCTTTGCTGTAAGCCTATTTGTTGTTGTCTGTAAAGTCATTCTTGATGGATTATGAACTTGTGTTCTTGATCCTTTGCTTATTGATGTTTATGGATACTTATTGGTATGGATTCCTTGTTTATTTGGCTTCTGGGAGTTATAATCTGAGTAATCTGATCCTATGTTTGTATTCTGATCTGAACATTTCGTATTCTGTCTGATCTGTTCTAGGAGGGGTTGGATCACACTTACGGAGGAACTCAACTGAATAATGTGCCTCGTTGGTGTCTTCCGCAAGTGTGTGGCGGTAGAGGATGGCGGAGGTGGGTCTTCCGCCAGGGTGGTCCGCCTCCTTCTTGCGGAGGAGTGCGGCGGAGCTAGGGGATCCGCTGGGGAGTTCCGTTAGGTCTGCTGGCATTCTGGTCCTAGTAACCTGTTCTGTGGTTTATTTGTTTGGTTGTTTCCCCTTTTGTTCTGAATCTTGTTGGAGTATTTTGTTGGGTATTTTACCATGTCTCTGGAGTATTTATTCCTGCCTCTTGGTCCATCTTTTGAATCTCTTGCTTTGTTGAATCCTTGATTATATTATCTGGGAGTTGGTTTGTGTTCATATCTGAGATGAACACTCTCAGTGGTTGTTCTTGGGCTGAGGTTGAGGTTGGATGGGGATGGTGGATCTTTGAGTATCTTTGTGTATTCTTGAGGCTTTATTTGTCATTGTGTATATGGGCATTATTTGCCATTGTATATATGGGCATCATTTTCCATTTGTGTATATGAGCATTATTTGCCATTCAAGTAGTTGAGGAATATTTGCCTCTATGTATTCAGGCACCATTTGCCTTCGTGTATTTGGGCACCATTGGCCTTCGTGTATTTGGGCACCATTTGCCTCTATGTATTTGGGCACCATTTGCCTTTATGATTCGGGTATTACTTACCTCCGTCCATTGAGTTTGGGTTTGGTGATTGGTATGAGGATTGGTGTTGGTTGGAGGGTAAGGGTTGGTCTTATCCTTAGGTTGAGGCCTATTTGGTCTCTTTACTTGATTCTTGAGTTATGTCATATCTCGTTGGTTGCTGATTATTCTTGGATGTATTCTTATTGATCGTTTCTTTGAGTATTTTATTGTAATATTGATTCGATTGATATTCTGTTGATATCTTGTTGCCTTGTGCAATTATGTTGAATATTGGTATTGTTGAGAAGTCTTGGTTTATCCTTTATTCAGCGTGTTGTTGTTGAGTATCCGATTTTCAAGTATTGAACAGTTCGTTGGTGTTTATATTCTATATGGGTGTGTAAACCTATTTACAACTTATTATATATCTATATTTCCTTGCGGGTGTGATTGGTGGTTGCTTAGCAGTCTTTTGCTAATGGTTTCTTGTATGTTTTCCAAGTATGCAATAAGTCTAAGCGAGAGCGCGCTAGAGCTTATCTATATGAGGCAGCTTAGACATAGTTTTGTTGTTTTAGACTTTATGTTCGAGCCTGTGTGCCAGTGTTGAGACTATATGTACTCTTGTTTAGTTTTCAGATGTTTTAGACATGTTTTGAGGATTTATATCTATACAGTTGGTTCAGTTTTTGGTTAGACTGTGCATCTAGACCATGCTTTTCTTACCTAGATGTGGCATCATACCCCTTTAGGTTATAAATCGCTTCCGCTATGTGTGTTTGATAGTTGAGATAGGCAGCTTTTGCGTTAAAGTTTAGCTATCTCGACTTATGAAAAGTTGGGGTGTCACAACAACTTCCAGCTGCTACATGTTCTGCCTCAGCGGTACTTATAGCTATCGAGTGTTGTTTCTTGCTAAACCATGAGACAAGTCTCCCACCTAGATACTGGCATGTCCCAGATGTACTCTTTCGATCAATTTTGCAACCGGCAAAGTCCGCATCTGAATAACCAGTAAGTTCGAAAGATCCACCTCTCGAATACCAAAGTCCAACACTTTGCGTACCCTTGAGATATCTAAGGATCTTTTTAGATGCATTGAGATGACTTTCCTTAGGATTTGCCTGAAATCTAGCACATACACCTACTGCAAAGGATATATCTGATCTACTTGCAATTAATTAAAGAAGAGATCAGATGATACCTCGATATGTAGTCTGATCGACCTCTCGACCTTCACTATCAACATCGATGCGTAGAGAGGTTCCCATAGGTAGTTTGACTGAGGATTTCCCTTCTATGTTGTATTTCCTGAGCAGATCCTTGGTGTATTTCTCCTGGTTGATGAAGATACCTTCTTTAAGTTGTCTCACTTGTAATCCAAGGAAGTAATTGAGTTCTCCCATCATGCTCATCTCGAACTTTCCTTTCATCAAACTGAAGAACTTCTCGCACAGATCTGGATTGGTGCTTCCAAAAATAATATCATCCACATAGATTTACACCAATAAGATATGATCCCCATCCTTGATTCTAAACAATGTTTTGTCCACTAGGCCTTTGGTGAACCCACACTGAAGTAGAAAAGAAGATAAGGTATCGTACCTAGCTCTCGGAGCTTGTTTCAAGCCGTAAAGTGCTTTCTTCAACTTGTATACTTTGTCAGCTCCCACGTCCTTCAAGAAACCCGGAGGTTGTTCAACGTACACCTCTTCTTCAAGAAGTCCGTTCAGAAAAGCGCTCTTGACATCCTTTTGATACACTTTGAAGTCTTTGAAGGCGGCATATGCGAGAAAGATGCGAATGGCTTCGAGACGTGCCACCGGAGCGAAGGTTTCATCAAAATCTATTCCTTCCTCTTGGCAGTAACCTTTGGCAACAAGTCTGGCCTTGTTCCTAACAATAACTCCATCCTCATTCATCTTATTTCTTAAAACCCACTTTGTTCCAATGACGTTCTGATGATGAGGTCTCGGAACTAGTTCCCAAACTTTGTTCCTCTCAAACTGATGGAGTTCCTTCTGCATGGCTTGCACCCAATCTGGATCACTTAGAGCCTCATCGATCACCTTAGGCTCTATTTGAGATAGAAAGCAAACAAGCATGTTTTCTTTGTATGCTGATCTGGTCCGAACATTGTCACATACATCTCCAATTACATGATCAGCGGGGTGACTTCTTAGCCATATTAGATGGGGTTGTGGCTCCTTAGTTGACTCCTCGGTTGTAGGTTGGGATGTGGGAGGATCATCTATGATCTGGATTGGATCAACTGAGTCAGGAGAATTCTTCTTTGCGATCTCTTCATCGTCTGATTTTGACTGAAGTTCTGCTACGTCTCGAACTATCGGCTGCTTCCCATCGAGAGGTAAATCTTATCTCTCGATAGTTTCCGGCTGAACTTCCCTAAGACTTTCAGTTGCTTCTGTTGTCTTTGATGGTTGATCTGCTGATGCTCTATCATCAAAAGAGACATCTATGGACTCCTCAACCACCAATCTTCGATTGTTGAAGACTCTGAAAGCCTTGCTTGTTGATGAGTATCCCAAAAATACTCCATCGTCTGCCTTTTCGTCAAATGCCCTCAAATGAGTCATTCTATTGTTGTAGACATAGCATTTGCATCCGAATGTGTGGAAGTAACTTACATTCGGTTTCCTCCCGTTCCACAACTCATATGGAGTCTTTCCTGCTCCTTTCACGATCAAGGACCGATTTTGGGTGTCGCATGCTGTGTTGACTGCTTCTGCCCAAAATCCTTGTGGCATGTTGGCTTGTGAGAGCATGGTCCTTGCTGCTTCTTTGAGAGTTCTATTCCTCCTTTCAGCAACGCCGTTCTGTTGAGGTGTTCGAGCAGCTGAGAACTGATGATGAATTCCGTTTTCGTTGCAGTAGCTCTCGATAACTTGATTAACGAACTCTCCTCCTTGATCTAACCGAATCTTGAGTATCGAGACATCCTTTTTAACTTGAACTTGCCTTAGAAGATTTGGTAAGGCTACTTTTATCTCGCTTTTCTTGGTTAAGAATATGGTCCAGGTGAATCTTGTGTAGTCATCTACTACCACAAGAGTGTACTTCCTTCCTCTCATGCTGGGTGGATCTACTAGGCCAAATAAGTCCATATGGATCATGCTGGGTGGATCTACTAGGCCAAATAAGTCCATATGGAGAAGACTTAATGGTCTAGTAGAGCCAAATAAGTCCATATGGAGAAGACTTAATGGTCTAGTAGATGATGTCTCGGCTTTGGTTTTGAAAGAGGATTTAATCTGTTTGCAACGTTGACATGCCTCGCAAATCTTGTCTTTTCGAAACATAACTTTGGGCAGTCCTTCCACTAGGTTCCTCTTAGTAAGCTTGTTGATAGTCTTGAAGTTCAGGTGACTGAGCTTACTGTGCCAATCCCAGCATAAGTCCTCTTTGCTCCTTGCTAGCATATATAGGGATGGTTTGGCAAATCTCCAATCTACTATGTACATGTTTCCTTTCCTTGCTGCTTCCAGGACGACTTCGAGAGATTCCTCTTGTATGATCCGGCACTTGCTTTTGGTGAAGATAACTTTGTAGCCCTTATCACAGAATTGGCTCGTGCTTAGGAGGTTGAACTTGAGTCCTTCAACGTAGGATACCTCCTTGATCACCAATTCATTCTTATGGATCTCATCAACAGCCTTGGTGCGTCCTTTCTTCTCGTTGTCGCCAAATGTCACCAAGGGACCTTCGATAGGATGGATGTTCTCTAGCAGTGTTAGATTTCCCATCATATGTCTCGAACATCCACTGTCAATGAACCATATGTCCCTGGTGTCCTGTATGCAAATCAAGCAGATTTAGGTACCCAAACTTTGGGTCCTGGTTGGTTAGTGAGTTTAGGCATCCATTTATACCTTGGGCCCATTACTCCAGGCCTAGGTGCAATGTAGCCATTGAACGATTGATAATCATAAGGAATGCTAGCAAAAACTCTGTGCCTTTTAGGTACATAGATCAGTTTTGGTTGAGGCCTGATCTCAAATTTACGCACCATGCCCTTCATTGCCTGTTTGGTCACGTGGTACCGTTGAAATTGAGGTTTATTCCATGGTTCATATTCTTGTGACCAATCCTCATCGGATGGGTAGTGTCTGCCTTCCCACATCTGTGAGTTCCTATCTCTATGGATCTCAGACCTTCCATATTTGCCTTGGGGTGCATTATATGGAATGTAGCTTGTCTTGTACTTGGAATGGCCTTGCGAGAAGTAACTAGGTGACCCCTCGATACTATTAACCCGGCCATTCTTCGTGGCTTTCGTATACTTTCCATTGCTGGTGTATAGAGACGGTTTGTGAATAGCTACTCTGGTCTTTTCGGTTGGTCCTTTACGACCCTTATTCGGTTTGGGTTGAGATCCTCCATTATTTGAAGTCCCCAAACCGTTGGTCTGCTTATCTCTCGAGAGACAGTTTTGACGGAACCCTAGTCCGGTCCTATCACTTGTAGATCTATGATCAGTTACCATTTTCTCCATAGCTTTGGAGGAATTAGTATATGATGCAATGACCTCTCTAAGATTAAGCTCTCTAGTCTCTTGAGCTCTGCACTCTTCCTTGAGCTGGATTATCTCAGCTTCTAAGTTGCTTACTTTGAGAGTTAGCTCTGAATTCTCTTTCGAGACATTCTTAAGCATCTCTCGTTCAGCAATTAGTTTGATGTTTTCCTCCAATATCTTGGCATGAGTGCTATTAGCGATATTGAGGTCCCTTCTAAGTAATTCCATGGTCTCAAAGGGATCCTCATCGCTTTTAAAAGAAGAACATTGAGAGGTAGAAGTAGAGCAGCGAGATGTAGAAGTGGAGGTTACCTCATTATCAATATCCATAAGACATTGATCCTCCTCTTCTATAGTATATAAGCAAATGAGCCCCCTCTCATCCTCTGAGCTGCTGCTACCCTCGTTAGAGCTTGATGTTTCGGACTCCTCGATTGCCTTCTCAAGTTCCTCAGCCACAAGCGCCTTCCTGCGCAAATGAGTCTTTGATGAGCTTTTAAAGCCTCCTTGTGTTGGCTTCTCCCTGGATTCTTCTGTCCTCTTAGAATCCTTGCTTTCTTGGCCTTGATATTTGCTTACTGCTGGGTAAGGACATTCAGCCTTGAAATGTCCCGGTCTTCTACAGTTGTAGCATAGACCTTGATTTTCTTCCTCCGTCCCTCTGGATGGATATCTTTCATTTTTCCTTCTTGAGGAGGAAGGTGAACTTGTATTGCTCTTCGGTGTCTTCTTCTTGAATTTCCTGAATTTTCTCAAGAAAAGAGCAAACTGTTTGTCAGATAAAAGATTTACAGGGTTAGGATCTGACCTTGAAGATGAGGATGGTTGATCAACAACTAGTGCAACGTTCCGTCGGTCTACAACGTCCTCATCTCTCGGGAACATCTCGAACTCAAAGGCTTTGAGATCTCTGAAGAGTTGGTCGGTTGTGGTATTCTTTAGATCTCTGTGATCGCGCATTGTGATCACTTTCATTTCCCACTCCTTGGTAAGGCCTCGTAGAATCTTCAGGTTCAGCTCTTTCTGTGGGATCTCCTTCTTGAGATCACTAATCTCGGTTGAGAGCTTCATGAACTGGGATTCCATGCTGTCGATGCTTTCTCCTGGCTTCATCTTGAAGTCCTCGAACTTCTTCATTGCCACGGTGAGCTTGTTCTCCTTTTCCTGTTCGTCACCTTCACCAATTAACATCAAAGTGTCCCATACCTCTTTTGCCGTATTGCACTTTCTCACTCTTGGGAAGATGGTCTCGTCTATTGCTCTGAAGAGTATGTCCTTGGCAATGTTGTCAAGGTTATTTCTCTTCCTATCATCGCTTGTCCATTCTTCCTTTGGTTTTGGAACATACTTTGGTGTATCTTTGGTTTGCTCCACAGCGGTGTTGACCATTAGGATTTTGACTGGTCCAGTCTTTATAACCTCGGCCATCTCATCATGAAGGGCTGATAAGTAAGCAAACATGCGTGTTTTCCAGTCATCGAACCTGCTAAGATCAAAAAGAAGATGTCTCGACAACATGCTGTCCATATTGAAAAATTTTCTCGTGCTTTAAAAAGTTTTTAAAAAAAAATCAAAGAAGGATATCTAGGAAATATAAACAAAGGTTTATATCGATCAGATACCTTGCTCTGATACCAATTGTTGGTCCCAAGGGGATGGCGTACAAGTCTAGAGGGGGGGTGAATAGACTTGTATAAGATTTTGCAAATCTTTTCGACCTCTCGTGTGTATTGGACTTAGGATGTTTAGATCCAACACCTCACAAGATGAAGACAAAGTTTTATGCGCAGTGGAAAAGTTATCCTCTTTTAATTAGCACGAGTTTAAGTTAGTTCGAGAGGTGTGATTATATGTAGTACAGTTCGAGAGATAGGTTAGCGAGAGATAAAAGCAGAAAGTAAATGCGAGAGAGATTTTTAAGTGGTTCGGCCAACCCGCCTACGTCCACTCTTCTTCTAGAAACTCCCTAGAAGGATTGCACTAAAACTTCCTTTTTCAGTACAATATCGAGCGCTTGAGCTTTGATCACGAAGCCCGCCTGAAGCCTCAGGTTTTTCGCCCCGCTTCTTGTTACTCCACCTCTCGAGCACTTGAGCTTTGATCACCAAGCCCGCCTCAAGCCTCAGGATCTTCACAAGACAACTCTCAGGTTACTCCGCATCTTCTTGCCTTCTCCAAAGCAAGGTTGTTCCGGTTGTCACAAGTTATATGTAACAATCTCCAATCTGACCAAAAGCTATCGTTGGATAATCTTCTTTGTTGAGCAGCTTTGATCACCTTCTAGATGTGTATCAGTTGTAGCTATGTAACTCTCTCAAAACACTTAGATGTGTTTTCTCGCACTTATGAATGTCAAGAATGATATTCCAAATTAAGCACTTGCACTTTGAACGTTAGTTTTAGACACCTCTTCTGATAGCTTAGAATTCTCGGACTTTTTTTTTTTGAACTTGTGTCTTCACGTCCTTAAATATGAGAGTTGAGGAATAATTTCGTTGGAGGGAAAATTATTCCGTTTGAAATCTGTCTCCCATGCCGATTATGGGACTTGCATATTTTCAGCACGTTCCGTGGAGTGGTGGTCCTGTAATTTGAACCTTTTGTCTTGTAGTGAATATCCCATATTCCACTATCTTGAGTTCATGCTCTACTTCTTTTGGGCAAAAGTTACTCTTTTTATATTCCCACTGATCCTTGTTTTAGGGAATAAGACCGATTTAGGATTGGTGCACTTTCTATCCGTTTATTGTGGAATTCTGACGTGTCATCCACTTCCGGCTGTTTTGTATTCCCATATAATATTCTTTTGGCACCTCCTTAATATTTTATCTCCATGATATTCTTCTTCTCCAAACTTAGATTACTTCATCCATGCATGTTATTCACCTTTCAGTCCTTTGGAGAAGTGCCAGTTCATCGAGACCATTGTTGAAGTCTCGACTACTTGATGTCTCGATCCTATGTCTTGAACTGGATTGATGTCTCGAGAGATTGCATCTCTCGAACTCTTCTTATGTTTCGAGACTTAGTTGATGTCTCGCAGACCCTTATTCCTCCAGTGATGTTTCGTGCCTTCTTCTGATCTATCTATGAACAACTTACAACACGAAACTTCTAAGATGTTCAAACAAGTTTACTTTAAGCTTAAATATTTTCCAAGTTGAGCTCAATTACCCGGTTGTATTTTCGCTCTTAGTTTACTTTTAGAACTTACATGTATTTCCTATCCATCGAGACTTAGGGGGTTATGCTTTACACTTGGTATCATCAAAACCTATTACAATATGTTCCTAACACACAAGTGTCACAGTTGGTATCAGAGCCTGTGTTGAGACTCTAGGACTTGATCAGTAGAAATTAAGGTGTTTGAGAATCCTAGGATGTGTGAATTCTAGGAATCGCGGTGAGGACTCGCTCTAGTTGTTTATATCTTATTGTTGCCTACTTTGTTTGTCTGTTTGCTGTGAGCTTGTTCTCACTTTCTTCCTACGCGATTGGGAATGCCGATCGTGGTGCGACGCTTTCTTTGTAACGCGCATACCCCTCGTTAGCGACCATGGTGCCACCTAGGAGACGTGAGGAGGTCCCGGACGTGCCATTGGGGAGCAGCTGATGCAGAATCTTCAACAGCTGACTCAGATCTCACAGCTTTTAGGAAACATGATGGTTCAGAACAACCAGCGCGGGCAGCCGGACCTCGTTAAGAGGGTGGTGGGGTAGCACCCACCCTTCTTTGCTGGGTAGGAAGATCCCGTGATCCTCGAGGAGTGGTACGCGCCTTCAACAAGATTCTAGAAGTGGTGGAATGTCCATAGGGCCGGCGTGCCGAGATGGCTAGCTTTTACCTGCAGCAGGAGGCTGATCTCTGGTGGGTCCAGTGATGAGGCAGGAACCGGACTTCGGTTGGGAGACCTTCAAGGACAAGATGCGCGCTCGCTTCTACCCCACGCACGTGAAGGCAGCTATGCAAGAGGAGTTCTTACACCTTAAGTAGGGACCTCAGACTGTGCAGGAGTACCATAAGCGCTTTTTGGAGTTGACTCGTTTCGCCCCAGCGTTGGCCCCGACAGAAGAAAGTAGGATCGAGAGGTTTGTAGCTGGGTTGAACTTGGACACCCTTATGGCGTTGGTTTTGTTCAAGTTCCAAACGTTGAGCGAGGCCTCCAGCAGTGCGGCGGATCACTATCGAGTGCTGACCATCAGGCGGGGAGCGTAGGAG
Organism: Ipomoea triloba; assembly: GCF_003576645.1. Lineage (NCBI taxonomy): Eukaryota > Viridiplantae > Streptophyta > Magnoliopsida > Solanales > Convolvulaceae > Ipomoea > Ipomoea triloba. The sequence goes on along the minus strand of NC_044916.1, from coordinate 18,006,183 downwards.
AGGCCCGGGGAGGGTAGTGCGTCCGACCCCAAGAGGCATAGGCCTGGAGGCTCCGGTTCGGGAGGAAGCTTTCAGAGGAGTGGTGCAAACAGTGGAGGCACATCCCACCCTGGCTCGGGGCAAGGACCTAGGGGTGACGGAGTCCGAGACCGGCACTTCCACTGTAGGAGATGTAGAAGGGACCATCCCAGGAGAGATTGCAAGGGACATCTGGTGGAGTGCTGTTAGGAACATAATGTAATAGGTTTTGATGATACCAAAATGTATTTCAGAATCCCCTAAGTCTCGAAAGATATGAATTATATGTAAGTTCGACAAGTAAACTAAGAGCGAAAATACAACCGGGTAACTTGAGCTCAACTCGGAAAATATTTAAGCTTAAGGTGAAACTTGTGTGAACATCTTAGAAGTCTCGTGTTGTAATCTCATAGATAGATCAGAAGAAGGCACGGGACAACACTGGAGGAATAAGGGTCTGTGAGACATCAACTAAGTCTCGAGACATAAACACATTTCGAGAGATAGGATCTCTCGATACAACAATCCAGTTCGAGACATAAGCAGAGTTCGAGAGATAGATCTCTCGATACATGGGATCGAGACATCATCTTTGGTCTCGATAAACTGACACTTCTCCAAAAGGCTGAATGACGGTCAGGAAGCATGGATAAAGTTGGAGAAGAAGAATATCATGGAGATAAAATATTAAGGAGGTGCTAGAAGTGGATACCACATCAGAATTCGACAACAAACGGATAAAAGGTGCACCAATCCAAAGTCGGTCTTATTCCCTAAAACGAGGATCAATGGGAATATAAAAAGAGTAACTTTTACCAAGAGTAGCAAGTGGAGCATGGACTCAAGAAAGTGGATTATGGAATATCCACTACCAAACAAAAGGGTACAAGTTACAAGACCACCACTCCATGAAAAATGCTGAAAAGATGCAAGTCCCATACACAGCATGGGAGACAAATTTCAAACGGAATAATTTTCCCTCCAACGGAATTATTCCTCAACTCTCATATAAAAAGGACGTGAAGACACAAAAACAAGTAAGTTGGTTAATTCGAAAATCTTAAGAGGTGTCTGATTAAAACATTCAAGTGCAAGTGCTCAATCCGGAATATCATCCTGATATTCAAAAATAGCGAGACAAACACATCTTAGTGTTTGAGAGAGTTACAAAGCTTAAACTGCTACACATCTAGAAGGTGACCGAAGCTGCTCTACATCGAAGTTGATTCAACGATAGCTTGTGGTCAGATTGGAGTTTGTTACATTCAACCGTGACAACCAAAGGTCCTTGCTTTGGATTAAGCAAGAAGAGGCGGAGTAACCTGGCAGCTGTCTAGTGAAGATCCTGAGGCTTGAGGCGGGCTTAGTGATCAAAGCTCAAGTGCTCGAGAGGTGGAGTAACTGGAAGCGGGGAGAAAAACCTGAGGAGAGGCGGAGTAACCTGGGAGCTGTCTTGTGAAGATCCTGAGGCTTGAGGCGGGCTTGGTGATCAAAGCTCAAGTGCTCGATAGGTGAAGTAACAAGAAGCGGGGCGAAAAACCTGAGGCTTGAGGCGAGCTTCGTGATCAAAGCTCAAGCGCTCGATATTGTACTAGAAAGGGAAGTTTTTAGTGCAATCCTTCCAAAGAGTTTCTGGAAGAAGAGTGGACGTAGGCGGGTTGGCCGAACCACTTAAAAATCTCTCTCGCATTTACTTTCTGTTTTTATCTCTCGCTATCTAACTCTCGAACTGCACTGCATATAACTACACCTCTCGAACTAACTCAAACTCGTGCTTATTAAAAGGGGATAACTTTTCCGCTGCGCATAAAACTTTGTCTTCATCTTGTGAGGTATCGGACCTAAACATCCTAAGTCCATTACACACGAGAGGTCGAAAAATATTTGCAAAATCTTATACAAGTCTATTCACCCCCCCCCATCTAGACTTGTACCCCATCCCTTTGGGACCAACAAGTGCTACAGTTGCGGGCTGAGGGGACATAGAACTTTTGAGTGCACATCCAAGAGAGGAGGATCGTCCCAATCTAGACCGGGTGCGACCCCGGGAGCCTAGACAGCGGCCCAATCTTCGAAGGAAACCAAGGGCAATGGTGGAAGCAAGCCAAGTGGAGGCCATGGGCTGCAGGCTGGGTCGCAGCAAAAGAAGATCTATGTGATGGGCCGAACCCAGGCGGAGGCTAGCGGGCTTAATGAAGGTAACCCTTGAGCTTAATCTCTAATTGCATGGCATGTAGGTGCTTTTAAGGACCTTTCTCTAGGGTGCATGTAGTTAGTTGAACCTTTAAGTGACCTTGCGCTTAGCTTAGAAGTTTAAGTAGTACCTAAGTGATAAGTCTGAAAATTCGATCTCGTGTTACGAAACCAAGAAGCTCGTGAAGTCAAGTTCAAAGAAAAAGAAAGGAAGAAGTAGAGAAAACAGAGATCAAAGCAAAGAGGACCAATGTTTGCTCACATTAGGGCTTAAACTCGCGCCAAAGGGTAATTGGCAAGGTGAATGGACCATCCAACCACGCTAACCCGTTAGTCTTAACATGCAAGACTCGATTTTTATTATGAAATTGGTTGGGAGCAGCGGTGCGGAACGGAGCTGCGGAACAAGTACTTCCGCGAAAGGACTCCGCGTGCCCGTGCGGAAGAGAGCGACGGGCCGGGGTCTTCCGCGAAGTGGTTCTGCCAGGAGAAAAATAACGAGTTAGCGGAGCGTGATCTTCCATTGAAGTGTTCCGTAAGGCCAAGGGTACATGCGTCCTTTTCCTTTTCTACCCAGATTAAAAACAATACCCATCGGCTCGATTTGTTCTGTCTTCTTTCCCCGTAGCAGCGAGCAGACCAGTGTTCTTCGTGGGACATCCCCGTCAACAAGCAGCCGAGTTCCGTCGTCCATAGCTGAAAATTGCTCCAGTGCATTGCTAATCTGCTTTCTGACCATTTTCACTGAACAAGTAGTCCACTGGATAACAACTCCAAAATGCTAAGAAGAAATCAAGCTGGTGAAGGTGGAATTCAGGGGAATGTTCAGTACTCCATTATTGACGGTAAGGCTCTTGACCCGTTACATTTTCGCCTGAGCTGGTTGATATGTTAAATTTTCAAGGATTATTGGAGCAATTTTTATGGATTGAGAATGTAGTCAACCCCAATTTGGTCCATGAGTTTTATCAGAACATGAGGGTTAAGAAGGTTAACTAGGTACCCGTTCTCAATACGATAGTGAAGGGTGTGAAAATTTCCTTTGACCCTCCTAAGCTTGCTAGACTACTCGGGTTGCCGTTAGGGGGTGTGAATCAATGTGAGCGTCATTATTGGATTGAGACTCTGGAGGTGGGTTTCCGGAACTATCTGTAGTATATGTTGGGGTGAGAGGAAGGCATCACATTGAATGCCAGGCCCATTAAGCATGACTTGACTGGAGAGCAGAGGATTTTGACTTTACTTGTAGGAGAGAGTTTGTTGCCAAATAGGAACAACAGTAAGGAGGTAGCCGGGTTGGAGTGTACTTTTGCGTACTTCTTGATGCATCGGGTGAAGTTCAACTTGCCCAATTTGATGATTTCTCACATGGAGTTCTGCAAGGCGGCCAAACGTCGCAACCGACCTTATGGGATGATTTTGAGCTGGATCTGTCAGAAGAAGGGGGTGAATGTGACAGGGGAGCTCGCTAGGCAGCCAGTTCATAGCATTTTCAATGCGCCGAGTCTACAGTACTGTGGTTTGTTCTAGGTGGGTGGGAATGAGTACATCACAGCCCACGAGTTGAGCAGGATGCCAGCAGATGAGAGTAGGGAGCTCATAGATCGTTTCTACATTCCCCACAAGAGGTTGAGAGGTTTGATTGCGCCCCAGCAGGTCGAGCAGGCAGGCGACGATGAGGAGGACGACTGCAACACCTCGTATTTTCCTACCACTATTTTAAATATAAATTTTTAAAATAAAGGGGCTTATTTTCTCATTAGTAATTATTGTAGTAAAATGATTTTTGATATAAATATCTTTGGGCTTGGGTTAATATATTTCTATAGCATGTTAATATTTTTCTACCAACTTACCTTAGCCCAATATATCTATACATATATATATATATATATATATATATATATATATATATATATATATATATATATATATCATAGCATATGATTTCTATAGGGCTATGGACCTAATAAATTACCCTTAAGATCAATCTTTATTTATTGGAAATCTTCTAAGCCCAAATAAAGGTATGTACCTATATAAATATGTATTTTAACCTTGACCAAAAGTGACCCAACTCCTCTAAATAGCCCATACTCAAAGTGGAAACCTAAACTTACTAATTATAACCTAAGGTATATATACTATAGGATAGCAGCTTCCGGTCACACCCTTGTTTTTCTTATTCACACTCTGATCTCCCGTCTCTCTCTTCGTTCTCAGCCTCTCGTCTCTCTCTTCGTTCTCAGCCTCTCGTCTCTCTATGTCTCTCTCTCGCCGTTTTTCTTCTTCCGGTTGTAATGGTAAAGGCGTGAACAACAGCAATAATGGTGAACATCGACGGTGGTCCTCAACGGCAGCAACAAGACTCCCCTTCATGCTTCAGCATCAATGTTGCAGCTCGGCAGAAATAGAAGGCACCAGCTCTTCTCTCCCTAGTAGCGAGCTTCGAACAGAGCAACAATAGCGAGCTCCTAGCGGCGAGCGTGTGTCGGCAGCGGCGGCGGGACCGTGACCGGCGACATCCTCTGTTTTTCGGCGTAAGCGGGGACGACTGGAGCGAACTCTCCTCCTCCGGTGAGCTAAGGGCAGCTACGGCATTCCGGACGAAGGGGACTCCATAGATGGCGTCGGCAACGCCTTCTTCGTTTCCGACGATGAACGACAGAGCAAGAGCAGCCGTGGCCTTCACCTCCGACGTACTCCATGTGACGACGGCAGCGGTATAATCCGGTGGTGCTAGCTTTTCCGTGGCTTTCTTCCGTGCGACATCCCCATTCTAGCAGCAGCTACGGCGTGACTCTTCTTTCCTAGCGTCTTGGTGGTGGCCGAGAGTTCATATGAAGGGTGGTAAGCCGGTGGTCGCATAATGTTGTAGTAGAGATGAAGTGGCTTGGTGGTTTGGTAGGTGTGCATGAGGTTAGAGGGCGTGGGTTCGAATCCCTGTGAGGTAATAGCTTTTTTAGCTTTTATAAATAACCAATTCGGTAATCAGTTCAAGGCTTAGGGTAGTGATCTTGTTAATCATTAGGGTTATTTTTAGTTAATGGTTACGGTATTATGGTTTAGTGCTTTAGTTTTTTTTTTTTTTTTTTTTTTGGTGAGATTGACCCGTCGAGGGCGGGAGATACAAAAGTTACCAAACTCTTAAGGAACTAGCTCCGGCGGCATCCGCAACAAGGAGAATCTCAATACTAGCAGGAGGTGAGTCCAAAAGGACGGTACCTCACTCCCCTAATTGGCCTATGTTCGCAAGGTGGTCCGCACATTTATTTCCCTCTCTGAGGATGTGTTGGAGTGTCCGTTGTTCGAAACTGTCCAAAAGAAACTGGCAATCCTTTAGTTGTCATTAGTTCATTATTTTGATCATGTCATATTAGCCGTTAAGTATGGATTATGGGCAAGTATTAGGAGGGGCTAAATAGGAACCTTGATGTTATTATTAGTAGTTATTAGTGACGGTGTTAGATTACATTAATTTTCAGGTTCATTATGATGAACTAGCTTATGGGATGAGCCTAAGTTTGGTGATTGCTTTGGATTAATACGCTACAAGAAGTAACCATCATGTGCACTAAAACCTATTTTTACACTCGTGATCTATATGAATATGATTTGGTGTTGGAATCCTGAAATTTCTTGGATATTAGCCTTGTTGATGGTCTGTGAACCTTTGTTTTGTGGATTATTGGACTTGTGTTCATTCCTTTGTGGTTAGATGTGTATGAGTAATTCTTGTTATGGATTCCATGATTTATTGGCTTCTGAGATATGAATCTGAGTATTATCCTGAGCATGAATTGTATTCTGGAATGAGTTTGGTGTATCTCTATTTCGGGTCTGTAATCTGTGTTGGGTTGCACTTGGACGGTATAATGTGTCCCATCCAACCGTTCCGTACATGTCTGTGGGGAGTGGAGAGACGGAAGAGTGAGCTCCGCTGAAGAGGTCCGCTGGTTCATGCGGAAGGGGATGGCAGAAGGCGGTGTTCCGCCGAGTGGTTCCGTGAGAAAGGAACGGGGGAGTGCGGCAGTGCAGTCTGCTCCGTTGGCACGTTCCGCAAGTGTACTCGTGGGTCTGTTCTAGTGAGTCTTTTTGTGGTCTGTTAGCTTGGTTGTTTCCCTTTTCATTCTGGAATGTGTACTGAGCATTTTGTTGAGTATTCCACCTTGGTTTGAGTATTTATTCATGAGCTTTTGGACATTATCTTGATCTCTTGAGTTAATATCAGTGGTTAATCCCTTGAATTCTATCTTGAGTATGCTCTGTGTTTGTTTTGTGAGATGAACACTATTGGTGGGTGGTTTGTGTGGATAAACCTGAGTTGGTATGTGGGGATCTTTGGTTTTTATGAGCATATCTCGTCTCTTGATTGAATCTTTGATAACCTTTGGGGTTTAGTTGGTGGAATTGTGGTATAATTGAGGTTGGATTTGGGGAGAGCGCCTTCTTATTTGGGCTCGTGTGCCTCTGTGATATGGGCTTATGTGCCTCTGTGATGTGGGCTTATGTGCCTCTGTGATATGGGCTTATGTGCCTCTGTGATATGGGCTTGTGTGCCTCCGAGATATGGGATTGTATGCCTCAGTGATATGGGCTTGTTGCCTCTGTGTGATGATATGGTTGTGGTGGTTGGTTTTATGATTATTATTGTAATTTGGGGATGGTGGTCGGTGCTTATCTTTGGTATGATGGTAGGATTGGTTTCCTTATGATCTTTGGTAGAGGTTGTACCTCATTTGGTGTTGTTATTTCTTGATATATCGGTTTGGTTGGTTCCTTTGTGTTCGTTTGTTGGTATTATGATTCAGTTGGTATCTTGTGTATAAACTTGATGTTTATGCATCCGTGTTGGTTGTTGGTTATACTTGAAGAGTCTTGGTTTATCATGTATTCAGCGTATTGTTGTTGAGTATCCGATTTAAATACTGAACAGTTCGTTGGTGTGTATATTCTATATGGGTGTGTAAACCTATTTACAACTTACTATATATGTATGTTTCTCACGGGTGTGAATGGTGGTTGCTTAGCAGTCTTTTGCTAATGGTTTCTTACATGTTTTCCAGGTATGGAGTAAGTCTAAGCGAGAGCGCGTTAGAGTTTTCCAGGTATGGAGTAAGTCTAAGCGAGAGCGCGTTAGAGCTTATCAGGTATGGAGTAAGTCTAAGCGAGAGCGCGTTAGAGCTTATCGTTATGAGGCTGCTTAGACTTAGCCTATGTTGTTTAGACTTTATGTTTTGGGCCTGTGAGCCTATGTTTGGATTATATACCTATGACTATAATTCTGGTTGTTATGACAACGTTTTGAGGATTTATATACTATTCAGTTTGAGTTTTGGATAGCCTGTGCATCTAGGTTGTATTTTTCCTTACCTAGATGTGGCATGATACCCCTTAAGTTATAAATCGCTTCCGCTATGTTTTGTTTGATAGTTGAGATATGCAGCTTTTACGTTTGAAGTTTAGTTATCTCAACTTGTGAAAAGTTGGGGTGTCACAACGACGATTCTGAGGAAGAGTCATAGGAAGAAGAGTCTAAAGATGAGATTGATCGGGAGCATTGGAGGAAGGAGCAACACGACCCCATGGTTTCTGCGCAGCTGGTCGATCCCGTACTTCTCCAGCTGCAGGAGATGCACCGGATGGTGGAGGCTAGGTTCACATCGTTGGATTTGAGAGTGGACCGCGGCTTTCAACGTTTGGGCTTCATCGAGGCCAAGCTAGGCATCGAGGTTCCACCTGATATATATATATATATATATATATATATATATATATATATATATATATATATATATATATATATATATATATATTTCTTATTCTGGAATTAATTATTTATTCTAAAGGCCCAATTCTTGATTTAATTCTTGTAAGGGATTTATTTAAATTGGACCCTTACAATCCTTATAAGTAAGAATATTTTTATGATGGCCCAATATACATGTAAATTTATTCTTGAAGGATTAATTTCCTACAGACTAGTAGTATAATACATAATGTGAGACCCATTTTATAAGGGCCCATTATTTCATGTCTTACCCTAGTTGATACATACATAATATATGTAATGATCTTTCCCTACTAATATAAAAGCCTTGTACTTACAACCTTATTTCCCTTTTCATCCTCCTGCAAATATATTTCATCCTATAGATTTCCATTGTAGAAGACAAAAAGCTTGGATTGAAGGATTACTTCATTCTAGGTGATCTCTATTACATTTCTATTATATTTTGTTATTTTGATCTTGGATTAAATTAGCTTTTGTCTTGAATTTCATATCAGGCTAGTTTAATCTAGGGATTTGGATTGTGTGAAGATATGTTGCTAGTGTGATGCTCTTATATCTATATTTTGGATCTAAATGCTTAGATTGTTGGATTATCTATTCTTGTCTATTGATTGTTGTTTTGATGAGATCTTGTTTGGATTTGGCCAATCTAGATGAGAGATTGAGCTCTTGACTCTTTCATGTCTTTGATTAGAGTTAGGATTTGAAGCTTTGAAACAATCATAGTTCCTCCTATGGACTTCTTAAGAATAGTAGGATAGTGTGTAGCTCAAGTGTTTGATAAAATTCCTCTTAGAGCTTTGGATGCTTGAAGGCACTCCTAAGTCAAAGAAGCCTTAGTACACAAAGGTGGAAAAGGACTAAGAACACACACTCTTGAATAGCCAACATTCTTACATTGTTTATCCATTACCTTAGACACACCAAGATGCAACATAGATGAACACTATCCAATCCCTACCCCTTTTTACATATTTGCAAACCCTTTTACTTTACCACTTTCTTGCATTCAAACCAAACCTTATGAACTCTTCTCACTCACGATTCACCATTCACCACACTCAAACCCCTTGCATGACTCAATCAAGTAAACTCCTGAACACTTGACACACCTCCACGTCCCTCCTTCGAGACCGACACTCGGGGAGTCAATGACTTTCCGTTTTAACACAAAATATCTTTTGACATCTCACCCTACGCAAAACCACAATGTCAGCGCATCCCCATTAAAAGCATGTACAATCCTTTCTTGCCCTTCAAAATTGGGTTAGAATAAAGGTAAAGAAATGAATGAAGAATTTATATTCTACCTTTCAAAAATTGGTTCTCCGGATGAAGGTGGAGTGGTCTCTTCTTCTTCTTATGCGTGGGTTGCCTCCCACGAGCGCCACGTTTAACGTCTTTGGCTAGACGAAACGTGTAAAACAAAGTATAAACATGAATATGATCAAAAACAAAAACAAAAATAAAAAGATTGTCCACAATCATAGTTTAGAAACAAAGTCATTTTTCTTTCTTTTGCGCCCCACTCTCTTCACATCTTCTTGTTGGCTTTGATTTCTCTTGCAATTTCCTCCAGCTTCTACATTTGTTCCAAGTGCAGCTGATATTGGAAATTCTGGAGAGATTTCCAATCCGTGACTGTGGTGAACCAGCTTGGAATGTTGAAGCTTGCAGACTGGGAAGTTTGTTCATCAGCTTGTGGTGGAGGTACGGGTGGTGCAGCCTCGCGAGGTGGTGGGGAGTACATCGATGAGTCCAGAGGTGAATACATCTCAGGGGGAGATGGGGAAAGAAATGACATCGGTGAAGGTGAGAATCTTGGAGATGTCATTGGTGTGTCGGAATGATCACCCGCCATCTCATCATCCTCCCTAGTTCGCGCCAGATGTCTTAGATTTAGCCTTGTGACGTCCTCTAGGGATAAGGGAAAGATTTGTGCCCCCTACAATCTATGCTCAAATCAATGCATCTTCATTTGGTGACCCAAAGCAACGCACAGTCGGGTTACCAAAGGTCCTATAAATATTGCCCTTGTTGACTCTTGCTGCTGGGCAATGAGCCAATTCTTGCATATCAAGCTCATATTCACGGAGCTGCCCGTATCCATACTCCACAAATAAACAACTCTGTCTTGGAGACTCGATCATAAGTCTCCGGTCTTCCTTCCCAAGAATGCGCAATTACCTTCCATAAAACTCTCAAGTCTTCCCTCACGAAGTGAGAGACTCTCACTCTGGACCCTACCCAATCAATGCCCGGCCTCGCAATCATTGCCCAATACTTCCTTGGGGTGTCTCTATCTCCGAAGTCATGTTTTAGCCTTCTATACCAGTGCTTCGACTGGTTGCCTTTCTTCATAGAATCCCAAGAGAACTCCCAAGTTATTAGCCGAAATGTGGTAATCTTGGTTAAAGAGCCGGAACTTGATTGTCTGGCTATAGAGGTCTCCGGTCACTCCTTCGACATGTAGACTTGCAATAAACTCGTGGACCAGAGGAATGAAGGTGCCCTGTCTCTAACTCAACAAATGATTCCAGTAGGGCTCGTGGATCAACCTTTCAAGCCCGCACTTGCATTCAAACTCTTCCAAAACAGTCAAGTCAACGTACTTCCATTGCACTATTGGGAAGTTTAGCAGCTGCCTATACCGACTCAGCATAGCCGGCGTCATTAACAGAATTTGATTCCCAGTTGGCACCTTAATGTATCCAGTTCTCGTGTTCTTCCTGCTGCTTTCATCCTCAGGTGCTTTTCCTTTACGGATTCTTTGAGCCACTTGTTGCGCAAATGAAGTTGGGGAAGACATTTTACTATAGCATAGTCAAGCAAAACACCATACAAGGAAAACATTCTCCACTTTTAATATAAGCTTGAACAATATTGCACATAAAGAAAAGATCAAATAATCTCATTGCATGTAACATCTTTTTGGTATTTTATCAACAATTTTATCATACTCATACAATGATCAGCTCATTACACTCTATAATCAATCCATACTCAAAAAGTCAACAAAATGGTCAACTTCATCTTCTTCCTCAAGACTAGCTTGAGGTTGAAAAATGGAGAAAACATAAAAGTTCAAATTGGACCAAATAACATGTTAGATATGGTAATGTGGTACCTAATGAGTAGGAAAGTTGCAAACTTTACCAACCATGCCTCATATTTCACCTTAGATCTCATCATAACAAGAAAACATTCAAGACATATGGGTTTTGACAAGGAATACTTGTCATATATTGGCAATGTAGGCTACATACAAGTCTAAGAAGTCATATTATAGCAAGATTTTTCAAGAAAAGCTTCTATCAACAAAGACCCATACATATGCTTCAAAGAGATTTAAAGTTCTAGCATTTAAACACTTAAGAGTAAAAGAGGAAGAAATTTACCTTTGGAAAGCTTTTGAGAGAAGAAAAAAACTAGAAGATCTTGTAAGGAAATGCTTTTTGATGAAGTGTTTTCAGCTTGAGAGTGATATTAGCTCGTGGTGGTGAAGAAATTGGGTGGGGAAGGGTTTTAAACTACTTCGCGCGAAATTTCCACGAAAAATCTGGTGCCCGTCCACGCACGTCACCACGCGTGGTGGTGGGCGTGGCAGCTTATTGGTTTGTTCCCACGCTTGCTCACACGCGTGGTGGCAGGCGTGGGAGTCTACTGGATTTGTTCCACGCCTGCTCACACGCGTGGTGGCAAGCGTGGATGTGTGATTGTGAAAAATTTTTACCTTGATCTTTCTCCCTTCTTTTGTGAAATGACGATGTTTGTTGATCGATTGTGGGAAATTCGTAACTCTCGGATGGATGATCTGTACTTGTTAGCTCAACCGAGGTTATAGAAACATTATTGAAACAACGAAAACGAAGAGTATACTATCAATAATAAGAAAAAACTTAATGAAATATAAGATAACATTGGGACTGCCTCCCAAGTGCGCCATGGTTTAACGTCTCCGGCCAGACGTGGTATGTCCTATCCTTCGAGGCACACCGATTTAGGGACCCGACCAAGCGTCTCATGCACTCTAGCTTCAAGGTATGCCCGGAGATGGGGAATATCCTTGAATTCAAAAGCAAAGAAGGGGAAAACAGTGTTTATTAATAAATAAGCACAGGGTACTATCCTAAGATGTTTAAGGATAGTGTGCCCCTCTTCTCCCTTCTCATCACATGTTCCATCCCCTAAAAATTTGTCCTCAAAGGTCTCCCAATGAACACTTTCTCCACCGTCTATCACGTCTAAAGCGTTCTCTCTCCACTCTTGTTCTTTTGGATTGTCAATGGTGACAATCTTTTCCCCTTGTTCCCTTTTTCCTTCTATGATCCCTAATAATTCTCATTCCTCCCATGTAGGATCATCATAATCATAGAACTCACTTACACAAGAATAAAAAGATTTTTCATCATCACTCCCCAAATCATTATCACAAAGTTGCAAGGAATCATCCTCACAAACGTTATAAGAACTTTCGATAAGAGTTGGAGTGAGAGTCTTACCTTGTGTGGGTTTTTCGTCTTCCCACACAATTTCAATGTAATCCTCGTCCTCACTCTCAATCTCTTCCCATTGTGGTATGTTCAACTCGAAAGTCGAAACTTCTTGAAGTACCGGGGCATCAAGTTTTGTGTATTCTTCTACACTCACCTCTTCATCGTTAATCGTCTTTTCCATCTTGTCACTCTCTCGCTGGTTGGTCTCCATTATCGGGTGGTCATTTGTGACGAGGTTGTCAACCATTGGTAGCATTCTCTTCATGAGCTCTTCCAACATCAATAGCATTTTAGTCTCGATTTCATCTAGTGGAAGTCCTTCCTCACGAAGAGCGACAAGATTCTTCTTCATTTCTGTTCTGATTTCGTTCCTCATGCTGATCGGATCCTCCCTGGCTATTTGTATGAGAATTTCTAATTTATCCTTCAAGATTTGGATTTCATCATTGACCGGTGGAAGGTACTCACAAGATGGTCTCTCATAAGGTATGAATTGGGTGAAATTTTGAGCAAAAGGTGGTGTTTTTGGGAAATATCTATCATTTCGTTATGGTGGGGGTGAATAACTAGAATTAGTGTAAGAATGAGAATACCGATTTCTCTCAGGATTATAATTTGATGGAGGGTTATAATGAAATGGAGGTTTAACAATTGAAGGAATTGTGGCCTTTAATGCTGGTTCACAATTGGGATCAATCTCCTTCATGACTAGAATAAGTCGGTTGTTAATACTCTCAGCTATAGAACTAAGGGATTCTTCTCCATTTTGGTATATAGGTTTCTCAATTCTTTCATGGTTAAGCATAGAGGGGGTATCATAAGGATATTGTGTATAGTTTGGATAAGGGAAAGTATTCGGGTAAGGAGAGTAGATATATTGTAGTTGTAGGTATTCATAAGGATTTTGATAATAATATGGGTAAGGTTCATAGGTTTGGAGTGGAATATTTGTTGTATATGGTCTTCCATGGTATGGGTAACCATGGGGATAGGTGTAAGCACTCATTTGTAAGCTTCAATTGATTTAATGAAGAGAATTTTCCTGTGCAAAGCTTAACAAACAACAAATATTTCGCAACTAGAAGTAGTTGCAAGTGAGTAAACAAAATATTCAAAGATAGTATGCTCACTTTTTCAATCAAATAAACAAAATTAAGAAAATAAAACAAACAAAAAGAAAGAAAGCAATTCAAGAACTCTTTCAAATCTACTTAAAAAATGTCAACACAATTCAAGAACCGTTTGCCATCCCCGGCAACGGTGCCATTTTGACAGGTTGTTTGTCTAGGGTGAGGTGAATGTGGTACTGAAGGTGTTAAAACGAAGAGTCAAGACTCCCCGAGTGTCGTGTCTCTCAACGATGACAAATTGGAACGAATATGTGTTGGCATTTAGGAAGTTGAAAAGGAAGAGTTAGTGGAATGACTAAGGGTAGGATTCATTTTGTAAGAAGGTTCGAAAGGTTTAAAATGGTTTTGTAAAAGAAAAGGAAACGCGAGGATTGAGGCTAGTGGCTACCCTATGTGGTCTACCGTCTTATGGTTTCGTAAGCAAATGACGTGAAATTGTCTAGGGAGTTCATGGCACTTCACCAAGTGGCGTCACACTTAGACTCCCACATCTTCATTCGGTTGGGGCATTTCATCAAACACCTTGTCTACCACTCCTCTCGCACCTCGTCCTTTCGGACTAAGGGCGGAGATGTGGGTAAGTTGGACTCGTGGGTAGCCACTATCGCGCACACACTCATTTTCACCGGGTTTGCTACCTAATGTGGCCACACTTAGGCACAAAGCTTAAAGAACATCATCCACACAAGTTTATCATCCAACATTCAAAAAGCTCACATTTCTACAAGCAATTTCATATCAAATCAACCACATAGTTTAGCTTCGGGGCCACCAATCCCCTTTCTAATCTACTCTAGCATAATAAAGAAACAAGAAGAATAAATAAAAATCTCAAAGAAAGCAAGCATTAAATTAAGACCCGTAAGAATGAATTCTTTATATCTTGTTCTTGAAATTTCAATCCTTCTAATCTTGCTCTTGAATCTAATCTGAAAGGGAAGGAATTTTCCCCCAAGAGGGGAGAAAACCCTAAGGAATTTCAGATCTAAACTATTCTATGGTTCCCCCCCCCCCCCTTTAGGTTTCGGGAAAAAGGGGTTTAAATAGGTGACAAAAAGCCAAAATTCCCAAAGTGGTCCTTGTGGCCCGACCACGCCCGTCACCACGCGTGGTGGAGGGCGTGGATGGCTACTGGAAATGTTCCACGCCCCTCCACACGCGTGTTGGGCTGCGTGGGAAGATCCTGCTTTGCGGCTTCGTTTGTCTTTTGCTTTGTTTTAGCTTAAAGTCCCTTTCTGATCTACAAAATACTTCAAAAATTTTCCTAAAATCAAGGTTAGAAGATTTTGATCACATCCGAGCTTAAAATGCATGATATTGTTATAAACGGGTGGCAAAACTTTAGACTATTATCTCATTTTAGACCCTTAATATGTACTATTCTTGGTGCTTATCAGAGTACTTTAGTTGTAATTTATCCAAGGAAGAGTACTAAATACTGGGTTTGCTGCTTGAGTAATAATCCAACATGGAGTATTAGTGCTTACAAAATCCCTTGGTCATCATACGATGCTAAGTCAAGCCTAGATAAGTTGAGTTGTGCTTACATTACTTTAGTTCATTACTGGGTTTGATGCCCCATTAGATCTGTAATATACATTCTTATATATTTTAATAAACTTCAGAATAACAAAATTGAAGCAGGCATGGCAAGAAGGCTTGGAAAGATACAAAAATGAATTCAAGTCTACACTTGACTTACTTAGCTAAGATAAGTGACTCATTTTACCTAAATCTTGTACTTATTGTACAATTGCGTAGAAATGTTGTACTTATATGGTATACGATTATTAAAGAAGTTTTCCTGTTTTGACTAAAATGATAAATGTAGGTTTGGCAAATGATGAAATGATATTCTGATGCTAATGATACAGTTTTGGATGCTATGTTGTCTGTTTTAATTACTTCAAGTAATGTAGTTCTGCTTGGTATTATATGCAATACTTTATTATTCATTAAAAGGCCTCCATGTTGGCACTACTGGCACAGATTTGAGTAGTGTCTTCAGCACTAACTGAAATGTGAGTACTTTATGGAGTAGTTTACTTGAAGAAGGCGTGGCAAGCAGGCATGGAAAGAGACAAAAATGATTTCAAAGATAAGTCAATCATTTCACTTAAAGAGACATGTGATCAGCTGAAACTACAATTGTATATACACATACTTGTCTGTGAACATCACTTTAAGAATTTGAATATGAAGATTACCATGTCGTTGTTTTTCTGTTTAAATATTCTGATTGTTACTAACCTTAGATAAGTATGTCAAACTAAATTTGCTACTACTAATGTTTCAAAATGATCCAAAAAGTTTTTATGTTTAAATATTCTAATTGTTACTAACCTAAGATAAGTATCTCAAACTACATTTGCTAATTCATAAGTTAAGTAAAATGACTATCTCAAACTACATTTGCTACAAAGTCTTAAGTTAAGTAAAATGATCCAAAAATCATCTTATGGTAGAATTGTGTAATTATTTGTTGTCTGATAGAAATTGGACTTGACTGTAACATGTGTATCATTAAAATGTGTGATAGTTTTATACAGTATTGATTGTGAACAAAGTACTAAACTAACTAAACATACTCATATGTATATTTAGGGCTACACCACATTACATGTAGTATGACTTTGCCTACTATCAAAAGCCATTTAGTATGACTATCCGTACTATCAATGGCTCTGGCCTTTTGTTGAGATCTAGGTATGCAATCTTCCATCAGCTCCATAGTGATTTTGCTCTATCCTCTTGCTTGCTAGATCCCTGCACACAAAACAACATAATACTATGCATATAATATCTCTATGTCCCAGCAAATTAATATCCCAGTATACCCAAGAGATAAGAAGTCAAGCTGACTAATGTCTTGTGCCCAAAAGTACAGGGCAATATTGTCCTTTAATACACTACCCATCAGCAAAAAACAGGACCAAATTTAGAACAACATTACAATGATATGTGTACTGCAAAGTATCAAAACATGCTGCAATTCAGTAGTTTTTCACAGTTTGTCATAAATTGTCTCTCAAAATGTCTTGGCCTACACTCAATCTATTTTCTCTAACTTCACTTTGCTCTCTTTCTGCTTCTTGCCACTCTGTGTTGATGAGAATTGATCTGGCAAACATATCTAAATAGGTTCCTCAGTTGCATCACCAACAGCTACAGGAGGCAAAATTGCTATGGGACTTTCCGCTTCATCACTTAAAAAACCCTACAATGCAAATTCAATGTAAGTATCTCTAATTTATTTGTAATGTGTCTAGATTTATTAAGTTTTAGAACTGAATCATTACGTCATACCTCCAAAAAATCATCATCACCCAGACTTATCGGCATGTCAGAGTTGCATTCATTATCTTGCAATTTCAGAAGTTGACTGCAATGTTCTTTCAGAACCTATGGGTCACTGTTTATCCTGAGCACAGGAAATGGAGTGTTACGGTGGGATGTGTGATCTTTCTTTGCTGTAATCTGAAACAGCAAAGTCTTGGCTACCAAATTTGTGATCTGCTGTAATGGCTCATTGGTCTGTAAAAACAGTAAGGAATTAGTTCAAATAAATAGTACATATTTAAAGAATAACAAAACATAACTTGCCTTATTACTCCTTTCATATAGCTCTGCTGCTATAATTCCTATCAACTCCAGGCACTCCCTATCCCATAGTAAAAATGAAGCATTACCCTTCATGTCCACAACACGCAATGTAATCTTATACCTTAAAATCCCATCTTCCCAAATCTTAAGACACTTGAAACACTTATTGACTCCTTCAGAAATTTCCAGTTTTTCGTTGCATCCAGGCTTCCTACAAGAGCTATAAAACCAATCAGTGGGATTAACAATACCCGAAATCCTTGCGGCAACCTAGAAATCTCAATACTGCATTGACACATGATGTTGTGAGTTTATGGTGAGGTGGATGTGATATGGAAGTGGTAAAACGAAGAGTCAAGACTCCCCGAGTGTTGTGTCTCTCAAGGATGACAAATTGGAACGAATAGGTGTTGGCATTTAGGAGGTTGAAAAGGAAGAGTTACGGGAATAGCTAAGGCTAGGATTCATTTTGTAAGAAAGTTGGAAGGTTTAAAATGGTTTTGTAAAGGAAAAGGAAAGGCGGAGATTGGGACTCCTAACTAGCCTATGTGGTCTACTATCTAGTAGTTTTGTAAGCAAATGACTTGGATTTGACTAGGGAGTTCATGGCACTTCACCAAGTGGCGTCACACTTGGACTCCCACATCCTCATTCGGTTCGGGCATTTTATCAAACACCTTGTCTACCACTCCTCTCAGACCTCTTCCTTTCGGACTAAGGGCGGAGATGTGGGTGAGTTGGACTCGTGAGTGGCCGCTATTGCGCACACACTCACTTTCACCGGGTTTGCTACCTAATATGGCCACACTTAGGCACAAAGCATAACGAACATCAACCACACAAGTTTATCATCCAACATTCGAAAAGCTCACATATTTCAAGCAAAGTCATATCAAATCAACCACATAGTTTAGCTTCGGGGTCACCAATCCCCTTTCTACTCTAAGCTATCATTAAAATAAAGAAGCAAGAAGAAGAAATGAAAATTTCGAAGAAATGAAAATTTCAAAGAAAGCAAGCATTAAATCAAAACATTGAAGAGAAGAGTACCATCCATGATGAATGGCTCACTTACATCTTGTTCTTGAAACTTCAATCCTCCTATCTTGATCTTGAATCTACTCTAATATAAAGAAAGTTTTCCCCCAAGAGGGGAGAAAACCTTAAGAAATTTCAGATCTAAACTATTCTATGGCTCCTCTCCTTTAGGTTTTGGAAAAAGGGGTTTAAATAGGCGACCCAAAGCCAAAATTCCCAAAGTGGCCCTCGTGGTCATACCACGCACGTCACCACGCGTGGTGGAGGGCGTGGACAGCTACTGGAAATGTTCCACGCCCATCCACACGCGTGTTGGGCTGCGTGGGAGGTTTTTGTTTCGCGACTTCGTTTGCCTTTTGCTCTGTTTTGGTTTCAAATCCCTTTCCAATATGTAAAAATACTTCAAAACTTTTCCTAAAATTAATGTTAGAATATTTTGATCACATCCGAGCTTAGAATGCATGAGATTGTTATAAACGGGTGGCAAAACTTTACACTTTATCCTATTTTAGACCCTTAATATGTACTATTCTTGGTGCTTATCAACACATAACAGACTTAATCCATATATGTGAAAACAACTAAAAACAATTTAGAATTATTTATTACCTTATCATTGTCATAGATCTCATTTATGGTGATTAGTTCCATAGACTTACTGCTGGATTCATCCATAGTGTTTTTAAAACTAAAACTTGATAGGGAAGCTATACTTTTCATCGGTGTTTGATATCCTATGTCTCTAAGACTGTAATGAAAATATAGTAGTAATGATGATTCCACAGAAATGATTGAGTACCTGTAAAGAAATAACAGAATGCAGTACTTATCTCTAATATATACACATACCTGTCCATGAAGTTGATAAATTCAGGATAGTCCAGATTAAATAGGACTTGAGTTACATCATAAGATGAGCAGATTTTGACCTCACCATCTGAAAGAAAACATATAAAACATTAATTGAGTATTTCATTTCTGTAAAATGCTTATGTGCAGAATTGTAAATTATGATTTGACTAACCTCTGAGCCCTTTTTTTATCCTACAGAATTGTATCAAAACTATCACAGGATCCTTGGAAGGAGCTTCATATAAATGCTCAATCTTGGAAACGTGTTCATCCCAAAATGTGCAGACTAACTTTTTACCATTGTTTGTTTACACACACATTGCAAAGGCTTTTAAATTACACCAAGATGAACACATAACTATTTGTTTGTACATAATAAGTTTTATACTTACTGGCATCCTCTAGCACAAAGTCTATGAGCCTAGCATTATGTCCACCAATATTTTTTTCTTGAGGTCCATAAACTTCAACAACCCGACCACTGATATCTATTCAATATTTCAGAAAATTTGAAATAAGTTAACGGAAAAAAACATAAACCTAACAGACTGCCATGAGGAATGCAAATAGATGAATTAAAAAGAATATTGTTAGGATAGAAATCTTACCAATGAGCTCTTTCCCATTTAATTCTGAATTACCTTTCAAACTATTGAAGGACCTTAGTCTGTACATATACCAAGGAAAATTCTCTGACCTCAATTCTTTGAAAATAGTTTCATGATTGAATTGCAGCATATATTCGTGCATGTTAGTCTTGTAGGTATGCCAGTTTGAAACAACGTAAAAGTTCTTGACACCATACACTTTGCCTTCTACAAAACTATGGATAAACTTTGGAACAATCTTTGCTGGTATACTTGCATGAATGACAGTGTCCTATCAATTAGTCATGTTATTAGCATTTGCAATAGAGAATGTATCAAAGAACATTTCTGTAGTACATACGTATGACTAATATGCCTAATTCAATTCTATGCAGATTAAGAGGCAAAAATAGACATGCAGATTAAGAGGCAAAAACACATACCTCTGGGTCGTGTAAGACCAATTTTTGACTCTTTATGTCAGAAGAACCTTTCTTTTCCCTGACCAAGTAGGTACGAATAACTCTAACCTTCATTGCACTTCGGTTCTTGAAGGTAGACAATTCGCTAGTCAGAGAGTACATCCCCATATTCGATTGAAGTGAAATGCGAATGGATCTCAGGAATGGATGTTGAGATTGGTTTAGAATGATAATGAAGCTATAATATATAATGTGATCCCAAATCCCAAATATAAGTTTGAAAATGGCAGACTTCTACACATACAATAATTGTTTTTTCATTCCCGGTGCTATATAAATGGACTCTCCTCGTTTGCCGAATCGTTGTAAACGATTCGATTTCCCAAAGAACTCGACATGATGGCGTCGTTACCTTTTTAAAAACACTTTTAGAACAAACGATTAACGTTGTTACCTTTCAGACTTCGAGCGCCAAAGCATTAACTGTGCTAAGTTGCCTAATTTGAGCGCCCTTTTTTAGGAATAAAACGTCACCGTTTTCGCGTGGGCGGGAATTGTGGCCTAAGTGCATTTAGTGCTCTTCTTATAGCTATTTTATATTATATTATATATATATATCTATATATATATATATATATATATATATATATATATATATATATATTAAAATGTAATTAATTAAATATATGCATTTATATAATGTATTATATTCATTGAAGTATATACATAAACACATACAAAAGGCTACAACGTGAATTTACCAAAAAAAAAAACTACAGCCTAATTAACAGTTAACAACATAATCTTTAAGAATATCTTATGTTGGATGAGTTCCGTGCACGTCGTACGTATCTTCAGTACTTCAACATCTCACTTTGTGATTATTGCTCAATTAACAACAAATCACCACCTTCACATGAGAGAAACACTTAACCCAATATAATAATAATTTTCTGATAAGCATGCAGTGAATAGTGTGACCTTGCAATCCCATTTCAACACCTTTATATAGCACTTTTACACATAACCATTTCACCTTAATTTTTGCCCATAATTTCGCATGAATTACTAACATCCACACATTTTATTTAACCATCAATGACTCACTCAAATAATTCATAATCTGTTAGATTATAAAGCTTAAATTCTGACCACATGTTCCAGTTGATTGATTATTATTATTATTATTATTATTATTATTATTATTATTATTATTATTATTATTATTATTATTATTATTATATACACACATATCTTTATTTATATCCATAGAGACATGTGGTAAATTAGGATTCTTATAATTTCATCCATTCACAAATTTTATATTTTCATGTATAATTTATATTTGTTTTCATATATCATAATAATAATAATAATAATAATAATAATACATTTTTTGTATAGGGGTATTTGTGTCTTTTAAACACATTCTAATTCTATTCCTTTAACCAACCAAACACTGAAATTACATTCCTAGCGTCTATTCCTTCCGCGAACCAAACAATAGAATACAATTTCTATTCTATTCCTAGCCTATTCCATTCCCTATGGAATACTATTGCTATTCCCTTAAAATTCATTCTGTGAACCAAACATACTATTACTATTACTATTACTATTATTATTACCTTCATTATTCATGGCTAGTTTTTTCTTTCAATTTGTGAATTTTTGTAGCTCGAAAATAATAGTTTCAATTATTTTGAATTATTTTTTCTAAATTTTTGTGAATCGTTTTAAATATTTTTAAATGATTTCGAATTATTTGTTTATAATACATGGTATTTTTTGTAAAATTATTTTGTATTAGAAAAAAAGATGAACTTTAATTTTAGGATTAATATTGAATTATATTTCGTTTTTTTTTTTAATTTTATAAATAGAAATGACGTTGGTGTTTTAAAAAAACCTATGTCGTTTCTTATTTATTTAAAAATAAAAAATAATGGTAATGATTACATCCGTTATAACTGTTACAAATTACTAATAATGACCGCACTAAATATATTATTTATAACATATGTTTCTATTATGGTGTATATGTTGACTTTTATGCATGTAATTACTATATTCTCTTGATTGTTAATCGTATTTGATTTAATTCTGACATATTAGTTGAACTTAATTAATTAATGGAGGGAATTAATTCCTTTTTTGGTCCTACTTTTATTGGGGCATGTCCAATTATCCAGAAAATTCATCAATGCAACCCATGAGCTCTGTAAGAGATCTCACGCCACAAGAGCGTAGATTTTGAAACCGCCTGAGATAATTACCATTTCCAAACTCCAACCAGGTAGTGCAAATTCCCATAACTCTTCGCTTTGTTGGCATCACTTCCCTTCGAAACTCAGCACTGGCAAAAATGGTAGTCCGACGCCAAAGAAGCAGATTGCTTTGGAGGACAAGCAAGACATGCGGAAAAAACTGAAAAATCTCACTAGTAAGTCTGAAATTCTGTCAATAATCTTGGAAAATGCCAGAAAAGACAGAGTATTCTCCTTTGTTGGAAAGAAATCGGTGTCACAACAGATGCCCTCCTAGAAAAACCTTAAAAGCCGCCGGAAAACCATCTTTGAAGACTGAAACCCATGCTACTAGAAACAAAGATGAGTATGTCTCCAGCTAGCAAATCCGTACAAAACTCCATGTGACCGGAAGTCAAGGAATAGCCAAAGAAAAAACCATGAACAAATCCAATTGAAATGTTGAATAAGTCACAAATCAAATGGAGCAGACACAAATATTGGAATATTCCAAAAATAACATATGGAAAGACTAAAAAGCCCCTGGATTAGACAGTCACTAGACGGGAAAACTAACGATGGACAAAAAGCGGTACGAGTTCAAAAGTATTAGTCGTAATGTGGCAAAATTAACTAAGGAAGACTAAAATTGGACATGCCTAATAAAAGTAGGACCAAAAAAAGAATTAGCTCTAATGGAGGTCACAAAGATATATCGATGAAAAACATACTAAATCCAACTTCGCAGGTAAGAATTGATAAAAAAAAAACAAGCTGATCAGTGAGAATGACATATAATAAAACTATTTATTGAAAACAAGTTAATCT
Organism: Ipomoea triloba; assembly: GCF_003576645.1. Lineage (NCBI taxonomy): Eukaryota > Viridiplantae > Streptophyta > Magnoliopsida > Solanales > Convolvulaceae > Ipomoea > Ipomoea triloba. Next base: position 17,982,976 of record NC_044916.1, on the reverse strand, counting down.
TGTGAGACTAGCTCAATTGATCTGACCGATCAATAAGCTTTGCTCCAGTAGTAACTGGACAATTGGTACACATCCGTATGTTTTAAAAAAAGAGATACTATTTGGTAAATATAAAATTAATTATTACTATATCATTTATGTTTATAACGAAAAATAATTTAAATAATTCAAATATGTGAGTCAATAATTTTGTAATAAAAATAATTAAATGACTAATAAATATGAAATGATTAATTAAATTTTTATAATATTACATTTAATATACACTCCTTAAAAATAATTTTAAAATGAAAATAATGTTGTTATAACAAAATTGGTGAAATTGTGTCGCGATAAATTATTATGTACAATAGAATGAAAACAACTTCACATGTAAGAATTGATCGAAAACAAGCTGATTAGTGAGAATCATAAATAATAAAACTATTTATTGAAAACAAGCTGATGCTATGGAACTAGCTCAATCACTTTGATCGATTTCCCTAAATTCTTGCTCGAGCGACAACTAGACTATTGACACACACCCCTACATTTAAAAAAAATCAGAGATACTAGTGCCCTGCCGGACCCTAGCCTAGAGACCGACCGACCACTTCGAAGTAGACCAGGCGATGGTTGGAGGGCCAGGGAGGTTTCTTGGGTTTACTCATCCCATGACTAAGCTGCCACATACGCTCACTCCTTTGGCTCCCTTTTGAACCGTTTTGAGGCCCAAATAGAAAATTCCTTACCCCCCCCCCCCCCCCCCCCCCCCC
>NC_044916.1:17957173-17981400 GCF_003576645.1 Ipomoea triloba | reverse complement strand
AATTCCTTCCCCCCCCCCCCCCCGTCATGAGCCTAATACCATCACCAACATCTAGTCCATCACATTCTTGTGGCTTCGCGAAGTCGAAGGCACAAGAAAGTAGTAAGCAAGGTGCATGGACAATTGGGCATCATTTACCAGGGAGTTGAGGGAATGTGATAGACTATTTAGGTAACCCATCTTTGAAACTATGTGATGATCGGGCATCATTTCGCAACTATGTGGGCTGGTCGCCCAAAAGTCCTTGCGATCCGTGTTCTCCTAATTGTCTTTTTCCGTCGTTTATTACATTTGATGCCCATTGAAGTTTCCCTAGCATCGTACTGTTTCCCCATAATCGTCCCAATAGTCATACTTCGCCTGTCCACCATGTCATGCTCGCCACATGTCTTCATCCCGGCGTCTCGTCTCGCCTCGCCTATCAAAAGGGCGCACAATCTTCATTTCTTTTCTTTTCCTTTCACTCTTGCTTTCAACATCATATCCTCACTACAATTCCCAGTCGGTCACTTTCAGTTTCTAGCTTCCCAAGTTTCCTAGCCCTAATGATTTAGCTACAAATGATCCTAGATTGCAAGCACAAGGAATTAAAGGATAGCATCATCAAGAACAAAATATAACAAAAGATGAAAGATGAAATCATTACCAAGCTTCAATTCTTGCGATTACAATGATCAAGAGCAAGAAGATTAAGCTCCTCTAACAAAGTTGTCACACATTTGCCTTTGGAACTCCTTTTTTAATTGTAGAGAATTGAGTAGCTAAATGCTACAGAGAGATTTTTTGCAAGTGTTCTAAGAGTTCTCTCTTCCAAGAATGAAAAACTAACTAAAAAAATGAAAGCTAACTTCAAAAATATTTAGAGATCCTTCGATTTATAAGGAAGATTTCGCGCCTAGCCTGCTGTGCACGAACCACATCGTCCCCTATGTGCGTGACATGGGCATGATCTGGAAATAATTCATATCCACAACCAGAATCACGCGTGATATAACTCTAGACAACTTCCACGCGTAGGATCACGCGCGTGACATTAACGTGATTTGGATATAGAGAAGAATCACGCCCTGGGTCATGCACGTGACACGGGAGTAACATGGTTCTACTTCTGTGTTTTCAAAAAATGCATCATTTTAAGCTCCTTTTGCCACCCTCTTCGCCCATAATGCATCGAAAACATCATAATGTACAAATTAGAAAACCTTGTAATGAAAAATGGCATTTTATTGCTTTTTACTCATAAGCCACGCATAAATTGCTCAAACTAACCTAGAATACCTTCAATTTGACCTTGAAATCTAGCATCTTTTGACACTTATCAATGGACCGCCTGCCCAGCCGCTCAAAAATAGTCAACTACCTCTCCACGCCTCTCCTTATGCTCCATGCCATACCGAGATTTGTTGAATTCTAGGTCTCGCTTCAATTATCTTTATCAAGTTGGAATGTACACACTCCCACTTCGAGAGCTCTTTGACCAAGTTCCAACCAAAATAAAAAGGTGAATACCATGCAAGCATTCAAAAATGTAAACCTAATGGATTTCTATAAAATGCTCACTTGGTGTAAAGAGGTAACTACCAAGGATATTCCACAAATTAAACTATTTGACACATCATTGAATCACATTTTCAAAATGATATAAATAATGACACACTTCTCCATAGACACACAACTTTCAAATCAATTCCACATCAAAGCCAAAATTTCAAATTTGAGCACATTGTGCTTTCTTTCCACACTTTAGAATGAACATCATCCTCAATGTTCACTTTAGACACCGGGTGGAAGGATCGACATGGTCAAATAATTTTGAAGGTTGTCCATTTCCACACTTTAGGAATATACATGGGACTATAATGACAATTAACGTAAGATAACATGAAACAATAAAATACACTTATATGCATAAAGGCCTCTTTTCCACACTTTAAAAATAAGAATTGGGGCTTCAAGAGTATAAAGATAGAGAAGTAAACTCCCTTCTTGCAAAACATATCTTCAAATATATCATCATCTAAACCTTTGCCTCAACCTTTAGCTATGAACAATATCAATCACACAATCATCATCCTGTTAGTGGCATAAGCTAAGCACAAGAAAATGTAAAAGATAAGAGTGACCAAACACTCTCGTTATATCACCTGCTCACTTTATAATGGCATCAAATTTAAGCTCAAAACATCCTAGTTGTAAAAGTATTGGAAGTGAAAGAATTCAAAAGGTACTTAAAGTAAATTTGCGGGAATTGAAATGCATGAAAAGTAGAGAAATAGAAGGCGTCACCCCGCACACGAGGTAACTAGTTTTTCTCATCAACAAACACTAGTGATAAGGAACTGAGTGGAATATTTGATGGAAAAAGGGATGGATAGAAATGGGATCACACCTCACAGTCATCATCCTCATCATTGCCTACATAGGGAGGTGGAGGGAAATGGGAGTCAAAACAGGCACATAAAGCATCAATCACAACCATATGCTCCAGATGCAACTGATACTGGAATGCCTACATAGTGTCTTAATTGTGGACTGCGCCATATTGAGGTGGAATCTCGGGTGGAGGAATAACTGGTGATGGCGGTGGGTGATAAGTGTCAAAAGTAGCCGTGTTTTTGGGGTCATTTAGGTGTGAAATATGCTATGTTAGATGTCCATTAGGCATAAAAACATACTAAGATAGGGTAATTTCATTGCATATAGGTCTAGGGACTAATCATGTGTGTTTCAATATAATTTGCACAAATCTTAAATTTCGTAGGGCATTCTGGCGACACCTCAGTAAAACTGACGTAACCGGAGCTAAGAATGTCCGAATGAGGCGAGGCAGGTGGCTATGGAACCGTATCGTCGAGAGCTACAACAAATAAGAAGACAACAGAAGCAAACTTCACCACGCACGCAAACACGCGTGGTTGCGTACTGGAATGCTCCCACACACGCCCACACGCGTGGTGACGTGCGTGGACGCGACACAGCGTGGAAATAATTAGGGCGAGATTTCGGAGGCTATATATATGGCCTTTATAGGTTTTTCAGGGGAGTCCCAATTCCCTTTAGATAGAGTTCTTTGAGTTTTCTCCCCTTTTGGGGGAAATCCTTTTTCTTTTCTTTAGAGTAGATTAGATTGATAGAATTTCCATAGACTAAAGAAGCAAGATGAAGGATGAAAGGAAGATGGAGTAGCTCTATTGATCCCTAGGTATATTGCTAAAACTTTTGTTCTTTAAAGATTGCAACTTTAATCTATTGATTTGGTTATTTTGCTTTGTTTAATCTTTGATTTGATAATGCTTGAGTAGATTAGTTGAGGGGTGTGTGTGCCCCATGTTAGATCCTATGATTGATGCTTGAATTTTGTCATATGAATGTGAAAATGATGAAGTGGGTTTAGTCTTGTGTGGTTGAAGTTTTTCATGCTTTGCTTCTATTTCCGGCCGGGATAGATAGTAGACTCTAGGAAAGTGAGTGTGTGCACGATAGCGGCCTCTCACGAGTCCAACTCACCCACATCTCCGCCCTTAGTCCAAAAGGAAGAGGTCCGAGAGAAGTGGTAGGCAAGGTGTTCGATAAAATGCCTCAATCGAATGAGGATTGAGAGTCCAAGTGTGACGTCACTTGGTATTGATACCGTGACCCCCGAGTTCATTCCCGAAACTCATTTCCACATTCCCTTTGGATAATCAATCATTTAGACTAAGTCACACACCTCCTTGTTCTTTTCAGTTTGTTTAGTTTAAATACACCCTTGCAACCCCCAAATCCATGACCCAAGTGTTCCTTAGTAATCCTTGCAACTCTTGTCTTTTAACCTCATAAATGCCAACACTAATTCGCTCCAATTTGTCATCCTTGAGAGACACGACACTCGGGGAGTCTTGACTCTTCGTTTTAACACCTTCTGTACCACATTCACCTCACAACATACATACAACATCAGTGGGATTTGCTGCTCATGTTGTTCTTCTATGTCTTTTACCTTGCATGCTCTAAGTTTTTCATGGTGAGCGGTTCCATCCTTGCCAAAGTCAGCTCTCGTCCCAACTTCCTATCTAACCCGAGGCCTTGGCACAGTCTAGTGAGTAGTGGTCCAACAAATAAATCCGTAGCTCTATCCTGAGCTTGTGACGTGAGCTACTTCCTGCAGACTACTCCCATGTTAATGTAGGTTTTGTTCTCCATGCACCACAAATAGTATAGATCGCTGCGATATGCCTTATGCAGATTGGATGAACTCCCATTGAAAGTACTTGCTAGGATAGTTGTAACAACCTTCATGTCGTTCCTCACGATGTGAGCTTCATTCACTCTCCCTGCATCCCAAGCTACAACCCCATTACCCAACGTCCTCCAATACCTTTCTGCATCTCTATCGGATGTAAAATCTGTTGTTGTGCGTAAGTAGTATGCGCTCTATTGCTCCCCCTCATTGTGCAAAATTCTATTATGAACAAAATTCTAAACACAATGCAAACTACAAATATTTTATTTAATAAGTTTATCTAAACATAACACATATAAAACAAAACCCAGGGCTGGACTAGGGGCCCCCAAAATTTTAGGGCCCTGTGCGGTTGCCCATCTTGCACGCCTTAAAATCCGGCCCTGTAAGTAGTATCCCCCAATCACTGGTTTCCTCCTCAACTCGTCTACATTTGCTAGACTTGTTGCTTCGAGGGCCAGTCTCCTTGATCCCTAAATCGATCCTTGTTTCCCCTCGTCTTCTGATGATTTTTCCTCCTCAGTCTCAGTAGGTGGGTTTCTACTCGAACTCCCTACCTCAAATCTATCATGTTTCCTCTTCTTTGCGCACTCCTTCTTTCTAACCATCTTGTTCCTGCAAAATTAGTTTATATATATTCCATGCTAACATTTTTAACAATTGGAAGAACATATTATAATCAAACAATTACATGTAGGCATCGCATTATAGCCTAACTTGCTAGACTATAAAGAATTAAAGCTCTTTTAAGCAACACAAGGTACCTTTTCCAAACTACATTCCCATGCAATCTTATTCAACAATGATTTTATGCAATACATATTCTCAAGATTAAAGCAATCAAGCAATTTGTATTCTCCATTAACATATCTACTAGTAATGCATTCTTCAAAGTAGTATAACTACACAATTAAGGAATTATTCTCATCTTCTTGCATATATCTTAGAAATTTCTCCTCACTTCCTCTTTTCTTTAAAAGCTAAATTCATCAATGCATATTGCAAATATCAACATGATAGATGCTACAATGTCAATTCAACATATCATCAAGTGATGCATGGTCAACAATATCACAATTTCAATTCAAAAGTCAAAATTCCTAAATTGTATGCACTAGAATTTCACATTGTCTTCTTCAAGCATGTTAAACACAAATTATCATCATAGAAAGCTCATAACATCATGCCATTACACTTTTCAAGTCTCAATTTCAGCATGCATTACCCCTAACATCAAACCCATATACAAGAGATAATTAAGAAACTAGTAGGGTTCTTCAAGGGATATCAAAATTCATGCTACACCACATTATTCACAAATTCTTTCTATAGGATTGTTTTACACTCATCATCTAAGCATCGTATAAAATCAATATCGAAGAATACTCATCCTACATCACTCTATCAACATGTAGCAATTTAGAGAGAGAAAGCTTTGGGAAGAGGATGATAATGGAGATGTGAGAAAGTTTACCTTAGATTGATGAACCAAAGCAAGAGTTGAATCCAAGTAAATAATCAAACAAGTAAGAGAGAGAAAAAGATGGAACCTTGCGTAGAATGGGGGTGATTTTCGTGGATGAGAACTTATGAAGACAAAGGGAGGGTTTTATAGCAAATTGGGGATTCCCGCAACGTGATTCAGAATCATGGGCGTGACAGGCCCGTGATTTGGTTCTAGTAACAAATCATGCTGCATGACAGTAGTGTGATTTGGGTTCAAACCCTAATCACATTGATGATCACGCGTGTGATAGCAGCATGGATTGGATCCTGTAGCTCCCCACACTCCTAATCACGCGTGGTCACGCGCGTGATTTGGCCTCAGCGAATTTCTTTCCCTTTTTCTTCCTTCCTTCTTTTCGAATTGTCATCCACACGAGTTCCTACAAGAATTTCATTTCCAAAAGCATACAACAAACAAAAATATACTTTATACAAGAGAAAATAACCTCCAAATCACTTGGGTTGCCTCCTAATAAATGCCACATTTACGTCCTTGGCTAGACGCAACCGTCTTTCTCTTGTCACTTAGTTCCACCACCATGAGGTTGTAGACACCATGGGTTCAACCATTTTTCCCACCATGTTAGGTCTTCCTTCTTCCAAGAACAAATTTCCTTAGCTTTGGCCTTTCTTTTTCCTTTCGCGATACTCTTCTCGTGGTCATTGTTTTTGGCTATTCCAAACTTGGTTTCTTCGCTATCAACTCGTAATGTCAACTTGCCCATGCCAACATCTATTATGGCTCAGCAAGTAGCCAAAAATCATCTTACTAAAATTATTGGTATATCAAGATTGCCATCTCTCATGTCCAGAACTACAAAATCAACTAGAATCACAAAATCCTTGATTCGTACGAGAACATATTCTGCGATGCCCTTTGGATACCGGACGGATCCTTCGGCCAAGCCTATAGAGATTCACATAGGAGTCAGGCATTATCAAGCGATCACAAAAAAAATAATAGCATTACATTTATCGAAGCACCTATGTCGGCAAGTGCATTATCAGATCGTTAATCATGTATGGTACTACAAAAGCACCGAGGTCACCCTTCTTTCTAGGGCACCCCTTGTCTAACACTGTCGAGCATTCAACGTTAAGGTGGGCTCGTGATTCCTCACTAATCCCCTTCTTGTGCTTCACAAGCTCTTTCAATTAGCAAGTTAATCGAGGCATCTTCCCTGCAGTATGAAGAAAAGGCATACTAATATGAAGTTTTCGTAGCAAAGCATTGAATTTACCTTTTTGCTCAAATTTGTGCATGTTCACCATTCTTTGAGGGAATGGGATTGGTGGTCGGTAACATCGAGTTACCGAATTGGTAGGAGTCTCACCTTTCTTCGCATTTGGGGTTCAAGAAATGGCCATTTTCCTTTATTGGTTCCTTCTTTCCTTCACAAGACATCTCGCCTTCCTTTACTAAACTTACCGAGATAGCATTTACTCTCTCCGTAGGGTAATTTTGTGTGTTGCTAGGCAAAGCCCCCCAAGGTCGTTTGGACATCATTTTCATGAGTTGAGACATTTGGGTTTCAAGATTCTTCATAGAAGCTTGCGTCTCTTGTCTCATGGCGGCCATTTCTTGCCTAAAATCTTGTGTGATCTCCTATTTGAGAAACATCCACTACTACAAAAATGGCCTACTACGACACATCATAGACGGCGGTTATTTAAATAACCGCCGTCTAATATATATTTGGTCTACTACGTCACATATAGACAACGATTTTTTTAAAAACCACCGTCTATTATATACCACGTCACATAATAGACGGTGATTTTTAAATAACCGCCGTCTAATATATACCACGTCACTTAATAGACGGCGGTTTTTAAATAATCACCGTCTAATAATACTTAATAGATGGCGGTTTTGAAATAACCGCCATCTAATATAACCACGTCACTTAATAGACAGCGATTTTAAAAACCGTCGTCTATTAAGTCTTATTAGACGGCGATTATTTAAATAACTGTCGTTTAATATATACCATGTTACTTAATAGATGGCGTTTTTAAATAACTGCCATGTAATATATATACATAATAGACAACGGTTTTTTATACCACCACAGTATACACTTTATTTTATTTTTATTTTATTTTTTTATTCTTTTAAAAGCTATTGGCCAAATGAAATTAAAAAAAAAAAATTGCGCTTTCAAAAAAAAAATTGCAATTGCAGGCTTTGCGATCTCCCTCGTCTCCACAAACCCTAGCATTAGGAGATGATTGCGAGACTCGACGACAAACATCGGAGAGAGCGGCTGCGACGACCTTGAGCAGCGGCGATGACGATGAAGGCTTTAGCTGCGACGAGGACTAAGGCACCTAATTCACTTCAACAAAAAGAGGTAAGTTTATATTCTCACTTAATCTATTGCGAGTTTTAGTAATTCACTTCATGCACCTGCTTAACAATTGGTTCCTATTCTTTTATAGATGCAATGTTCATCTTTTGTTACTCTATATTTCTTTATTAAGCCCCTCGCATATTTTCGCATCTGGTTATGGTTTTTAAACTAAGGCATAGAGAAATAGTCCTAAACACAGTTTGAAGAAGTGCAATTCACAAGGAAAATAGTCTTGAGAAGGGATTGTATTTTGTATATAGTGGCTTATCTTTGGAATTTCTATTGAGCTTGCGTTTCTTATTGTAAATGAGGGTGATTTCTGTATCTTCTAGTGCTTGGGCATATATTGTGGTATCACTTAGGGTAACCTTAGTGCTCGTGTGCTCTCATTCTCAAGTTGGGGAGAATATACACAAATTTGATTGCATCTTGAATCAACTATTAGTTGGCAGTTTGGCACATGTGAACAAATATATTTTTCTAATCCTTCTTTATTGGTGGGCTTAAATTTGTTGTTTAATCTTACAACTTGCAGCACTTACATGGAACCTTGAAGACTTAATTCCTCCGAGTGAAAGATATATTTTCAATTTCAATTTGAAGGATGAACTAAAAAAGTGGCATTTGTATTCAGATTCTGAATATGGAGGTGTGTTTACTTGGGTTATTTTCTCTTAGGTTCTATATTGCATGAAATACATATGATGGCCTGGCAGGCAAGAGGAGTATTATCTCTTGAATATTTCTCCTATTGTGTTATGTTTTTGAAATCTATTTTTTTCAAGTATATAAATGTATGTGAGCATAAATAGAGCTTCTTGTTTCATGCTCAATTTTACCAACAACTTTCGGTAATTTATTTTATTGAATTTTACTAGTTTAGATTACCAAATGTGCTACCTTAAATTTTCCCAATACTTTTAGAGTTTTAGGTGGTGTTTGATTGGAGACTTTTGCACCCTACTATAAAACTTGATACCCATTACCATGTTTGTTTGCTACTTTTGCTATCATGGTTATTTGGTAACCATCATTGAAATGGATGGATCAATATGACAGCAACGATGATGGATTTCTCATTAGTGTAAATCCTTACTACTTTTATGTACGTATTTAATATCAAATTCATATGATTTAGATAAAGAAAAACTTTGTAGATCAGTATATTTCATAATTAGATGTTTCCATATTAAATTCTTTCCTTTGTGTTATGAAAGGACTCTGAGGGCCTTTCAGAAGCAGAGCGTGATTTGAAAAATTTGAAAGAACAATTGAATGATGACTCCTGCTGGTCCTCTGATCCACAAGTGCATTACTTTGGACCAGGTCATATTTTTTGCTCTATGAGTTTAACCTCGTTGATCTTGTAGTTAACAAATATCTGATAAAGGCATTATCTTTTGAGAATCTAAATTTGTTATTAGTAAAGCATAATGCTTGTTTTGCAGCTAGCCTGAAACTGAAAGATTTTGATATTTGGTTCAAAGCATATTTATTGCATAGTTTGACTTGAAGTGAATCATAAGACCAGCACATCAATTGGACAAGAGAGATTGCTTGTTTTTTTTTAACCTGAACTGAAATTCAAAGAACAGATATTGTTTTTCCATTTTTTAGTATGTGCTAGACAATTCAATAAGTGATGTTAAGAGGGAACAAAGCCATCAATTTCAGTAGTAGACAATTCGTTGAAACTTTTTGAATTGGTTGTTAGTGGCAACTTTGAGCTGCTTTGCATTTTGCCAATTGCAGTGTATGTTTGCACTCTATTATGATCTGCAGCTGAAAGTTCTTTATGATCCATACTTTTCCATTTAAAGAGTGATCTGTCATCGATGCTTTGGCTGCTGTTCTTGTGTGTTTTTTTCACCCTTCATTTATTCCTAATGCCTAATATGATATTTCTACTCAGGGACCAGAGAACGTTCCGCCCCAAAAAAAGTGCCCCCTCTGGGAGCTAAGGTTGCTCTTTTTCTTACGCAGAATAGTTGTCTCATCTTTTTTATATTTTCTGGGTTGTTATGGCATGCTAGGTTCTACCTGCATCATGCTGAAATTTTATGCCCTAATGTTGAGAAAGAAAAAGATTAAAGAATCTTTAAGTTCAAATAGATCTAGCCTATTTGATTTTGTCTCTCTTCCAGTCATAGCATGACCAACCTTCAAGGTATCCAATTACCTTGGTGCTATCACATATTATCACATTAATGGTGATTTAGATAAATGTAAATTTTATTCTATAACTGTGTAAATAGAGTGACTGCAAACAACTGATTTTCATTACAGTACACATGCTGACATGCATAAATCCTTGACATGCACTGGTTTTTGAATCTTTTGTTTTATTAATTTTCACTTTGCAAATTTGTGTTCAGTTGTGCTAGATAAGCGAGATGAGGAGAATCATATGAATCTAGAGCAGGTGATGGCTCCTATTATTATGTGACAGATGGTGGCCTTGAAATGTAAGAAGCTTCTGACAAGTCAATTGTAATAAGTGAGAAAGTAGTTATCCAGAACTAGAAACCTCATATCAGTTTCTAGAATTAGTGACTATGTGCTATCAAATGAGCTGGTGTAAAAAACTGGTGTATTATTTTATTTGTTTTTTTAATAAAAAAAAAAAGAGATTCAGCTAGTGTAATTTTTTTAAATGGAGATTACAAGGCAGTTTTCCAAGGAAATTGTCGTGTAATCTATTTTTTTAAATAAAAATTAAAAATTAGACGGCGGTTCCCACCAAAACCGTCGTCTAATCTATTGTATACACGGCAGCTTCGAGATAGAACTGCCGTATAATCTATTGTATACAAGGCGATTTTGAGATGGAACCGACGTATAAAGTATATGAATGTGTTATTTAATACCTTTATACGGCGTGTATGTTTATGCTTATACGGCGGTTTTTTAACTGCCGTATATAGGTATCATACACGGCGGTTTTTAAAACCGCCGTAGAATGTAATTATTTACCAAGGCGGCCACCTACACGGCGCTTCAAAAACCGCCGTGTATGTATAAAAATAACCGCCGTAATAACTATGTTTTGTAGTAGTGATCCTATCATTTTTGAGTTCTTGGATTGCCTTTGTCAATCTCTCGTCAATTTCACGAATATTGGGCCTATATGGTTGTAGCTCGCCTTGGGAGATATGAGGTGGTTTATAGAGAGCGTTGTTGCCTTGTCGATATGCGGGTCGTAGGTGATTTGAATTTTCTCTCTATTAGAATCGTAGGTGGGTTTCCCCCCTTGTGTGGCTTGAGATCTCCCTTGTGCGTAGCCCCCTTGGTTCCAACCATTTCCTTGCTTCCATCCATAGCCTTCACCATTATGTTCTCATAGGAATTTCCTCTTTATCCTTGTGCATATGCTATGGCATCAACTTCCTCGGTGGCATTTGGAGACATGCATACCTCTATATCGTGTGGTCCTCCGCACACATTGCAATATAGCGCGAGAGCGATACATGGTTGACCTTTTGCTCCCATCTTCTCGATTATGCCTTGTAATCTTTTTATCTTGTGGCTCATAACCTTTGCTTTTGCATCTTTAAGCTACATGCTCCGAGACTTCGTACATTCCAGCCTTCGATTCTCTTCTATTATACCAAAAGGTTGTATTATAAGAAATCCTCCAATCAAAGCTTCGGCATCTACCAGTGAACATGATACAAATGCCCCCGCGATGAAGAGTCAAGCAACATCTTGCTTTCATAGGTAAGTCCCCCGTAAAAGGAACTTATGACATCCCAATGGTGCAATACGTCAGGCGGGCATTACCTCTTCAATAGCTTGAAACTCCACCATGCTTCCCCTAATGACTCCAATGATCCTTTAATAAATTCATGGACATGTTTCCTGGCCTTCAATGTCTTCGTCAAGGGAAAGAATCCGTTCATGAATTCTCGATGCAATTACTCCCATGAGCGGAAATGTTTGTTATCTTGGGAATCGAGCCAAGTTCTCGCTTCTCCGATCATGAAAAACAGGAACAATGTAAGCCTTATGATGTCTTCCGGCACTCCATTCGGTCGGAACATGCTACATGATCGCACGAATCTAATCATGTGCGTGTGGGGATCCTCAGAGGGTAATCCACTAAATGGGTTGTTTTACACCAAGTTAATGATCGACAGATGGATTGGGAAAGTATTCCCCTCCATGGGTGGAATGTATATAGAGTTGTGCATTGAAAATTCTAGGGCCATATACTCCGCAATAGTACACATCCGGTCATCTCCTTGGTCATTGAAACACTCTCTCCTCCTTGGTCGCTCCTCTTGCCTTTGAACTTCTTCATTGGGTCCTTCATTAGCATTGTCACGCTCCCGAGTTGGTGATCCACCAAAGTTATCGAACCTCAGTTGTGGTCGGGCATTAGGTGCTAGAGTGGATCTTGGTCTCGGCCTCTCCTCAAACTCATTGTGGTTAATAGCACTTGTTGAAGCCATCGTGCTTCTTACTTCTTGGATGTGGTTTATCCTTCTACTTACTCTTGTAGTCCTTTGTATCTCCAGATTGCAAGGTATTAATCCTTGAGTTCCCTTGGAACGGGTGTGCATCAACTTACAATTAGACAAAAGAAAAGAACGATTCCTTGCAACTAGAGGTAGTTGCTCACAAGTGTACAAGAAAATAATCGAAATCAAAAGTACAATTACAAAAAGAAAACTTAGAACAAGAATCAACACTCGAGTTCCTTACTTCAAACAAGCTTAAAAAACTATTGTTTACCATTCCCGAGAGACGACGCTATTTTGAAATGCTTATTTTTCACCCAATGATTAGTCGATGGATTAGCATAGGATTAAAACGGGGAGTTGAAGCCCCGAGTGTCATACTCTAGGAATAGTACGCTTGGAAGCTTTCAAAGTAGTGTGGTGGTAAGGGTTTCGGGTGTTTCAAGCGTTTCTTTAAGCATGACATAGTACACGATGTAACGTTTTCCTGTTATTATTATCATAATTATTATAACATTAGGATTAGTTATCATAATATTAAGTAATTGATATGTGGTGCAACACTAATAACCTAATAGTTGGACTCCTATTATGATTAGGAGTCTGGTTAGGGTTTAGGAGACCTATTGGAATACAACCACAATGATGGCCAGTGGTTATATATAGGGTCACAAGTCCTCTCACAGCTCACACTATATTCCTCATACACCATCTAGAGAGAGCTGAGCCTAGGGAGAGACAACAACGCTTACGCGAAACTCTGTTGCAGTCCGGATCATTCAACCTTTGTTGATTAAGAGCTATGGCTGGAGGTTAGTACGATCCTGTTATCACATATTATGGTTACATGTGATATAATTATTCTAACAGTTGGTATCAGATTCCTATATAATCTCTATAAGGTTCTATTAATTGCATATACGTGATATTTGAATATGTTGTATACATTATACAATTAAGTTACATATTTAAATTTTTTGCAATTAATTCGGGCTGCTGGAAATATTTTTTTGTTGGATTTTCCGCATCAAGAAACAATTAAACAAAATTAAAATTTTTCAAAATCAATTGGATTATATGGAATCTACTGCTACGCCGTTTTTTTTTTCTGTCGAAACTTCTCGCCGGATTACTGTGTTCACCGGCAGCCTGGAACGAAGGACAAAGTCGACTGGCCGGAAACTAGCATGCGGCGGCGACGGCTGAACGGCCATTCTGATGCGACTGTGGGGTATACGGCGGCGGGCGATGGCGCCGATGTTGCTTCGTTGGCCGCGGGGGTGGCGGAGCCGGTTTTTTTCCGGTGACGAGGCTACTCCCCTTGCCTTCTTCGAGCAACGCTGGTGGCCGTGCTCTGCTAGCCGCTAGACTCCTCCGTCGATGCGCTGCTTCAAGCCGTCGTCCATGGCTATTAGGTTGAACGTTGAAGAGGATGATGAAGGGTGGGCCGGGTCTGGCCCAAATATGGCCAGGCCTGGGCTCCACTAATTAAAAAAACTTATTTAATTCTGGGCTTGTTTTGGTCTGGGCTCTCCAAAGTTTTTTAATGCCTTTATCATATTTGGACTTCTTCACTTAAAATATCCAATTGAATTTTGCATAAAGTCAATATTAAAATTATTATTCAATTTTGAACAAATTATTAAGTTTTAAATTTGTTTGAATTTTAATTTTAATATTGAATTTTGGTTTAAATTGCATTAAGTGTTGCAATTTGAATGTTTAATTGAAGTCAATATCAAAATTATTATTCAATTTTGAACAAATTATTAAGTTTCCAATTTGTTCAAATTTTAATTTTAATATTGAATTTTTTTCAGTTAATTTGTATTAAGTGTTACAATTTAAATATTTGGTTATGGAGTATGAGTTAGTAATGTGCATAATCTGAGCATGCTATACATGTCTTTACTGCATTAATTATTTTGACTGTTATAATTATGCCTCTAGAAAAGCATGTTCATTAAGACTGTATTTAGAGGCTTTTATGTCTGAATTGTATGCTTATTATGCATGATTTAGTGCCTTTTAGGTGAATTTAGTGCCTATTAAGAATAGATTATGCATATTATTACTCTTTCAGTCAATACTCCATTCGCGATTCTTGTTAAAAGATCTTAAAGCACATAAAGTACATAAAACTCTTCATAGTTTTACCCTATTTAAAGCCTTATCCTTAGGTGATTCTACATTCTTATAGATCAACCAAACGATTTTACTTTAAATATGAGAACACATGATTTAGGGAAGTTTCTTGGGGAGGAATACTAGTTCTCTGGCCCTGGCTTAAAACGCCTTGCTGGCTGAAACTGCCATAGTGCCGTCAGCCATATTGCTACTAGTTCCCTTGCGACGCTACTCTGTCTAAGGAGTTGTTCCCTTGCGACGCTACTCTGTCTAAGGAGTTGGTTTTTAATGGAGCCTTTGCACCAACCAACTTTCCTGGGAGTATACCTAAGGATTTTCTATCATGTTTTGGTTTAATTTGTTTGATTAGGCTTTAAATACCATGGTCGATTAAATGGTAGCCACAACATCTTTAATTTACTGAAATTACACAATAAGTATTAATCACATAAAGTTTAGGCAAGCATCTTGTGATTAATTATGCGTAATATGGCAAAATTTAGCTCACAGGCAATTTTGTTATATTTGTAGGGTTAATTAGGATGAAATACTAAACTATGATCATAATTTGCCCACAGGGATTATGTATCGGCATATAGTTTGGTAGATTTGTCATTAAAGGTGGAATAACCAAACCCAAATCATACCCATTCCGTTTCCACCATTCAGTTTCATGGATTCATTCTGCGTAAAAATTTAGCCCACAGGCAACTTTTATGGCATACGAGTTTATCTTTTAATAATTTACATTGTTAATATTATGTACTACAGTTACTCTCTCTATTATTTGCCTCGAAAATTTCTAATCAAGCTTTCATTTTTTTTATTGTTCACAGCAACTCTACCCATTACTCAAACAATAACAATTGATATCCCTATGCTAGACGATGATAACCACAAAGAGTGGAAAGAGGCGATTCTCCTACATTTAGGTTTGTTAGGAGTGGATTACGTTGTTCTCAATGATGAGCCCCCCGCGGTTACTGCGGAAAGCACCACCGCACAAAAAAAATTGTGGGAGCGATGGGAGAGATCCAATCCCATGGGCGTGTACCTCATCAAGTCAAAACTTCCTAAGGAAATACGGGGTACCGTTGAAGACATTGAGCAAGCTAAGCTTTTGCTTAAAGCCATTGATGATCAATTCGTTGATTCTAAGAAATCCTTGGCTAGCACACTCATAATCAAGTTATCAATCTGCGTCTTTCCATTGTTAAGGGTACACGAAAACACATCATGCAAGTTAGAGAAATTGCAACTCAATTGAAGAAGTTGGAGATCATTTTACTAGATTCTTTTGTGGTGCATTTTGCACTCAATACCCTTCCTTAGGAGTATAGCCCATTTAAGATTTCCTACAATACACATAAAGTGAATTGGTCTATCAATGAATTGATAACCATGTGTACTCAAGAGGAAACAAGGCTTCTGACTGAGATTGGGGAAAGCGCTTTTATGGCCACAACAAGGTCCAAGGGAAAATCTGGAAAGACTAAGGGTTCCACCAAAGCAGCAAAGGGCAAATTAACCCCAAAAGCTGAATAAAGAAGATACAAAAGTGTTTCTTCTGTAAAAAGAAGGGACACGTGAAGAAAGATTGTATCAAATATAAGAAGTGGATATCCCAGAAAGGTAATGTTCCCTCTTCTTTTGTATGTTTCGAATCTAATATGTTAGAAGTTAATACTTATTCTTGGTGGGTTGACTCTGGTGCAACAATCCACATTGAAAACTCTTTGGAGGACGTGACAAACCTGAGAAAGCCGACGGTAACTGAGTGTAGCATCTTCTTTGGAAACAAGATTGCGTCACCAGTGAAAGCTGTCGGAGTTTGCAATTTAGTTTTGGATAGTGGTTTTGTTTTGACGTTAGAAAAGACACTTTATGTTCCTAGCTTCTCAAGGAACTTAATTTCAGTTTCTAGACTTGTACCCTTCGGATTCAGTTTTGAATTTAATACCAATAATTTCAAGTTATTTCGGAACTCTACTTGTGTTGGTACTGGTACATTGTCTGATAGTCTCTTTCATCTTAAATTAAAGAATGATTCAGTTTACAATTCTTTACACGTTCAAAATGGCACCAAACGGTGCAGTTTTAACGATAATTCCTCAATGTTATGTCATCGGAGATTAGGTCATATCTCCCTAGAACGCATTAAAAAGTTGGTAAAGGATGGAGTACTATCTACTCTAGACTACACTGACTTTGAGACTTGCATTGACTGCATCAAGGGTAAGCAGACAAACAAGTCAAAGAAAGGTGCCAATAGAAGTTCAACGTTGTTGGAAATTATTCATACTGACATATGTTGTCCTGACATGACGGTGTTCGGTTAGAAATATTTCATCACCTTCATTGATGACTTCTCACGATTTTCCTATGTGTATTTACTTAATCATAAACTTGAAGCATTGGATGCCTTTAAATTATTTAAAGCTGAAGTTGAAAACCAATGCAACAAGAAAATACAGATAGTTAGATCTGACAGAGGTGGTGAATATTATGGTAGATATACTGAAAATGGACAAGCACTTGGTCCATTTGCTAAGTTTCTTCAAGAACATGGGATTGTTGCCTATTACACCATGCCTGGTTTTCCAGACCAAAATGGTGTAGCTGAAAGAAGAAACAGGACCCTTCTGGATATGGTGCGGAGTATGCTTAGCAATTCTAAGCTTCCAAAGTCGTTGTTGGCGGAAGCACTTAAGACGGCAACGTATATATTAAACCATGTTCCAACCAAGGTTGTCCCTAAGACGCCATTTGAGTTATTCAAAGGTTGGAAACCGAGTTTGCAACATATGCGTGTTTGGGGATGCCCGTCCGAGGTGAGGATTTATAACCCACACGAAAAGAAACTTGACCCAAGGACCATTAGTGCTTTTTTTATTGGATATGCACAATCGTCTAAGGGTTATAGGTTTTATTGTCCATCTCATACTACTAGGATAGTGGAATCAAGAAATGATAAGTTTCTTGAGGATGACTTAATCAGTAGGAGTGATCGATTTAAGGACTTAGTCCCTTCATTTGATCATATGGACTCTCAGCCTTCTACATCATCTAGTGGTGTTGTACTTATCCGCAGTGCTCTTCCAGTTCTGCCTGCAGATATACCGCCCACTATTGAGATTCCACAAGCTGTTGAGGCTCAGCCTTTGGAAGAACCAGTTCAGGACTTACAGCAACCCCCTGAACCGAATTTTGAACTAATAGTTGAACCAAATCAGGATTTACAGCAAGATCCTGAACAGATGCAGACTGAGCCAATTCAAGAACTGCTCCCAGTTCCTGAAGAGGTTGTTGCTCCATAGCCTGTGCAAGGTGGTGGATAACTAACTTTAAGACGGTCTACACGGATAAGGCGATCAGCACTTCCTAGCTATTATGAAACGTATCTACAAGAATCTGACATAGGAGCCAAAAATTATCCTGAAACATTTTCTCAAGCAACAAATTGTGCACAGTCTAACTTATGGCTTGAAGCCATGAAAGATGAGATTAATTCCATGAAGAGCAATGGGGTTTGGGATCTTGTTGAGTTGCCTAATGGGGCCAAGGTCATTGGCTGTAAATGGGTTTTTAAAACTAAAAGAAACTCATTAGGCAACATCGAGAGATACAAGGCCAGACTTGTTGCAAAGGGATTTACACAAAAGGAAGGAATCGATTACAAGGAGAATTTTTCTCCTGTATCAAAGAAAGATTCATTTCGAGTCATACTGGCTTTAGTTGCACATTTTAATCTTAAGTTGCAACAAATGGATGTGAAAACTGCTTTCCTTAATGGTGATCTAGAAAAGGAGGTTTATATGAAACAACCTGAAGGTTTCTTGGGTGGGCTAGATCCCAGTGTTTTCTCAAGCGATCGGTCCTATAGTTGCCTGCCCTCCATGAGTGGTCCTTCCTGGAGGGGCTCGTTGTGGTGAGGGACTCACCTCTGGGTATTTTGTCACACTGTGCTTCTCACATGATCCGTCTTATATATATATATATATATATATATATATATATATATATATATATATATATATAGAGACACACACACTTAAGAAAAACTTATGAATTCATATGCTATAACTTAATTGCATAACTTTTTAATTATTATTCGACAATATCAACAAGTCTATTACAATCATGTCACTTTTAACAAAATATGGAGTAATAAATTAAGTTTTACTGACCTTTCAATATAGCATTTAGAATACTTAATTTATTTTAATATAAAATGTTTAAAATATCATTTTTATTCTTGATTATAATGAAACAGTATTACTGACTCTGTTACAATGTAGTATCTGTTCATAGCTACTTTCTCAACCTACTGAAGCACAAAGAATCAACAGTTGTTGGCAGCGTGAATTATAACTAGTGTATATGTATAAAATTCAAGAATAATTATGAAGACGATTAATATAAGATTAAATGACGCACTTTTAATATTAAATAATTCTGATTCTACCCAATGTGGTAGCTCAAGTGGCAAGTGAGTTCTCTTTGTGGGGAGGAATTTCGGGAGAACCCGGGTTCAATTCCCACAAGTGACGATTTCCCAGAAAATTCCGATCCAACACAATAAAACAAAACAGATATATTATTATTCTATTATTTTAATAATCAATACAGTCTCTCACTCGCACACTAACACTTACATTACACACAGACATATATATATATATATGTATACATTCCACTTTTTCACATTGCATTATAGTTCAAACTTCACAATACACTCAAACATCTTGACAAACAACGTACGTTGACAATGTTGTAGCGTGAGTTAACGTCGTCTGGCGGCAGTCTCTCGTTGCGCGTTGAAGAAGACGGCGGCGACCGGCGAGCCAAGGCCGTTGTCGGCAGCGAAACGTCGGGTGTTGAAGTGATCCCTCGAGAATGGTGGGGTAACAACTGATAGTCTGCGGGTTTGCTTGAACAGAATAAATACAAATCTATGGATCCCTATGTTAGGCTTAGGGCTCTCATAGCTAACTAGCTCCCTTCCTATTAACAAAACAAAAACATATATATACATCAAATTTGATAGGAAGCTTTCGCAAACAAGCTTAATTGAAAGGGTATTGATAAAAATTATATTATCTTTGTTTATATATCCTTTCTCAAAGCAGTTGTTATACCGTGGACTCATGGTGATAGTGTTGAACGGATACTGCGGTTGTGATGAAAGGAAACTGCAGTTGCGCGGAACATAGGCCATTTCATCCGTATGTAAATGCAGTTGTGTTGAACTGATACTGCAGTTGTGTTGAACGGATACTTCAGTTGTGTTGAATGGATATTGCAATTGTGTTGAATGGGTGAACGACCTCTGTTCCGCGTAACTGTAGTTTCCTTTTAACACAATCGCAGTATCTTTTCAACACAAGTGCAGTATCCGTTCAACACAACTGCAGTATCAGCCATGACCACAGTCCACAATATAATGCATTGTGGACTATGGTCCACCATATAATTTGCGTCTCAAAGAGGATTCAAACTCATGACCTGACTCATACAGCTTGACTACAAAGTCTATTATATCTTAGAAGTTCACAATTTTCTACAAAAATGATATGATTTTTTTAATTACTAAGGACTCTATTTTCTATCAATAAGGTTGACTAATTCATGTTCAGTCAATATAGTTTTCATTAATGATTATATATTAAATAAATTTAGGAATAAATTTGTAAAAATAAATTCCATCTGAGAATTGAAGGAAAATTATTCTGTAAACCCGGGTCTAACTTGCATATGCAATTTACATACTAAATATTCACAATTTTTCTTTTAAAAATTCACAATTTGTGATGACATGTATTCACAAATTCGCAAAATTTAAAAACACAATTTATATCTTAGAAGTTCACAATTTCAATATTAAAATATACAATTTAGGATCAAAGTCCACGTTGTAAGGTGGACCCTGGTCCATGGTATAACAACTGAAAATTTATGGGGAGGGCTTCACAAATATACAGTAGAAGTAATCAACTTACCAAAGGTGGCATCAGTGGTGCCTGGAATATCAGTAACAATCCTGGAAAAATTAATATTAACCTAAATCAGCATACAGAAAATTAAGGCATTGCTATTTTTACACAAACTAAATATTATGTAAATTCAGAAGTAAGGTTTATCTTGTGTACATACTTATATATTAGTTGCGAATTTCTTTTGTCAACTAAAAATATTTGATAAATGATGGGAAACTAATTTTACAGGATTTGTTGGATTTTAACAGTTTGGCTAAATCAAACTGCTAATGCTAGTGTTTGATAAATAGAGATCAAAATGTTAAAAACAATAGCTCGTTGGTTAGCGTATTGAATCTATTTAATTCAAAACTATTTGCGGACTAATTTATACATTAATTTATATTCCACTAATTTATATTTATGTCAAAATTTAAAATACAATTAATTGATATATATATATATATATATATATATATATATATATATATATATATATATATATATATATATATATATTATCGCGTTCAAATGCGTACTAGCCGCCCAGGAAAGAAATGCGGACGAATCACAGCGCGCCACATGTCCGGAATGTAGCTGCACCTAACGTTATAACTAGGTGCACATAGGTGCACCCAGGTGCATAAATGTTAACAAGGTAAATTACTTGCACTTGCAAGTGAAAATACTTCAGAATTGGTTTTACTTGCACCTAACGGGATCCAATAATTGGCTGTTGGAATATTTCAGAATTGGTTTTATTAATTAATTAGGATGATTACTTTAAAATTATTTTATATTTAGTTTGTTAGAATTATATTAAATTTAATGTTTATCTTAGTTTTTTAGTTAGGATTATTTTATCATATTCTAAATAATTATCTCATTCATGTGGTTGTAATTAGCTTGCTAATGGTTATTTAAGGCCATTGCATGCCAAATGAAATATAGAGTAGAGAATTTTTGAGATAGAACATTAAGTGTTTTCTGGAACTCGGTATGAGTTCGCCCATGAGTTGATCATGACAAACCTGACTTATCAAGGAAATTACCATCCTTGTGGCGTCATCCCGGTTTTTATCGTTCTACAGCCGAACGTGGCAAACCGTTATATATCAAAACCCAAAAAAAAACCCTTTACCCAGCCCTAAATTAAACCTTCAAATCAAATTTACCCAACCTAATAAATCGTTCTATGAATTTCTTTGTAATTCGAGTATGAAGAGAAGATCGGGCTAACCAGGTTCGCATCATTTGGTATCAAAGCAGACGGTTATCTCTTCACGAAGACTCATAAAACTTCAACAGTGCCTGGAACGTGGATTCGAGGACGAATCCCTCTAAAGAGAGAGGGAATGTTGTGGGCACGGGAACCAATAATTGGCTGTTGGAATATTTCAGAATTGGTTTTATTAATTAATTAGGATGATTACTTTAAAATTATTTTAGATTTAGTTTGTTTGAATTATATTAAATTTAATGCTTATCTTAGTTTGTTAATTAGGATTATTTTATCATATTCTAAATAATTATCTCATTCATCTGGTTGTAATTAGCTTGCTAATGGTTATTTAAGGCCATTGCATGCCAAATGAAATATAGAGTAGAGAATTTTTGAAATAGAAAACTAAGTGTTTTCTGGAACTCGGAATGAGTTCGGCCGTGATGAGTGGATCATGGCAAACCTAACTTATCAAGGAAATTACCATCCTTGTGGCGTCATCCCCGGTTTTTATCGTTCTACAGTCGAACGTGGCAAACCGTTATACATCAGAACCCAAAAACAACCCTTTACCCAACCTAAATTAAACCTTCCAAATCAAACTCACCAAACCGAATAAACCATTTTAAAATCCTTTTTAAATTAGAGTGTGAAGAGAAGATCGGGCCAACCAGGTTCTCATCATCAAGTGTGAAGGCAACTTTCAATGCAGAAATGAGGATAAACATGATCAATGACTCTTTTAAAAGAAATTCTATAAAAGATGTGCACTTGAAAATACAAAACTATGCAGTTGAAAGCACATAAATGTGCACTTAAAGGCCAAAATTATGCACTCGAATGCACTCGAATGTGTAATCGAAGCAATTTATGGTACAAAAAACCAATTGTACAAACAATTTGTAAATCTCACATATTTTCATTATAAAGTTAGTTATACGTTGTTGAAACGAATGTAAAAGATATAACAAATACTTACCTAGAATTGTGCACTTGAATGCATAAAATGTGCACTTGAAGGTCAAAATTTTGCACTTGAAGGCAAATATATCAGATGTGCAAGTGATGCAATTTATGATATAAAAAAAAAGTTATTCAACGTAAGTGTTATTAAAGCAATTACCCTTACAAATCGTTTGTAAATCTCACAAATTTTATTAAAAATTTAGTTATATGTTATTGAAAAAAAGGTAAAAGATGTTATAAATATTAGCGCATAATTATACACTTGAAGACACAAAAGTGTGCACTCAAAGGCCAAATTTTTGCATATATATATATATATATATATATATATATATATATATATATATATATATATATCACAAATTTAATTAGAAATTTAGTTATATGTTATTGAAAAGAATGTAAAAGATGTTATAAACATTGGCCCTTAATTATATATGCACTTGAAGATACAAAATTGTGCATTTGAAGGATCAAAAGTGTGCACTTGAAGGCCAAATTTTTGCATATATATATATATATATATATATATATATATATATATATATATATGTATGTGTGTGTGCGCGCACACCCACATATAGAGAGAGGGGGAGAGAGAAAGAGGGAGAGAGAGAGAGAAGGGTTCAGGTGTTGGTATTGCTTCCCGTGCAATTGTGCGGTTACACACCTTAAAGCATTACAATGACACACATTAAGTATATAAAACACGCACCTTAAGCACACAAAACACTTTAAGAACACAAACCACACACCTAAAGTTTTTAAATGGTGCACCTCAGTACACAAACCGCACACGTTAACCACACAAACAAAGTACCTTAAGAACACAAACCGCGCACCTAAAGTTTTAAAATGGCTCACCTTAAGTTTTAACACTAACGCACCTTAAGCATACAAATCATGCACCTTAAGAAGGAAAACAACGCACCTTAAGAAAGAATCACGCACGTAAAGTTTTAAGTTGACGCACCTTAAGTTTCAACATTGACGCATGTTAACACACAAGTCACGCATCTTAAGAAGGAAAACAACGCACCTTAAGGAGGAAAACCACGCACCCAAAGCTTTAAGTTGACGCACCTTAAATTTCAACACTAACGCACCTTAAGCACACAAATCACACACCTTAAAGAAGGAAAACTACACACCTAATTAAGCAAGCAATCACACCTAAGCAGACCAACTGCACGTGAATCCATTTCTATATATACAAGCTTCTTTTTAAGTTGTCAGCCGATTTCACAACAGTAATAGCAATACATTATAAAATTCTTCGGAAATGATTAAATAAATAAAACAATATATTCATATCCTTGTAATTGATTTTATAGGTTACTAGTTAAAACTTTTTTTTTGAATACTACTGACTCTATTACAATGCAGTATTTGTTC
>NC_044916.1:17854673-17954673 GCF_003576645.1 Ipomoea triloba | reverse complement strand
AGTTCCCCCCTCTTGCATTTAATTAATGCGATATTTGTAGTGCGTTAGTTTAGGGGACAAGTTTCATGCTCTCGGTATGTCGAGCACGTGAAGCCCATGCACCGGCTTCAATCGAATAAGCTTCTGACCATACACGTGGGGCGAGATGCCTTTCGTGCTTCGAGGATACTCTTAAGGCAATATGGTCGGGCCGAGCACTAGAGGTTGGGGCGAAGCCTTGATGCGGGGAAGATCGTGGAAAGCTCACATGGTCGGTTCTATATTTTCCCTTATAAGTAATGTTGCATTTATAAAGGAAAATGTAATACTTTTGATGAAAAATGTAATATTTTTTATGAAAAATGTAATACTTTTATAGCAAAATGTGAGAGTATTAAATTTTTCCTCAAAAGTATTACATTTTCCCATATAAGTAATAAACATTTTATTCTTGATTTAGTATTACATTTGTTAATATAAGTATTATATTTCATCTTTACCCGATCCACTTTACAGATAAGGATCCGTGGGACGGTCTCACACAAGTTTGTGCCTATATATATATGGGCAAATGAGAACTAAGCTTCCTGTGAGAAGTATGGACTAATATGAGTTGTTTATCTAAAATGATCATAGCTAGAAAAAATTATACAGGGTCAATTTCATAAATATACAAATTTTGAAAATTTGTATATTTATGAAATTAATCTTCTTATATTTTTCCCCTTATTCTTAGTAGCTTACCACTATTCTAAAAGTAGTTTTGTATACGTAATAGCGAATACGGGTATGAAAACAGTAATATTATTGTTCGGGCGTTAGGCCAAGCCCTATTAAAAGCCTATTTATAATGTAGAGGGCGTTCCTGATGGTTGCCAAATGTACGGCATCAGCTACTCTTCAATCTTGGCCATACACGTGTCTCCCACTATCTGGATGTCATCGATCTTCACACGGATAAATAGATTGTAGGAAATAATTCTCGAAAAACCCAAGAAAATGGAGCAAATAGAAAATCCACGATAAATAAATAAATAAAACCAGGAAATAAAACCACTCAAGGTTAAATAAATTAAACCTGGAAACAGCTTGGGGACGAAGATGGACGAAATTTGGGGTAGTTGTAAGCACGAGTCGTGTTGCCACTCTCCTTAAAACCTTATTTACCGCCTCCCGGGGTGCTGGAGCGTTGCGGCCTAGGTTTCCCAGGATAAAACGTACTACGATCCCTGCGTTTGAGCACATAAACTTGGGACTCAGCAAACGAGAACGTGGGATGAACACAGGTGGCTAGAAAAGAAGGATGAGCAGAGTTTCGAGGTGGAAAATTCACTTTTGTAGAGTGATTTTGGTTTTTGTGTTCTTGACACATTGTGTGTAAAATGCTCATGCTCTCCTGCAAATATATAGGAGATGAAGGATTAGCGGCATTCAACATGGCATTCAAAGAGACTTAATTCTAGATGTTATGATCAAAATTAATAATTCTAGATGTTATGATCAAAATTAATAAGAATTAATTCTGTTCAGCTCATGTTATGATCTTAAGTTGCTCGTGATTTGCACCCCCCACCCCCTTGCGCGCGAGAGAGAACATCCATGCTATACAAGTTAATAAGTCATAAAAGATCCTTGTATATATAGTGGGTCAAATCTTATTCTCAAACCAATGTGGGACAAAAGGCTTACTCAAAGCTTTTTTCACACAAATTCCATCTCAAATGGGTCTACTTTGAGAGTCAATTTCTCATTCACCCATTATCCATTTTGAGCGTATAATATATCGATATCTTTGCCTCACTACGAAGAACCCGAATATACTTTGACCCGACCCAAATCGGATGCGGACCCTACATATATTTATACCACAAAATGACCACTTAAAATGCCATTTATGTCATTTTTTCCAACATAGATCAGAGCATCCTACCTTCTTCCGCATGATATCTTGAGTGGCTCGAGTAGTTGGTACTTGTGTTATATTGGATGTCTTGGGTTTGAACCTTGTTAGTTGACCTTTATCAATATTTTGCTTCCTTCGACACCCCTTTCAACTTCTTAGGCCACAATTCTTCTTTCACCAATCCTATTTGGGTCAAGACTACTTTCCCAATAAAATGGATCACGGGTCCCATGACCCGTCAAAGTCAATATCATGTTTTTTTGGCTAGATGTTATAATCAACTTTCCAATCCTATGCCTAATACTTATTTTTCTTCATTATATTTTATAACCTTTAAATCTACTAAATTGATGTCTAAGTATTTGCCAACACTTTTTACAAGAAATTTTATTCTCCTATGAGGCTATGAATCAGGCCATATATATGTTCGGTTAGCCATTAGCTAAACATATATATTTTCCCCTATTTTCTCGATAATGTTTTTTCTTTTTAAATTTCCTAGTGTTTTATGTAGCAGTGCCATTAATAATAATAATAATAATAATAATAATAATCTACTTTTTTTTATTTTTAATAAGTTAATTAAATTGTCATATATATTTTTTGTCAATAACCTTGTGGTCTAGTGCCACGAGTCCACGACTAGTGGTGGCAGTATTGACTCTTTGTATTTCAATAGGTTTAGAAAGTACTTATGAACAAATACCACATTGTAACAGAGTCAATAGTACTCAAATTTTTTTTCATATTTTTAAAAAATTATTGAAAAATTTCAAATTATGTCTTTTTCCTTGGAATTCTTTAAAAGTTTTCTTATAAATATAAGAAATTTGTTTCTCCCCTCATTACGTTGAATAATAACATTATTTATCAAAGAAATTTTTCTCTCTCAACACTTTTTTATATATGTGCTTTTTAAATTTTTAATATTCTTGTTACATATTGAAATTGTTTTACATATGCTTTATTAATTTTAAAGTAATTTATTAAATAGTACTTTCAATTATTTGTTATGTTTTTTTCTTTTTAGTGTTTGTATAAAGCAATGATATATATTAGACATTTAAAAAAAATTCATAGGAAAGCTTAAATAATGAAAAAAACATCTTAATTAATTTTCTAAATAATTTAATTCTTATGTTTCTAGGGTAACAACAAATATATTTATTAATTTTCTCTACAAAGTTATTTCCATAAAACACATTCATGGAAAATATTTTTCCAAAAAATTAATTAAAGAGAAAGTATTAAACGTCCTCCTAGGATATAATTTTCCTATTGGTTAGGTCGTATTTTATCTTTTTTGTTTTTACAAAATGAAAATGATTGAGGTAAATAGAATATAATTTATGTAAGAAATTAAACAAATTTCACATCATCTGATTTTTATCAATTACTAAGATAAATAGAATATAATTTATGTAAGCGAATAAACAAATTTCACATCATCTGATTTTTGATCAATTACTGAGGTAAAAATAGAATATAATTTATGTAAGTTAATAAACAGACTTCAAATTATCTAATTTTGATCAATTACTGAGGTAAATAAAATATAATTTAGGTAAGCGAATAAACAAATTTCATATCATATGATTTTTATCAATTACTAAGTTAAAATAGAATATAATTTATATAAGCGAATAAACAAACTTCAAATTATCTGATTTTTGATCAATTACTGAGGTAAATAAAATATAATTTATGTAAGTGAATAAAAAAATTTTCATATCATTTGATTTTTTATCAATTACTGGGGTAAAAAGAATATAATTTATGTAAGCGAATAAAAAAATTTTACATAATCTGATTTTTGATTAATTAATGAGCTAAATAGAATATAATTTATGCAAGCGAATAAACAAATTTGACATCATCTGATTTTTTATCAATTACTTTGGTAGAAATAGAATATAATTTATGTAAGCGAATAAACAAATTTCACATCATCTGATATTTTATCAATTACAAAAGTAAAAATAGAATATAATTTATATAAGAGAATAAATAAATTTCATATCATCTGATTTTCATTAATTACTTAAATAAATAGAATATAATTTATGTAAGGGAATAAACAACCTTCACATCATATGATTTTTATCAATTACTAACGGCAACCAATCGATATTCACCCTATCTAATTCACATCATCAAATCAAGATGCATGGCATGTTTGACTATTTTTTATTGATTTTTTGGCATCTTTCATATGCATGCTCAATAGGACTATTTGTCGTATTGTATTAGAAGTTTAATATTAATCTAATTCGAATTTCTTCTTATTATCCCTATGTAAAGCCGTAAAGGTCGTCCTATATAAAAGAGATTTAGTAAATCTTAATATATTATCTGCACTCATACAATAAAATGATATTTGGTAATTGAATTGAGAGCTCTTATACCATCGACATCCACATTTTAAGGTGGACCCTAATTCTACACTATGTATTTTTAATATAAGAATTACGAACTTCTACAATATAAATTCTGTTTCTAAGTCAAAACATATATTGTGTATGTTAACATTGTGTATTTGTAGTATACAAATTGTGAATTTATAAAAGGTAAATTGTAAACATCCACATTGTGTGTTAGTAGTATACATATTGTAAACTTTTAAAAGGTAAGTTGTGAACATTCAAAACTCAGGTCTATGATGCTAGGTAGACTTGGATCCACAGAATAATTTGTGTTGAATTGAAAGACTGTCTAACTTCAACACACTAAAATTAATGTTTAGTAAATAACAGATTTGGATAAAATAGTTGAAATCTAATTAAAATGTTAACATAGAAACATTTTAGGTTATTATTAGCGGGATTGCGTACACTTATTTTCTTGAAAAGACCATGTTCTGTTAGGATTAAACACTTATCATTATCGAAAGGTGTGCTTTGGGTGAAACCTGTCTTATGATCCTACCCGATTAATGACCACAAGGAAGTACACCAGTTCAGATTGCCCACAACTAAACTACTCAACCTAAGAAGGCCAATAGACCGATCTCATAGGGAGTCAAAACCTGAAACCTTGTGGTTACCAAGTTAACTGTCCGACTAACTTGACTGGGGTGTTCCCAATTTTCTTATATTTGCATAGCAACCAACGTAACGTTTCGACAACAAAATGCTAGACTTGGCCCTCCAGAGCAATACCAAACATTTTGCCCACGTACTAATTTATTCCATGATTTTTAGCTTTTAATTTCTTGACTTATAGTTTTGTGTTTCCTCGTGAGAAGAGGGTCCCCCCCTCTTCTTTGGATAGAAGGAAAGAATTTAGATATGTACTATGATATATTTATATTTTTTAAGGTGATTTTGTACTTCACTATTATTATTACATGATCTTTTTACCCTAACTATGGTATATATATATATATATATATATATATATATATATATATATATATATATATATATATATATATATATATATCAGACATTATATATAGACTGTAGCTTAATATATCTTCATTCCCATGCATGCACCTAATAAAGGGGACCCTAGTATCTTTATAGGCTCTACATGCAGCTCCCACAATTACTAAGCATGCATTAAGGTAGCATGCAGCCAGGCATTTCCATGCAAATTGGTGTTCGCATGTGGTCCCAAATAAGCAAGTTGTAACAATTTTTAAATACATTATATGCATGCAGCTAGCCACTATGCCCTATCTATCGTTTCTACTCATACAGCGTTCCACCATTTGATGATTATACGAAGTTGACTAATAATAATTTTTATTTTTTATTACATGCATGTTGGGATCGGATGGGCACATTATTAACAAAAAAGTTATAGGATAGTAACAATTCTGGAGTATCAAGATTAAAAGGAAATAACTCAAAATGGGTAGCCGAGTGGCCCAAGTGGGTACGGTGGAGCTAAGCATGATTCTTGTATTAGAATATCACGGGTTTGATTCTTGTTTACACCCTCTCTGTTGAGCCTGTGGCTCAGGGTCTTTAATTTCTAATGTGATTTACCTCTGATCTTCTGTGTGGTGTGACTGCGAGCCCCATCTCTTCAAAAAATTAAAGCAGTTACTCAGAAAGACCCCGAAAGATGCAGTAACAACATTGTATTATTATTATTATTATTATTATTATTATTATTATTATTATTTCCTTCAAGGCAATAGTGAGGAATGTTATACAAATTATAAAGACAAGAACCCTAAATAAAAGGCTTATATCACATCTTCTTTATGGTGAGTGTATTATAACAAGTTTGATAAAGTTTAGGCACTTGTCCTATATTCAAATAGACAATTCTTATAAATTCCTAATTGGATCTCCTCCTCCTCTCTCAAAATTTGCATGACAATACCGTCTCAAGGCATCAAGTTAAATCGCTATCTGCTTAGGTCAGTCTCTTGGCCCACTTCTAATTGATGTCGCTCCTCCTTTATCCCATCACCAATCATGCACCATAGGTTGGCCTACACAGACTGGGTAAATTATTGTGTGGAACGCGGTCCACACAGTAACGATGTCGTTGAATTTTATAAGTTAAAATAATGTACATTATGTGTTAGGGGATAATGTGCATTATGTGCTAAGATAATGTACATTATATTTTAGAATAATGGACATTATACTTTAAAATAAAAATATATGTTGCAGTGGGTAGTATGAAAAAAAATAATACGCGAAACGACATTATTTTTTGGACTGACCACAATCCACGCAATAACTATTGCTAAGACTGAGATATCACATTCCAACAAAGCATTTTTCCCTACCAAAATTACCATTCACTCACTGATGATCTAAAGAAAATATGTATTTTCATTGGCAACACGTGAATTAGTTGACTCTATCATAAGTTAATGAAGAATTCACATAAGCGTAGTGCTACATTCCCCAAATGATTTTTATCTCCTAATTTAACTTGTTTAAATGAAAATATTTTATTAGTTCTTTTATATTTGACGATTAATAAGTATACTTTTTAAATGTTAGATAGGGTCAATCAATTTATGGTAACTATTATAATAAAATGAATTTTATTGGCATGTTAGAGATTAACATTAAGAGGTAAAATCAAAAGTGGAAATAGCATTATTCTTCACATAATAATAATTTTTTTTTAAAATACAATAATAACATGTCATGTAGTAAACATAATAACGTAAAATTATGTCATATATACATATATATATATATATATATATATATATATATATATATATTACAAAATCACTCAGCTGCCTAATATTACCACATAATGTGTAATTATTTTATTGAATTATTTTTTGTATTCTTTTGTTACATGGACCCTTTATTGCATCGTGGTCAATCATGTCATCTGTCGGAATTTTAAAAATTTCGTAAGTGAATAATAATATTAGTAAGAGAATATAGTATTTTCTCATTAACAATTCTTGGTTAACTATAATTAATGTATTCACAGAACTTTGACTAGCCTTTTAAGTTTTATGTCATACATGTCATGAGTCAATAAACATATAAGATAAGTTCATTATTTGCGAATAATAAGTGTCGATATCTCCTTCCTTCCGCAATCATATCATAAGGATATGTTTTCAAAAAAGAATCATAAGGATATAGAATAAAAGATTGGATGGTTAAGAAGTAACATTGTTTTAGAACATAATTAAGTAATATATGGATTTTTTTAATGATGTTGATTGGCATCAATGGTAATAATATAGAAATAATGGAATAATTGGTTATATCGCATATTATTGACACTTATGCTCATATACACTTTTTTTTTAAAGTAAATTTCACTTTTAGTGATCGGCTATTGAAACATTGCAACATTTATTCTTATTGTTTTACTTGAGTGATGTACTTGGTCTTTTAAACTTTTTATCGGCCCTTTGTCCAACACACACACACACTTGATACTATTGTTGGGCAAAGCGGCAAAGACTTAGAGAGTTAAGTTTAGCATCTTACTATCGAAGCATGTCAATGACGGCTATGCAAGTATAAGAAATCAAAGATGTGTCTTTACTATACTACTACTTATGGAGTATAATTTTTGGCATTGTGATAACCACTTATTTTTTACAATTATCAATCTGTAAAATAAATTTAAAGTTTATAATGATATTTAATTGAACTTTTAGGGCATGTTTACTAATAGAAAACTGTTTTCTGTTTTCTGTTTTCTAATTTTTCAGTTTTCATTCTCTATTTTTCATTCTCTGTTTTCTATTTAGAAAACTTGTTTACTAACACTTATTTTTTCAAATTTATTTTTTTAGATTAACGTTATAAAATTAACAATAAGTTTAATTTCGAGTGATTTTTAGACTTTATATTTAAAATATTTTAAAATATATTTTCTTTAAACAGAATAAAAATATTGAGTTCAATCAAAATATAAAACGTGGTATAGATTTCAATTTTTAATTTTGATAGTGTGAATGATGTATAATTTTAATTATGCTTAAATAAGTAATGTAAGTAGAAAATATAGAAGATGATAAGTAAAAGAAGATGGTAATAAATGTAATCATAGTAATGAATAAATATGTAAGTAGATAATAGTGGGAATGTGGTTATAGTGACATATAGTCTAATAGATGATAGTTGATTTTGTTTTCCATTTAGAAAACTGTTTTTTATAGTGTTTCAGTTTTTTAGAAAACTGAAAAATTATTTCTTTGTTTTAAAAATGAAAAACTGTACTAGTAAACATGTTTTCTGTTTTCTAGTTTTTCAAATTTTCAGAAAATTTGAGAAAATTTTTCAGTTAGTAAACGGGTTACACAATGAGGAAATGTTTAACTTTATCTTTTCTTATAGTAACATTTGTCCAAAAGTGAATATCAGAGTTTTTTTTTTTTTTTTTTTTTTTTTTGGGAAACAAATCTCAGATAGAATTTAATATTATGCGCAATATTTGAATGGGTAGAAAGAAGTGTGAACCTTCCCAAAAGTCTAAGAAGTCTAATCATGGAAAAAGATTACTGCAATAATTGTTGTCCCAAAGATCACATATTTAATCTACTTCCCCCAAAGATCACAGATTCTTGAGACCATGGGCAGAGTTGGGCACCCTGCCAAGAGTATAAAGGAAACTCCACCACACACCTTAGAAAATGGTTTTTAGTATATTTAATTTCTTCAAGTACTGATAAGTCTTTTCAGAATTTAAGAATTTTCCATTAATTCCAGTTTTTGCTTGAGGGGAATGTCAGATTTACTATAATTAGAAACCAAAGTACCATGTTGGTTTCTCAGTTCAATTCCAAAGCCACCACGTCTGCTCCTTAAGTTTTTGCTTATTATGCTTTAGAATTATATTAAACTACATCACATGTTTTCCAAAAAAAAAAAAAAAAAAACTACATCAGATAAACCCCATCTCAAAAAGCCTAATATATTCTCTCTCTTTTAGTTGAGCAACAACGATATTAAGAGTCCCACATTAAAAATATAAGAAAGAATATATAGGTTATAAAATCATGAATTAGACTAACTAATTGATTGTATTCAGTCTTTTAGTGTGATTTGACTCATGTGCATTATAGCCCAAGTGAATGACCTTGACTTGATTTTAGATTATAACATAATATCTGAACATATTCGGTCCACTTTGTGTTAACCAACCCACAATCACTACTTGAGATCGAAAGTGCGCATTGAGTAAATCCCACTCTTACACTATCATACTATAATGAGGCAAATTGAAATTTCACTTGTTTAGAGGGCCAAAAGACTAATCATCTGTCCCAACGGTGAACCACCACGCCAACCATGTTGGTTAATTGAATTCCTATCTTATTTCACCTTATTCTCTTCCCACGAA
Organism: Ipomoea triloba; assembly: GCF_003576645.1. Taxonomy (NCBI): domain Eukaryota; kingdom Viridiplantae; phylum Streptophyta; class Magnoliopsida; order Solanales; family Convolvulaceae; genus Ipomoea; species Ipomoea triloba. Next base: position 17,944,997 of record NC_044916.1, on the reverse strand, counting down.
ATGACAATTTGATCTTTTTTCCTCCTTAATTCCCTTCTTCCAACCAAACGCTCCATAAGTATAAGGGAATAAAATTGTGTTTTCACTATCTATTACACACACATCCCTTAAAATCAATAGGTTGCTAGGAGTATTAGTTGTGTGAATGTGCAAGAGAGGGTCTCTTAGCTACACTTTTTGTATTGTTTATAAAGTTGAAATGTAAATATACTAGTGTAAACTCATATTTTCGAATTTGGACAAAAGTCACTTTAAAACCTTTTAAAGCTCCATTTTATCAACATATATAGTGAGTATAGAAAATCGATTTATCATTTATCCATTATTTGTATTGAGTGAATAATAATATATCAAATTAATCCTCTTAACCGAACTAAGATTGAGATCGGAATAAACCTCACTCAAAACATTATTTCAAAACAACTATTTAAATGTCAATTTTGTTAATTTTTTAAATATTCTCAACTGAATTAAGTATCGATTAAAGAGAATGGTCGAAGAGACATTACGATGAGACTTGATTCGTAGAGAGTAATTCAAGCTAAGCTACCCTATGTAAGGGGATTTAATAGTGCATGTGTGCCAATTTTGGATCGTACAATTATTCAGGCTACCCTATATATGCCAAGGGATTACTAGCTAGGATAGTAGGTGTGAGTAAAAGTTTACTAGATGATTGGCTGTTGCGATACTTGGATTGACAAGTAATTAGGGAAGAATAGACGGAACAGTGTTGACTGTTGAGCTTATTTTTATTTTTTGAAAACACATCCACTACGAGGCTCTGTCCGACAGAGTTTATTTAAGAACTTATAATTTATTTTAAGCTATTAATAAGATTGATATAAGTTTTGTTTGGTAATGTCTTAAAATAAGAGATTATTTTAAAAAACTAATTTGAGAGCTTTTAAAAAATAAGCTAGCTTCTTAACTTTTAGTCATAAATATTCTTATTATTTTAAATAAATGATATCCTTTACCCCTCCCAATTCTTTTGGCCTTTTATCTACAATATGTTTGATTGTAATTTCAATTTGACATTGTGTTTGAACATTAATTTTTGTATGAAATAATTTTATGAATTATAAACATTTTGTTTTACTTTATATATTTTCAAATATATGTTCTCTTTATATTTTATTAAAATATATTGATTTCAATATTTTATTTTATATTTTAATATGTAAACAAATCTATTTAAATTTAAAACTGTTTAAATTTTATGTAGATGTCCTTTTTAGTCTTTTTACATTTATCAGCTTATCCAAAAATTAATTTTACCAAACACTTTTAAGCATAACAGCTAGCTTAATAGTGTGAGTTATGTTGTATTATTGTTACTCTATATTTATTATTTGTTATCATATGCTATTAGTTTAAGTGGTTGTAGCTTAGTCTAATAGATCAGCCTATAGTATAGGAGAGTCATCAGTAACCTAGACTATAAGGACTCTCTCTCTCTCTTGTAATCGTTGGTGAATTTCAAACTCAATTTACTAATCTAGTATCAGTTGCGATAGGTGACCGATCTTTTATCAAACAAACCGAAACCGCCGTTCACCTCTTATCTTCCTTCCCAGCTGAATGGCCGCAACTCCCTCCGACGGTGCACTCACTGTCGCCACCGATCAACCACCAGTCCCACCGCCTTCTCTAACCGCTGCTCACCATTACGTATCGGTGAAACTCACCACCAAGAATTACTTGCACTGGCGAACTCAGCTAGTGCCATTCCTTCAAGGACAGGGACTCCTCGGATTTCTTGACGGCACAAATCCCTGTCCGCCGGCGACGCTGCCTGCTCCAACGACGCAGCCGGCGACGCCACCACCGCCCAATCCGGCCTATCCGATCTGGGTCCAGCAAGATCAATCCGTGTTGTCATTGTTGATATCGTTGCTCACCGACGAGGTCATGTACCTCGTCGTCGGCAGGGACACCTCCCGGGAGGTTTGGGACGCCATCTCCGTTGCCCTCGCGTCATCTTCCCGTTCCCGCTGTCTCAGCTTGCTCGGCCAATTTCAGACCCTACTGCAAGGGCATCTCTCGCCGGCAGAGTACCTCGGTCGCGCACAGATGATTGTCGAAACCCTCTCTCTTGCCGAACGTCCCCTCTCCACCGACGAGCAGCTGTTATATGCGCTGTGTGGTCTGTGTCCGGAGTACCGATCAATGGCGAGTGCGTTGACGGTATCGACTGCGGCGGTCTGATGAGCACAAATGATGAGTGTAAAAAGGGTTTAATGTCGTTCCGCTGAGGATTGGTGTTATGGCACGAAACTGTGTGAATTACCTAGCACTAGAGTATATGAATATATAGAATCCAAGTAACAGAGACTGAATGATGTGGAATAAAAGAAAGCAATTAATTAAGGTGAAAACTATATGATAAAAGGTATGGGCCAGATTAGGGGATTGTAATCTTGATGTTCCAACCAACTCAAGATTAGAGAAAGAATAATTAACCAAGGGATATATGGGCAATGCACATAAGATTTCTACTCAGCTACTTTCGTAATCAATAAGAGAATTAGGCTAAGATTGCCCCACTGTCGTGATGCATCAATCATAACCTTAAGCACCTAAGCATTGTAAGCCCCCAAAATTACCTCTACTTTCATAGTAGGAAAATTAGGTTGGAATTGGTAAGGCTTGAGGTCTCCATCCAACTGTCGTTGTAATGAATCCCTCTCCTAGACTAGCAATTAATTATGGCCACAAACCAATAACTACTGCAAAGAAATCCCCAAATCAACATAAACCCTAGGTAAAAGATTCAATCCCTTTATGCAATTAAACATAAATTGAACATCAAGATTAACAATGGATCCCTAATCCAAATCCATAAACGAACTACTCCCGCATGATGGGAGTAAACAAAACAAAGCAATAATTAATAACCATAAACATTGTAAGAAATAAAAGGGAAAAGAAACTTATCTGATAAATAACAAATCCAACTTCAATCCAAGATTCCAAGCTTGAAAGTAAATAATCTAATGTATATCTAGTCTAAACTATGCTGGGGAAAATATAAACTAAAAGCTAGGGTTTAGAACTCTGTAAGGGAACCTCCTTCAATTGTAGAGAATAGGTCAAATATCTAGGAGGTAGATGGGCCTTGGCCCATTAGGCAATTTCCAATTCTTTTCCAACTTGTATTCTTCCTTGTAATTCCCTTTTCTTCCAGAACTTGTCCAAAATGTTCCAATATTCTTCCTTTGTTGTTCCTTGTAGATAATTCAGCACTTGGACAATATAACACACAAACAATTCCCAATTTCACTAGGATACAAAAAATAACCTTCAAAACAACTAGAATAAGGGGTGAATAATTGTACAAAATAGCAGATATCAACTTCCCCACACTAGAACTTTTGCTTGTTCTCAAGCAATTACCTAGGATAATCCACCCTCCATGCACTGCAACTGATCACACTACCTTCCTGCTCAACCGAACATACCACCAACCAACTTGTACAACCTAACCTGCTTTAAGAATCATCTCAGAATCACAAGTGAGTTCCCCTCTCAGGCCATTAACCGGGCACCCGAAATTAGGTAGATTAAAACCCTGTATGCACATGTACTCAGTTGAGATTATGCAAGACTTGGCTTAAGATGAACTCCCATAAACATGCCCTTCATACTCACATAGATCACTCTAAAACTGCATGCTAAGATCAAATAGGACTTTATTTGGCTTGTAATGGGGCTAAGGGTACGGTGAGTGGCTAAACAAAGAAGGGGAATGGAAAAATAAACAAAAGGGAGAGAATTTCACACCTATTCACAAATAAACCTAGAGGAGATATGGAAAATATGAATCAAGAGAGCAAAATAATTGGAAACACGAGTATTCTAAACTAGTGGGGGTGAGGACATTTATTCTCGCAACTTGACTTGCACTTTTATTCATCCTTCTTTTTCTTTCTTTTCTATAACAACCCTTTTTTCTCTTCTTTTTCTTTTCTTTTCAATTTTTAAACATTTTCTTTCCTTCAATTCAAACCAACTATTCAACTTCTTCACCACACCCCACACTAGAACAAAGATAACAGGAATAACTCTATCAAAAATAAGCTCAAAAAAAGAAATCTCCTCTAAATTAAAGAACAAATGCTACATTCCCTCTAAGGGTGAATGGAAAATATATGGCTTAAGGCTAAGGGTCAAATAGTGGGTTAAACAAGAAAAACAACATAAAGAACGGGGTTAAGTGCTTTTGCACTTATTAAACAAAAACAAGGCTCAAAGGGGACAACTAGGGAAAATAAATATAACACAGGGTAGGTTTAAAGGCTTGGGCTAATAACAATGGCCTAAATCACTTCAAAGCATGCAGATTCTAGACTTCACTATGAGAGCACTGAGACAAGCTATGACAGAACAAATATCACCGGAATCCTACATAAGCCTTCATTAGCAATGCATAACACACAGGGGGAACATTTATGTTAGAGGTTAACCCAACTATTGGCAAGAGACTGAATTATCACAAGCTCAACCTTGAATCATCCCTGACAAGCAGGCTGCACAAGAACCACCAAACAAACCACAAACCAGCAGGAAGTAAAGCGGTTACAGCCACAACACAAGGAAAACACATTACCTTTAGCTGCAAATTGAGTCCTTCAAGCAAACTGCATCCAAAATTCATCAGAAATAGTACCCCCCACACTTAAACTGGACATCGTCCCTGATGGACAAACAAGGCCTCACGAACTTTTTTTTTTTTTATAAATCCTTATAGCCTCGTATCACGGCCTAGGTCACGGCCGGGATGCGGCCCGTGACCTAGAGCCCTCTTTAAGCCTGTACGTACTGAAATTTTGCCGACGCCATCACGGCCTGGGTCACAGCCAGGATGCTGCCCGTGACCCAGAGCTCTCGTTTGTCCTGTACGTACTGGAATTTCTGGGACGCCATCACGACCTGGATCACGGCCGGGATGTGGCCCGTGACCCAGAGCCCTGCTTTGCTCTGTTCTGCTGAAAAACGACGCCTCAGCATCACGGCCGGGGTCACGGCCGTGAGCCTAGCCATGATCCAGGCTCCTCATTGCGCACTTCTGTTCTTTTCGCGCCCAAGTTCGGTTGCACCTGCAAGTTAGTCCAAAATACGTCCTAAAACTGTTCTAAGGCCTAAGCTCTTCAATTCTAACCATTCCCCACTCTCTCAAAGGTAAAAGAAAGCAAATCTCACACCAAAACAACCCCAGAGAACACCCTGTAAACAAAAAAAATCCCTAATCTACTCCGAACTAAAAAAAAAAAAAAGAAAAATGCAGTAAAATAAAGTGCAAAAAGTAAAGGATAACATGGGGTGCCTCCCATGAAGCGCTAAGTTTACTGTCGTCAGCTCGACTCAACCTCAGGGATATCAAGTAGGATTGTGGACCACGCGATCCGGTGGCCTTTTGAACTTAGACAGCTCCCTCATCCATCTTTTGTAGAAACCACCAGAACTAGAGAACTTTTTCTTTTGTTTCAGCACACTTAACAGTTCAGGGGGTCCAGGATCAATAGGGGAATCATGCAAATCCCCTAACTCAATCTTTCTACTCTCAACAATGCCCTCACCCAGCCCTTCTATCAAGTAACATTCATCAACATATGAGGGCTGGTGTTTCGCCATTTTGAATATGTCAAACTCAATCTTGTTCTCAGCCACTTCCATCACGAGTTTTCCTCTTCTCACATCAATAAGTGCACCAGCAGTAGCTAGAAAAGGTCTACCAAGTATAATAGGAACCTTGGCATCCTCCTCTATATCCAGTACAACAAAATCCCCCGGTATAAAATACTGATCAATCATGACCGGGACATCCTCTAGAACTCCCACTGGACGCTTTATGGAGCGATCCGCCATCTGAAGGGTCATGTAGGTGGGTTTTGGTGTTCCCAGGTTGAGTCTCTTACATAAAGAATATGGCATAAGACTAACACTGGCACCCAGATCACACAGAGCACCCCCAACTACAAATCCACCAATGATGCAAGGGATGGAAAAACTACCTGGATCTTTCAGCTTAGGAGGAAGTTTATGTTGAAGAACTGCACAGGTCAAGGCTCCTTCGCTTAGATCCACCACCGCACTCTTCTCTGGCTTTTTCTTATTGCCTAAAATATTCTTCAGAAACTTCTTGTACGATGGAATCTGAGTGATTGCTTCAAAAAAAGGCATGGAGATCTCCAGCTTATCCAATATCTTATGGAACTTGCTCTCTCTATCAGACTCCTTTGATTTCCACAACCTCTGTGGGTATGGTAACAAGTTGTAAGGTATAACCGAGTCATCTACCTTCTTGTTCTTCCTTTCATGCTTCTTACTTGGAGCACTCTCATCCTGCTCAAGAGCTTTCCCCTTAACACTGTCTCTTTGCACCACAGGCTCCTCCTCACTATCATCAAGAATATCCTCAACCTGAACAGCCTCATCCTTCTTATCAGCTTTCTCAGGCACTGGATCATTCGAAGGAAAAGGGGGGTCCTTCAAAGCTAATCCACTTCTAGTAGTGATTGCATTCACTTGGTGCCTTGGATTTTCTGTGCTTGTTGGCAGTCTACCATTCGAAGATAAAGGTTGATTAGAAAACCGATTACCTCCTCCTTGTTGCTAAGCCTTGAGACCATCTATTTCTGCTTGTAGTTTGCCAAACAGCTGAAGATGCTCTACTTGTAGCTTGCTAAACTGAGCCATCATAGTGTTCATGAGAAGCTGTATATCAACATCCTGAGATGGTCTAGAGGAACCTTGACCCTGAGTGGTCCCAAAATTCTGATTCCCTTGCTGGAACTGTCCTTGATTGGGATTCTGATTATTTCTCCACTGAGTTCCTTGGTTTCCACCTCTGTTTCCTTGATTACCTTGAAAACCTGGTTGATTGTTCCTCACTTGATTGCCTTGATTGTTCCAAGAGGGAACAAACTGATCTCTTCCTTGCTGCTGATAGCTCCCATAACCTTGCCCCTGGCCCTGTGGTCTAGAATAACCAATGAGATCAACTTGCACCATATTAGGCTGAGGAACTTGGTTACCGAAGTCTAACAAAGGACATGTCTGAGCTACATGATTTCCACCACAAGTTGCACAACAGGCTACAAGAGGTACCTGTGGCACAGAATAGGGGTTAGGAATATAAGGATTCTGTGGAGTTAGTGGAGGCTGAGCAACTGCCTGGACACTCTGAGTAGGGCCCTGTACTAACTACTTTAGCATGTGTTGTATGGTATCCAGCTGAGCCTGCATTGCCATCTTTTCTCCCACTTCGAACATCACAGTTGTTTTCTCTCTCTTGGGTATATCATCCCCCTCAGTGTACCAGTAAGTATTGTTAGAGGTGATCCTCTCAATCAACTGCTCTCCAGTTGCCGGTCCCATATCAATGAAAACACCCCCAAAGGATGAGGTATCTAGAATAATCTTTGACCGGTTAGACAATCCCTCATAGAATGAGGATATAAAATCACCTGGGGTCATTAAATTCTTCGGGCACTGCCTCCTCAATTCTTTAAATCTCGCCCAAGCCTCAGGAAGATCCTCATTACCAAACTGCTAAAAATTCTGAATTTGCTTCTTTAACTTGGCAGCCTTTGAAGGAGGACAGTACTCCTGCATGAAAGCCTTGTGGAGCTGTTCCCATGTAATGAAATGGTTGGCTGGAAAGGAATTCAACCAACGTTGTGCTTGATCTCTCAGGGAAAAAGGAAACAGTCTCAGCTTGATGGCCTCACTAGGAACACCATTCATCTTGATGGTCTAGCAGATACGGTCAAAATGAACTATGTGGGTTTTCGGGTCTTCAACCCGAGATCCTCCAAACTGATTATTCTGGACCATCTGAATGAGTTGAGTCTTTAACTCAAAATTATTTGCTTCAATTCCTGGGTACACAATGCAATCTTCTTCAGTGAACTCAGGAGCTAAATGGGCTGCCATTGGTTCTGGTTGTGGAACCTGCTGGGCAAACTGCTGGACCAGGTTGGGATTCATCTGATGGAGAAGATTTTGCATCCCAACCCCATAGCTTGGCTGCTGGTACACAGGCTGCGGCTGCATGAATTAAGCACCCAATCCTCCCCCAATATTGATATTTGGGTTTGGATCAGCCCTGTAGTTCTGTGCTTGATCCTGAACATTTGGGATTGGAGGATCGACACGAACTCCAGGGTTGTCCCCAACTGTCTCTCTATGCCTCGGGTGCTGTTGTGTATTGGCACCAGTATGGGCTGGCTGCCCAGTATTGCTACTGTCTCCGGTCTCCATGTCTACTTCGAAGTCCTGGAACTCTCGAAGCCAATCACGTAACACCTTCTTCTCCCTCCTTAATTTCCTCTCAAGATTTAGATCGTAGGGACGAAGATTTGTGTTCCCTTTTGATCTAGTGTGCAAAAAAAGAGGGTAACCTGCTGTCTAACACAACCACAAACACTCTTGGAATGAACTAGTTATGGGTTAGTGCAAATAAAAATATTTTTTTTTTCAAATAAAGAATAAAACAAAAATAAAACTTGATCTCCTAAAATTCACTAACTCTAATGCTAGTAAGAAATTAATCACACAATCAAAACCAAACAAGCCAATTCCCGGCAACGGCGCCAAAATGTGATGAGCACAAATGATGAGTGTAAAAAGGGTGTAATGTCGTTCCACTGAGGATTGGTGTTATGGCACGAAACTGTGTGAATTACCAGGCACTAGAGTATATGAATTTATAGAATCCAAGTAACAGAGACTGAATGATGTAGAATAAAAGAAAGCAATTAATTAAGGTGAAAATTATATGATAAAAGGTATGGGCCAGATTAGGGGATTGTAATCTTGATGTTCCAACCAACTCAAGATTAGGGAAAGAATAATTAACCAAGGGATATATGGGCAATGCACATAAGAATTCTACTCAGCTACTTTCGTAATCAATAAGAGAATTAGGCTAAGATTGCCCCACTGTCGTGATGCATCAATCATAACCTTAAGCACCTAAGCATTGTAAGCCCCCAAAATTACCTCTACTTTCATAGCAGGAAAATTAGGTTGGAATTGGTAAGGCTTGAGGTCTCCATCCAACTGTCGTTGTAATGAATCCCTCTCCTAGACTAGCAATTAATTATGGCCACAAACCAATAACTAGTGCAAAGAAATCCCCAAATCAACATAAACCCTAGGTAAAAGATTCAATCCCTTTATGCAATTAAACATAAATTGAACATCAAGATTAACAATGGATCCCTAATCCAAACCCATAAACGAACTACTCCCGCATGATGGGAGTAAACAAAACAAAGCAATAATTAATAACCATAAACATTGTAAGAAATAAAAGGGAAAAGAAACTTATCTGATAAATAACAAATCCAACTTCAATCCAAGATTCCTAGCTTGAAAGTAAATAATCTAATGTATATCTAGTCTAAACTATGCTGGCGAAAATATAAACTAAAAGCTAGGGTTTAGAACTCTGTAAGGGAACCTCCTTCAATTGTAGAGAATAGGTCAAATATCTAGGAGGTAGATGGGCCTTGGCCCATTAGGCAACTTCCAATTCTTTTCCAACTTGTATTCTTCCTTGTAATTCCCTTTTCTTCCAGAACTTGTCCAAAATGTTCCAATATTCTTCCTTTGTTGTTCCTTGTAGATAATTCAGCACTTGGACAATATAACACACAAACAATTCCCAATTTCACTAGGATACAGAAAATAACCTTCAAAACAACTAGAATAATGGGTGAATAATTGTACAAAATAGCAGATATCATGGTCTCGTTGGCACAACTTGCGGATCATCTGCAAAATCAGGAGTTTATTAACTCTGATGTATTCATCGTGTCTACTAAAAGCCTAAGTTGATACTTGGACTGCACATATTATATTTATATTTATGCTCACACGCCCCCTCAACGTTGCGGTGGATTCCAAGCGCAACACGTAGAAGTCTCTTTTTGAGGGTGACGCGGAGATTCGAACCCATGATCTTTTGCATGGCTCTGATACCAAATTAAAGCATGTGCTCCATCTCAACTAAAAGCCTAAGCTAATAGTTGAACTGCACATATTATATTTATATTTATACTCACAAATAGCTCTTAAGATTTCAGCTTTGAGTTTTAGTTTTTTAGCTTTCAGCTTCTCAACTTTCTTTTCAGTTAGGTTTGCTAAATATAGCCCTAGTAGGAGATTGTTGACTCTTGGATGATTCGAAGTCCAAACCTATTTTGCACGCCTTTATGCTTTTACTTGTAATATTACCCTTTTGTGTTCTAATTTTCCAACCTCTTCCTATTTTTTTTTCCTTTTTTTTTTGACAAACACTTGTGTGAGATCCGTGAGACAATCTCACACAAGTGTTTGCCAAAAAAAAAAGGAAATAAAATAATTCGTGAGACGGATCGAATATTTGATTAATGAGGTCAAAGATCTAACCAATTAGTTCACTATTTGACCCATTAATCAAAGATCTAGCCCGTTTCACAGATTCAATCGTTATATTGTGGACTAGGGTCCACAGTGCACTGTGCACCTTGGTCCGAAACGACGTCGTTTCGATGTTAGTGGACGCGGACACGAATGACTCTATGGAATTTGTTAGTACAAATTAATTAATTGGCATATGTTAATTTTATTGGTTGGCATATATATCAAACACAAAATCAAAATGCAAAGTGAAATGCATATAATGTTTAGAGCAAATGAAAAATGCATGCATGTACGTGGCAAGAAAGGTCCATGCAAAACAAAAGAAAATGAAATGAAGTCATGGGAATGTGAGGCGCAAAATGGGGAAAGGAAAATTAAAATGCAATGCATAGAAAGTGGCAGTTTGGCATCGTGGCATCGTGGCAAATGTGCGTACGCAACTCAAGGACGAAAGGGATTATCTCAATACTACAAATAGGCTCATTCACAATGAAGAAAATCGAAGTTTCAGTAACAATAACATACATATATAGCCTGAAAGGTGCTGCGAAGAAACTTCAATACGGGGATAGATTGGTGTACTATCCGGAGAAATCAGCTCCAAATTATTTCAGTACAAGCTGTGTTAAAATCCAGGTTGGTTACAGTTTGTTTAATTGGTAGAATTAGTTCAAACTGTACGTGTAATTTTTTCATAGAGTTGCTTTATAAGGTTAATGTTTAAATAGGTGGTAGACTTAATTTTGTAATTCATTGAACCTTGTAATTGTAAAAACCAGCAGGTTGAGCTTTAGTGAAAAAGTTTGGGCGTGGCCCCACAGATTAGGAGGTGTTCTCCAACTGCGTTATCAAATTCAGTTGTGTACTTATTTTGACATTTTTAAATTGCTTTATATTATATTATATATCTGCATTACATAATTTCAATTGGTATCAAAGCAGTGTCGCTTAATTTGCTAGCGAGATCCTAGGGATACTCGAGTGTGTTTTGCAGAATGGAAGAAGGTGCCTCAATTTCACGACCACCATTATTGAAAGGAGTAAGCGACTATGCTTATTGGAAGGCCATGATGAAAGCCTTTATCAAATCCTTAGATGAAGAATGTTGGGATGCCATTGAAAATGATTGGACTCCACCCATGATGACGGTCAAGAACAAAGAAAAGAAAAAACCCCTTAGCCAATGGACAACAGACGAAAAGAAACGATCATCAGCAAATAATAGGGCTATGAATGCTATTCATAGTGCACTTGGACCAGATCAATTTGTATTGATCTCAGCTACGGATATAGCAAAAGTTGCGTGGGATGCACTTATGAATCATTACGAAGGTACAGGACCCGTCAAAGTCTCAAAAATACAATTGCTCATGACCAAGTATGAAAGTCTAAGAATGGAAGAAAATGAGTCAGTATCTGAGTTTAGTGAGAGGGTTAAAAACCTGGTGAACAACGCACAAAACTTGGGTGAACCATTTGAGGAAGAAAAAGTGGTTCGAAAAGTTCTGAGGTCCTTACCCCCAAGGTTCAAAATGCAAGCTGTTGCCATAAAACAATCAACAGACCTAAAAACTCTGACGTTAGATGCCTTAATGGGAAATTTGCAGACTTTTGAATTGGAAACGGAGGAAGAAGATAGGTACATGAACAAAGACAACAAAGGAGTTGCTTTTGGGGCTGCAGCATCTATAAGAGCTGACTCCAATACAGAAATGAACGAAGTCATGGCCATGCTGTCTAAGAAATTTGGGAAAATGCTAAAGAAAGCTAAGGGACAAGGAAGGCTGAAAACAAATAGCAAAGGAGGTGGAACTGGAAATACTCAAAAGCCAAAAGGTCAAAATCAAGATTTCAAGATCAAAGGCATTCAATGCTATGAATGTGGAGGTTATGGACACATTGCAGCGGACTGTGGAAACAACAAAGATAAGAAATCGTACACACTTACCTGGAGTGATTCTGAAGATTCTGACAATGGTGAACAAGCAGAACAACAGACAGGAAATTTTGTTGCATTCCATGGCAACATGTACCACCCTGATGATGTGGAAGAACGTGCAAACTACGAGAAGTTCTTCAAAATTACAGAAGAAGTTGTAGAAGATAGTGAGGTAATGAGGGACTCAAATCAGATGCAACCTATCACAACAAAAGCACATGAGGTAACTGAAGAGATACAAACTGATGACGATGATGTTGACCCTACACATGAGGCAAATGAAGAGATATAGAATGACGATGAGGATGTTGACCTCGCAGAAGCTTATGAAGATCTGTACAATAACTGGTGTAAGGTAAGTAAGCTGAACCTTATGTTAATTAAGAATGTTGAGTCTCTAGAATTGGAAAATTCAGCCCTAAAAACCTCAGTAGAAGAACTTAAGATTGATTTAGATACGAAGGTTTCAAATGAACAATACCTGCAAAAGGAAAATTTAGCCTTAAAAACATCAGTAGAAAAACTTAAGACTGATTTAGATACGAATGTTTCAAATGAACTATACTTGCAAAAGGAATTGGAAAGTTTCAAAAAACGTGTGAGAATGTTGAACACAGGCACCAATAGTCTAAATGAAATCCTTCAGTCAAGAGGGAATAACCATAACAAAGCAGGTCTAGGATTCATAAGCAGGCAGGGAAATCAGAAAAACTCATGGGTGCTAGAAAAGAGATCAAGGAGAAACACTGAAGGCAAAAGGTATGTGAACTATTTTTTTAACAAAACATGCTTTAGGTGTAATATGAAAGGACATGGATGGAGACGTTGTAGACAAAACAAACCACGACAAGTGTGGCGACCCAAGCAAACTTGCTTAACAACAAAATGATTTTTTTTGGTCTGGTATAAAAAAAAATTAATAAAAAAAAAGAAGCTTAACTTATTTTTTGTTTCGTTTTTTTTAATTATTTAACTTTCATCATGTTAGTTTGTTTTGCAGATTCAATTATATGCTTGTTTAAAAAAAAACAAAAACAAAAACAAAACAAAAAGAAGAAAAAAATCAGACCTTGTACGCCAGATGAAGAGAAGTTCATTGACAAGAAAAGATTAAAGGTGTATGAGAAAGAAAGAAGGAGATTTTTTGTCATATTTATGGTTTGCTAGTGATACAGGGTTCTTAGAAGAATGATGATGAATTTCTTTGAGGAAGAAATTGAGCCAATCAAAGAAGATTACAGACTACTAAGACTCTCAAGCTGCGAGGAGTTGTTAAAGTTATTCCCGATGGACCAAATCCAAACAATCAAACTCCCACTTCCTCAGATTTTACACAGTCAATTGATTCTACAGATCAGTCCATGTTCTATTGAAGGTTAGTTCACTGGTAATATTTAGCTTTCAATAGTAGTGTTGATTTTTGCAAGTAGTTCATCTAGAGCATTTTATTGATAGCTTGTGGATAGTCCTCTTGAAAAAATTCAAAAAGCTTGCTGCTCATTTCCCACTCAACTTCTTGCTCATCATAATAGCCCTAAGTTATTGATTTTCTACTCCTGCTACACATATTACACTTGAAGTTTGTATGAATTGTATGATTGCTCCATCCTCTCAATCACATTCTTACCAGTGGATACTTTTCTTGTTTACCTAGAAGAGGGCTACCCGGTGTCTGCTACGGTTCAAAAGGACCCTAGAACAGCCCGGAGTGAAAGCTGTCTAGTGTAAAGCGCTCCATTAACATTTCTGACATACTTACCTAGAAGAGGGCTACCCGGTGCCTGCTACGGTTCAAAAGGACCCTAGAACAGCCCGGAGTGAAAGCTATCTAGTGAAAAGTATTCCTTAAACTGGTTACCTGGAAGAGGGCTACCCGATACTTAACATGGTTCCAAAAGGACCTGAGAAGAGTCTGGTGTGAAAGCTTTCCAGTGTTGTTATTTCCATGTTTGATCCTATGGGGCTCTCATGTTGGTATACCTCTCTTATATATCCCCCCTTTGTGAAATTCTCAAATTTCAGTATCTATCCACATCTTATCAATTGCATGCTCTTAATTGAATTTTCTTGCATTATTCAATACATACTTTTGTGGCTATGTTACCTTTGGCTAATGTTTATCAAAAGGGGGAGACATGCAATGATTAAGGGGGAGAGTGTGTATGAATTAAGGGGGAGCTTGATGTACACTCGGCTATGAATTGAGGGGGAGAGTGCATATGAGTTGAGGGGAAGAATTGCCATTTGATTGTTTGATCAACATATGCCAAAGGGGGAGATTGTTAGTACAAATTAATTAATTGGCATATGTTAATTTTATTGGTTGGAATATATATCAAACACAAAATCAAAATGCAAAGTGAAATGCATATAATGTTTAGAGCAAATGAAAAATGCATGCATGTACATGGCAATAAAGGTCCATGCAAAACAAAAGAAAATGAAATGAAGTCATAGGAATGGGAGGCGCAAAATGGGGAAAGGAAAATTAAAATGCAATGCATGGAAAGTGGGAGTGTGGCATCGTGGCATCGTGGCAAATGTGCGTACGCAACTCAAGGAAGAAAGGGATTATCTCAATACTATAAATACGCTCATTCACAATGAAGAAAATCGAAGTTTCAGTAACAATAACATACATATATAGCATGAAAGGTGCTGCGAAGAAACTTCAATACGGGAAAAGATTGGTGTACTATCCGGAGAAATCAGCTCCAAATTATTTCAGTACAAGCTGTGTTAAAATCCAGGTTGGTTACAGTTTGTTTAATTGGTAGAATTAGTTTAAACTGTACGTGTAACTTTTTTATAGAGTTGTTTTATAAGGTTAATGTTTAAATAGGTGGTAGACCTAATTTTGTAATTCATTGAACCTTGTAATTGTAAAAACCAGCAGGTTGAGCTTTAGTGAAAAAGTTTGGGCGTGGCCCCGCAGATTAGGAGGTGTTCTCCAACTACGTTATCAAATTTAGCTGTGTACTTATTTTGACATTTTTAAATTTCTTTATATTATATTATATATCTGCATTACATAATTTCAGAATTCATTATCTATAATACACATAATCCTTATCTAGAATACACAGAACGTTTGCCTAGAATACACAGAATATTGACACAAAATACACAGAACTCATCCTCCTGACATTCGAATGCACAAACACATCACAACTTGTATTAATAACATGAATACACAGAATATTGACACAAAATACACAGAACTCATCCTCCTAAACATTCGAATGCACAAATACATCACAGCATGTGTTACTAACATGAATACACAGAACGGTTGCCTAGAATACACAGAATGATTGCCTAGAATACACAAAACGATTACCTAGAATACACAGAACTCATCTCCTAACATTTTGGTACGGGGTGCACAATGCATTGTGCACCATGGTCCACGATATAAATTGCCTCATAGATTGGAACCTATGAGACGGCCTCACACAAGTGTTACCCTTTTTTTAGGGTGAGTTTGGAATGGGGTGGTGGTTGCCGCCGGTGAGGGAGGAGCACTGACGTTGCGTTCAAAATCGGCGGTAGCTATCGGAGGTGGTGGGTTTAGAGAGAGAAAACATAACACTAGGCTGATACCAAATGAGATCGTGATCAATCGTTCATTAACAGTGAATTGGTTTACAGATAATAAGTCAACACTAACAAAGGTATAGTCATGAAGGCTAAAGACTAGGAACTAACTTAACTAACATTTACTTAGTCTCATATTTGGAAACTCAAAAAATAATTTTTGGAAATTAATTTTCGAGTTTTTAATGTTTGATAAAGAGTGGGGAATGAGAATCAAGGAAAATGAGTGCTTGGTCAATGAAAAAAAAACTTCATTCTCTTGAAAAATGACTTCCACTCTTTTTTTTTTGAATACTACTAACTCTATTACAATGCAGTATCTGTTCATAACTACTTTCTCAACCTATTAAAGCACAAGAGTCAGTATTGCCCCACTGAGGCTTGAACCCACCACCTCCCGTATAAAGGGAAGGGTTTGATGCCATTGGAAACACTACACCACTACCACCAACACCACACCACCACTGTTGCCAACTTAACCACCACTACCACACCACTACCATACTACCACTTATTATTATTATTATTATTATTATTATTATTATTATTATATAACAAATAACACCACCATCACCACCACCAACATTTTGGTTAGTAACCTTTGTTCGTAATTGTGGATTGTAAAACTTTGTTTATTTTGGTTTGTTATTTTGAATTGCAAGACTTTGAATAGTTATTTTGATATCTTATTAGTTATTTTTTTATTATATTTAAAATTTTATTATTATTATTATTATTATTATTATTATTATTATAAATGCTATATTCTAAACAAAAAAATTAAAATATTTAATTATACAATTTTGCTCATTTTTTCGCAAATGAACCAAACGCACTAAGACAGTTTCCAAACACACCCTTATTTTAAAACTCTATTAATTATTTGATCATCTTTTATTAACTGGAAAATTTTCATTCGCTAGTTTTAAAAATAAAATTCATTCATATTATATTACATAGCCAAAAGCCTTGTGGTTGAGTGATATAGTTGTGACTTCTTAAATGAGAGGTCTCAAATTCAACCCCCAGTGTGGAGTTTGAGAAAATATTCATAAAATAATGTTATTATACTTTGTAATGGTGGGAGAGACATATTTATAATAGAGTTTTAAATTTAGTGCAAAATAAATAAATAAATACCTAATTGAATAAATTTTGTAGATTTCAGTCGCACGGGAAAAGTGTCCTACCTCCCCTAGGAGGATTTACTTTTCTTTATATCGTAGAATTAGATTCTCACTGACATGAACTTTTCTAGATAAAAAGTTATACCAAACGTTGGAATAACTTTCCTACCTCAAAATTTCCCAAGAAAGTTTAAACTTTTTTTTGGCTATCAAATGCCTTTTAATCTAACTTTTCACTTTGACTTTTATAAAATAGATTATCAAATTCTTTTAATATCATCGCTTCTCTTAGTTTCCCCATCATTTTATGAACTTTTTTTTTATTTTAACCCAAATATTTTTATTTTATTTTAAATTATGGTGTGTTTGTTTAATTTTTTTAAAGATAGTGAAAATAATATAATATTTGTGTTCTTTAATTTTTATTATTAAATTGTTTTTAGTCCTACTGACTCTGTTATAATATAATATATGTCCGTATATACTTTCTTAACTTACTGAAGCACAAAGAGTCAATGTCTCACTGGAGTATACAAGTTAGTTATTAAAATATTTTTTATTTATATATAATTATTAATAATTAATAAATTACTATTATAAAGTAAACTTATATCCTTAGACGTCATTTTATATGCTACGAGCTAAGGTTATCGGCTAATTTTATCAAAGACATCTCCGCAAATAGTTAGTCAAACCACTTGGCCAAACCATCTAACATAATTAGCTAATAGTTAACCTCTAACAACTAACTATCAATCAAGACTGATCTCTTCACTTATCCATCTAGTTAAATTAAGGTGGCATTTGGTTATTTGTTTGTATCGTACTATCAATTTTTATTTTCAATTACAATGTTTGTTTGTCTAATTTTGATACTCCACTACTGTATTCAAATCCTTTAGTAATCATATTATAAATGTCACTCATCTTCTCCAGTTCCCTAGCTACTTTTGAACCATATAATAAAAAAAATGAGCAAGAAAAAAAAAACTAAAAAGTCATTTTCCATGCATTCAATGACTCAATGTAGAATTTTAATATATATACAAAGGTATAGGATCAGGTTCAAAATACTCCCCAGGTGAAAAATGTGCACAAATCTCAGCCATTAAAAATTCATCCAAATATACTGCTATTTAAAAAAATACACTTCGAATTAACAAAATTGTACGCACTTGAAAGCACAAAAGCTTACACTTGAAGGCACAAAAATGTACACTTGAATGCCAAAATTCTACGCTCGAAGGCACAAAGATGTGCAATTGAAGCAATTTATGGTAGCAGAAAGGGAAGTTATTCAACTCAAGTGTTATTGAAGCAATCGCCCATACAAATTGTTTGTAAATATCACAAATTTCATTGAAAATTTAGTTATAGATTATTGAAAAGAAAGAGAAACATATAATAAATGTTTTTCAATAATTATGCACTTGACGACACAAAAATATGCACTTGAAAGCATAAAAATTTGCACTTGAAGAACAAAATTCTGCACTCGAGGCATAAACATGTTCAAACAAAGCAATTTATGGTAGCAAAAAGAAAAATTCTTTAAGTGTTATTGAAGCAATTGCTCATACAAATCGTTTGCAAATATCACAAATTTTATTAAAATTTTAGTTATATATTATTGAAAAGAATGCAAAACATATAATAAATATTGGACCATAAATATCTAATTTAATGCACAAAAATGTGCACTTGAACACATGAAAATGTGCACTTGAAGGTCAAATGTTTGCACTCAAAGTTATAAAGATTTGCACTCAGAGAAAACTAAGTACATAGACAGAACATATGCACTCGAAGACGAAAAATATGCACTCAAAGAAGTAAAATGTGCACGGAAAGAAAAACTATGCACTCTAAAAATATCTAAACTTACCTACTCAAAATTACAAAAATATCACCACGTGTTTTCTAATTATTCTTCATTTTAGACTGTTCATTTGTACTAAATCTATGATTGAAGTTTTACCATATTTTTTACCTAAAGTCCTCCTTCTCATAAGATCCATAATCTATACATACATGTATTGTAGATCTTTAATTTATATATCTATTTATTTTAATTCTAATTCTATTTATTAATAAACACTAGCTTTACTCTTCCTAAAAATCATTACTATTAATGATTATTTGATTTTTAAACTGATTCTAAATCAATATCCCAACCAAATAACCCCACTAATTTTTTTTTAAATCACACAAAATATAATACATGCATTTAGCAAAAGCTTCATGTAAACACGAAGATAAACAGAAACTCCTGCATCCCTATACAATACGGAGTATATATTATGCAACAAAAATGTGGCAAGATCGAGAATAACTGCACTACCCGCAGCTACTAACTTGCTTAGCTTAGGTTAGCTTATATTATGTATACTCTTAAATTTTATTTTATTACTTTTATTTTAAGATATACTTAGTAATAAATAAAGATAAATGTGAGTTTCTAAGAGTATCTACACCAAAAAAAATATTATTTGGTGTTTGTCAGCTAAAAAATGGCTCATAGTTTTGAAACTGATGTAGGAGAAGTTTATTTGGCAAAACACAAGATTATGTCAGAAATAAAAAAAAGTAGCAGTGCACGCCTCGCTTGGCGCACACTGCAGCCCAGCGGGCGCATGCTTCCCACGCGTCTGCAGGAGCGAGTCAGAGTGGCCGCCAGTTGGCTTGAAACATGCTTTTAATTTTTTATTTTTTTGAAATTTTCAAAATTGTTTTAAATTTCTTTTTTCTTTTTCTATTTTTTCTCTTTCTTCCCAAATTCTCTTTCTTAATTATACTTACAAAAACTCCTCATAAATCGCAAAATAATTCCACTAACAAGATGCTCTAAAAGTACTTACATTAAGAATTTGAGACTAAAATAAAAAAAAAGAAAAAATATATGTAGTATTTTTTGTTTTCTTGTATGTACCTACCTGCAACTAACAAAGCTTATCATCAGAAACAGTGAATGTATAATGCATGAATTATATTATATAAAATTTGTAGTGATTTTGAGGTGGGGCCATTTTGATCCTGAAATATGTCATAGCACTTTCAATAAGTGTCAGCAGAGTGCTAGAAGCCAAAGATTTTAATCTGCGCCGGTGGAAATGTTTCTCTCTGGGATTCGACTGCAGATGTGGCGATAAAGCCAATACATGCATGAAAAGTTTTTTTTTTTTTGAAAGATACATGCATGAAACGTTAAGGCTACATTATTTGAAAATTTGGAAAAGTAATTCCTCAAGTTTTTTTTTTTTTGAAAAAATAGCATAAAATAGTATTTTAATTGGCTATTTTATGGTACAAATATATGTGGAGTCCACTTTCGATTTGAGTTGGGTCAAATACGAAGAGATTGATATATTGTATGCCGAATGCTTTGGGTGAATGAGAAATTGATTCTCTAAGTTGACTCATTTGAGTAGGAAAAATGAAAGGAAAAACTTTAAAGTAGGTTTTGTCCCACATTGGTTTGGGAGGTGGGTTTGCACTACTATTTATACAAGAGCCTTTTTAAGAATTTATTGAATTGTATAGCATAGAAGTTCTCTCTTGTGTGCTCGCCAAATCCCTTGCTATTTTTATGTTTGGCTTATGGCAGAAAATGGAATTATGCCTAGTTTGCCGCGTTGAAAAAGATGCCTAGATGGAGAAGAAGAACAATGTGAAATGAATTTTATACCCCATTATTTTAACCTCCCGCGCAATTTGACCGGAGTGACTAAAATTGATAAAAATTGAATAGTTAGGGTATGCAATTAACACTTTTGAAAGTCGTGGACTGCAATTAACATGACCCTTATAGTCAGTAGACTAAAATGGCAATTTTCTCTTTAATAAATGGCAAAAACTTGTGTGAGGCCGTTTCACCATGAGACGGGTCGGTCGGGTCAGGTCAAGATGTAAATGTAACACTTATATGCACAAATGTCATACTTATATGCTCAAATGTAATACTAATTAGGAATAAAATTTTTGTTACTTATAAGGGTAAATGTAATACTTTGAGTCATTTTCATTTTTGGTCCTACTGTTATTGGGGCATTGCTAATTTTAGTCCACTTCATTAATTTTTGCCACATTGCGGCCAGTCTTATTTAGTCCTTGCCACTTTTAGTCTACCGTAAAAGTTTTCGTCAAATAACAGTCCAAAACAGGGGTATTTTGATCTTTTCATACTTTGATCATCTCCTTTACCCTTTATAGTGGTTTTCCTTACAGTTTTTCATCCAATGAAGAGGTCCGGTAAAAGCCATGACTTTGTAATGTGGCTCACATAGCTTTCGTTGGACCTCTTCAATTGATGAAAATGTGTAAGGAAAATAACTACAAAGGGTTAAGGAGATGACCAAAGCATGAAAATACTAAAAATATCCCTATTTTAGACGGCAATTTGATGAAAATTTTAACGGTGGACTAAAAGTGGCAAGGACTAAATAAGACTGGTCGCAATGTGACAAAAATTAATGAAGTGGACTAAAATTGGCAATGCTCCAATAACAGTAGGACCAAAAATGGAAATGACTCTAATACTTTTAAGGGAAAAGAACAAATATCATTTTTAGTCCCTTAACTATAATATATGTATCAATTTTGGTCCTTAACTATTAAAAATTTCAAATTAGGTGCATGACTATTCAATTTGTATCACATTTGGTCCTTGACTATTAACATTTTCAAATTAGGTGCATAACTATTCATTTTGTATCACATTTGGTCCTGCCGTTAAATTTTCTGGTCAAATTTCCGACGAAGTCACTAGTCACCGACTAATTTATTTAATTTTTATTTTAAAAATTATTTTAATTCTACGTAAATTTTAAATAAAAACAAAAATTAAAAATTAAAAATAATAATAATAAAATAGAAAACGCTGGTCAACCCCGATGACTTCGCCGGAAATTTGGCCAGAAAATTTAACGGTAGTACCAAATGTGATACAAAATGAATAGTCATGCACCTAATTTGAAAATGTTAATAGTCAAGGACCAAAAGTGATACAAATTAAATAATCATGGACCTAATTTGAAATTTTTAATAGTCAAGGACCAAAATTGATACATGTATTATAGTTGAGGGACTAAAAATGATATTTTCTCAAGGGAAAATACAATACTTTTACATTTCGATTTAAAAGTATTACATTTTTACTCAAAAGTATTATATTTGCCCTTATAAATAAGGGGCACTTGTCAACATTACTTATTATGAAATGTGTATTACTTTTTCTCTTATAAGTAATTAACAAAAATTGTATTCTTGATTAGTGTTATATTTGAGCATATAAGTATGACATTTGCATGGTGTTTTGACCCGACCCGAACCGTATCACGAATAAAGATCAGTGAGACGGTCTCACACAAGTGTGATCCTTAATAAATTTGATGGTTGAAAATTGAAGAAAAAGAAAGTAAGAAATTAAAAATAATATTACTTTTATAAATATTATAAATTTAAAAGTTTATTTTTTTTGAGAAAATAAATTTAAAAGTTTATAATATTTATAAAATATACCCCATCCTTTTTACTTTATTTTTAACAATTTAATTTATTAAATGGACATCACATATTTATCCCCTCAACCTGAATCTCTCTCTCTATATAAATATAGAAATGGAACTGTTGCACAAAATCTATGTTTATTGCACAAAATCCATGTTTCTTTAAAATAGGCCCAGCACAGAAGCACGTACGGGCTATGTATATCCTTTCCTTATGGCGGCTAAAGTTATCGGTTGTTATGCCGGACCCACATCTACTTTACAGGCAAATTATTATGTCGAGCATGGTACACATGTGACATGATTGTATGAGTCATTAATATAAGGTACATTTTTATTATACAAAGGGAGTGTTTTCTTCAGGTAATCTTATATTACCTTGGTAATATGAGTCTGATAATGTTATATTACTTTAGTTTGGTTCAGGTTATGAGATTACCTGGTAAGGTTATATTAACTCAAAGCTGATGTGGCGATAATGTTTAATGGTAATGTGATTACTCCATTTTCTTAGGTAATCTTAGATTACCTTGAACTATTTCAACTTTGCCCTCGTTAACTAATCATTATCCTTATATAATAATAATAATAATAATAATAATAAATAAATAAATATATGTTTATATAATCAAATATACATGTGTGTATATTTATATATATATATATATATATATATATATATATATATATATATATATATATATATATATATATATATATATATATATATATATTTTATATTTAAGCATTGATATATACATTCATACATATAAAAAAAAAGCGCACACACACATACACGCACATATATATTATTGAGGACATTATAGTAAACTAATTCATATAACATAAAATATAACCCTTAACCAAACAAGGTAATATTATATTCCACAATCCAAACCAAACGCATAGGTGTGTTTGGCAGAGCTTATTTAGGAGCTTATAGCTTATTTTAAGCTACTAATAAGCTATAAGCTTTGTTGGGTAATGTTCTCAAAATAAGCTAGTAGCTTAAAATAAGAGCTTTTCAAAAATAAGCTAGTAGCTTCTTAAATTTTTTCATTCTTTATCCTTATTATTTTATATAAATGACATTATTTATCCCTCCCAATTAAAACTCTTTTGACTTTTTTCTTCAATATATTTCGTTGTAATTTTAATTTGATATTTGTGTTTGAACAATAATTTTTGTATGAACTAATTTTATGAATTATAAATATCTTGTAATTTTTGTATGAACTAATTTTATGAATTATAAATATCTTGTTTTACTTTATATATTTTCAAATATATGTTCTTACTTTATATTTTATTAAATTATATTGATTTCATTATTTTATATTTTAATATGTAAACAAATCTATTTAAATTTAAAACTATTTAATTAACTTTTATGAAGATGTCCTTTTTAGTCTTTTTACATTTATCAACTTATCAAAAAGTTAATTTTACCAAACACTTTTAAGCATGACAGCTAGCTTAACAGCTTTTCAAATTTCAGCTTCGAGCTTATAGCTTTTCAGCTTTCAACTACTTTTCAGCTTTCAGCTACCGTTTCAGCTATGTTTGCCAAACATAGCCATAAGGTAATCTTACATTCCCAAAATCTCACATTACCTTCCTGAAGGTAATCCTATTACCTGGGGGTAATCTAATATTTTGTGAACAAAATGCCCCCTAAAAGTACATTATTTTTGTACTGAAGGTACATTATTTCATAGTATATAAAATAATGTATTTTCAGTACTTAAATAATATACTTTATGTACAAAAATAATGTGTTTTTAGTATATTAAAAATGTACTTTTTATTTATGGTCCACACAGCTGTGTGAACCATGGTCCATGCAATAATGATTATACTTTACAAGGTACGTGGATTCAGATTCATGTTCACAAATTTAAAATTCTGTGTTCACAATTTTAGAAATATATATATTTACAATTATAGAATTCTATGTTAACAATTTCAAGACTCTATGTTCACAATGTCAGAACTTTATATTCACAATTTCAAAACTCTATATTCAATAGTATAATACAATTTTTGAATATATATATAACAAAATTGTGAATATAGAGTTCAAAAATTGTGAATATTGACTAATGTAATTTTGTATATTAAGATCTATAATTGTGAATATAGAGTTCTAAAATTGTGAACATAAAGTTTTAAAATTGTGAACATGAACCTGTGTCCACCTTGCAAGATGGACACGGGTCCATAGCATAATTTGCCTAAAGTTATTGTTTGGACCATGATCCACATAGTTGTGTGGACTGTGGATGTAGTATACATTTTTAATATACTAAAAATACATTATCTATGTACTGAATATACATTATTTGATAATATATAAAAAAATCATGTACTTTCAAGTAATGTACTTTATGTATATAAATAATGTACTTTTACTACAAAGGGTCTGCTCAGGACACCTTGTGGACATTCCAAAAAAAAATGCACTTTTTATTTATAGTTTACACAAGTGTGTGAACTATGGTTAATGAAATAATGATTGACTTCAATTATTATCAATAGTTAAATTGTGGGTAGAGTCTACTTTACAAGATAAATTCTTATATAAAATAATGTGGTTTCATAACTCACATAAATAGTGTTTAGAGTGGTGTCATTTATTTTTTGTTGCAGTCAAAATTAATGTTTTTATAGCATGTATATAATCTATTAACTGTAAAGCACCTTGTGCTTAGATGGCACGTAGTGATTTTCTTAGATGGGAGATCATGAGATCAAACTTTAGTGGAGGCGATAATACATTTATGAAGAGTTTGGTAGTGTTTCAAGGAAAGTTATCATTGGCACTTTTCATCCCTTTACTAACAGTAAGTTACAGACGAAATTTGCAATGTTAGTATAGCTTAGGACGAAAAGTGAGTACAAAAAATTAATAAAAGGTTAAAAAGTGCATTAACAATTAGAGACGAATTCTACAATTACCTTATAAATTATTATTACTAGTATTGTCCCGTGCGATGCACTGCTACATATAATAAATATTCTTGTGAAGATGGGAATTGCTTTATCTCAGCCATTCGTGCTTTAAATTGTTGAGTTAATTGCTGACTCAATTCGTCCTACCTAGAATTAAATTGCTGATTTTATTTTTCGAATTGCTGAGTTACTTGCTGCCTAGGTTTGTATTAGTCACCATACTATAACATAAACACATTTAGAATGAATATAAGTACCATGCATAAGGAATATAAAAAACATACATAAGCTTTTAAAGAAGGTTTTTATGTATCTAATTATAAAAATAATTAATTCCAAAAAAAATACCTCTCTCATTTGGTAAATCTCAGTGATGGTCGGCATATCTTGAGAACCACTAGTAGAGTGCTCCATAATTCTATCGTAACTCATACTGAAAAATGATACAATGCTCCTCGTAGGGATTTCCTTACCGCAAAGACTTAAACTAAAAATGATAAACTGTTGTGAGGTAACAATTTGGCTCAAGTGCCATTCCGCACCATAAACCAAACGCGATTCTTCATGCCACACCCTCACCTTTCATAATAGCTGTTTCACATGAACCGTAAATTTTTTTCACCTAGACTTTTTTACGGGTTCATGGTGCGGCATGAACAATACATTAAAATACTAAAGATGGAAAAATAATATCTTTCCCTAAACTCCAAGAACTCTGGACTTTCATGATTAATTAGGACCTAGGTCACATCCCCGAACTGCAAATCCTCACCTCATCATCTAGGGATTTTAAGTATAGTTAGAAGGAAATCACATAATTTTACAATAACTATTTACACAAAATAGAACATAAGTAGATATATACTTACTGGTCAGAGAAGGCTTAATCCTATAGAACTGTAATAGTACCACCACAGGTTCATGATTGTTAGAGATTTAAAAAAGAAGGCTCTAATTTAGACACATGCTCATCCCAAATAGTACACTTAATTTGTTTTGCACTGTAAAGTTGCATGAAATTCGTTTACTGAATATTTTATTTATCATGCCATGCATAATAATTTAAATCTTTGATATAAATAGTTGATAAATACTTACCTTGAATCTTCAATGATAAAATCAATAAGTCGAGAAATTTTTCTAGAAATCACTTTTATCTTGGGGCGAGTATATTTCAACTACCCTTCCAATGACATCTAGCATAAATTATAATCAATTAATTATGATAACATATGGTCTGAAACAATTTTTTTTAAACGAATAGTGCATTATACATACCTATTAACAGCTTATCATTAACACTTTTAGATTTTACATACTCAAAGGATTTAATACGGAACATTTGTTTTGGAAACTTGATCTTCTTGTATTCTTTAACAGTAGTTTGGTAATTGAACTTGATCATGTACTTGTGGGGGTGATTTTGTAAGTTTAGAAATTTGTGATAACCAAAAAATTCTTAACATTGTAAACTGACCATTCCTTAAACTTATTGAGGAACTTAGTAACATAATCTTTTGGGATGTGGGCATGGACTAATGTTCCCAAGATATACATGTAATTTGAATAAGTAATGAGGCTTATGTATGAATGGTTCTTATTGCATGCTTCTTTTTTTTTTTTTTTTTAAAAAAACCTTAGAATCATGAAAAACAATCTCCTTGCACTTTTGATTTTGTCGCTTCGTTTGTATGAACGAACCATGGAGAGATCTTATTTCAAAGAATATAGTGATATCTTGGAAGCAATTAGTACTTCATCCAGCAATTTGTGGTTGGATGTGTAGGTGTTTGGTTCTACGATGGATTCATATATTTATACAAATTCGGAAGCACTGATTCATTGAGACTTTTAGTGCTGAAGCACTCACTCTCATCATCCATGTGGGAGTGTAAATCGGGACACCGAGTGCCACTAGACCACAAGGTTTTTGGCAGTGGTTCCACATTTAATAAGCTTTTAAATATATATTTGTATATGTTTGGAGTTTGTAAATCTATATACTCGAAAAGGCACCATTATTTTTTGTATTAAACTACTAAATTACCCGTGCGATGCATGGATTAATTTTTTTTAAAATTATTATGGCCATGTTTGATTGGATTAGACGGTATAAATAGTTGATAAAATTAGTTGATTGTAGAAATGTGTTTCGTAAATTAGCTGTTAGTTGATAGCCGTTTGGTATAATTTCTTTTCTCAAAAAGTTCGATTGAAAAAGTTACTTTTAACAACTTTTAAAATTTTACCATGTTGGAGTTACAAAAAGTTGATTAACCAAACACTTATATTGATATTTTAACCAAGTCAAATAACTAATAGTGGTCAAATAAGCTAAAATTAACTGATAGGCTAACTATTTTACTAAACAATGGATATATATTTAAATAATAAAATTAAAGGTGAAGTTTTATATAATAATAATATTTAAAAGTGCACATTTATTTGATTATAAAATAAATGCAAAAGTATCAATAATATATGACTCGTTTGATTTCATTTATTTTAGAAAAATGAATATGTAATATGATTTATATAATTATATTATTATTAAAATAAAATATAAAAAATAGGAAACAATTTTAAAAAGCATTAATATGATTTTTTGATTATAAATATAATTTTATTATCATTTAAGTACTCTCTTTAATTTCAATTCCTTAATTTCTTAATTCTCCATTATTAGCTTAATTACAATTATTTCCTTAATTTCTTAATTATATATAATAATAAAAGAAAGAAGCGACTACCTAATAATAATATTATAGTATAATAAATTTTATAATCTATTTAATAGTTTTCCTTTACAATGATTTTAATCTTTTCCATATATTCATTAACTAGAACTAATAATTTTTTGATTATAAATAGAATTTTATTAAGATTATATTATTTAAATACTCAGTATTAAATATTTTTGATACTATTAATTATTACTATAATGATAATTTTGAAAATATTTTATTTATTACAAATATTAATATTTTGGAAGATTTGTGTATATTCATTAACTAATTTTTTTTATTATAACGATAATTTTATTATCATTTAAATACTTTGTAATTACTTTAAATTCCTTAATTTCTTATTCTCCATTATTAGCTTAATTACAATTATTTTCTTATTTTACTTAATTCCTTAATTTTATTATTAGTATACCGATAAAAGGAAGGAAACGACTATCTAATAATATATTGAGTTAATACCACAAATGGTCCTCTGACTTAATACCCCTAGATTTAACACTTATTTTACAGAAATTTTAATGGAGGACGATTTGCGGTCAAAACTGAAAGTCATAGGACCATTTGTGGTCGAATTGAAAGTCGAGGACTAAAAGGAGTACTAGCCCAATAGTCAGAGGACCGTTTGTGGTATTAACTCTAATATATTATAGTACACTAACTTTTAAAATCTATTTAATATTTTTCCTTCACAATGATTTTTACCTTTTTTCGTGTATTAATTAATGAAAAATGATTTTTTGATTATAAAGACAATTTTATTACCATTTAAATACCCTGTATTAAATATTTTTGATAGTATTAATTATCATTATAATGATTATTTTGGTAATATTTTATTTATTACAAATATTAATATTTTGAAAGATTTGTGTACATTCATTAACTAAAAAATTACTTTCAATTCCATAATTCTTACTCTCCATATTAGCTTAATTACAATTATTTCCTTATTTTACTTAACTAGTATTTTCACCCATGCGATGCATGGAATGGATTTGTTATAACAGCATTAAGGAAAGAAAATTTGTGACTGCATTTTATACAAAAGAAAATAGGTGTGTAGGCTATTAGAAAAATAAATTTTTCTCACCATTAAATTTCAAATGAACTTGATTAGATGCTGAAAAATCAACAATTGTTTGCAATAGCGACTCGTTTTTAAAAAAAAACATAAAAAAGCATCAGTATTTAGTCGATTATCATAGAATGATTCGTACTTTTAAATACACAACTATAAATGCATCTCCTATTTGTAATATTAAATATTATATATTAATTACATATATATTATTTGGTTATAATAATGGTTGAGCATTATCAAACAACCTATTTGGTTGGACCAACGATTCTTGTGTTTTTATTAGTAGTATAGATTACGTTGCAGGAAAAGTATATATATATATATATACTGTATTATTACTACTAATATTTTCACTCGTGCGATGCACGGAATTGATTTGTTATAATATATTAAGAATATTTGGCCCGTGCGATATCTTGAGTTACACTTACATTTTGATATTTAGTAAGTATAACTATATAACGAAAAATTCACCTGGGAGTAATAATAGAATAAGCACTTGAGTATTTGCTTGTTGACCGTAGAGCGTTGATATTCTCTGGATAAATAACAACGCATCAACCAGACCCTTAAAGAGCATTTCCTTGTCCTGGGATAGATTACGTTACAGGAAATATATGAATTATCGATTCTTTGTCCCCTCCCCCTTTTTCACAATCTTCCTTATATTCATATCAATTACATTAATGAGTAATTTTTCTGAATATTATGACTACTTGAATTCCGGATCCTAATAATAATAATAATAATAATAATAATAATAATAATAATAATAATAATAATAGTAGTACAATTATTATTATTATTATTATTATTATTATTATTATTATTATTAATTAGGAGTGTTTTGAGAGAAAAGTTAAAATTGAGGATTATGTTTTTATTAATAGTATATATTACGTTGTAAGAAATATATGTACGATATTATTATGATTAGTAATTTTAATCTAGAATTGTATTACGAATAGAAAATTTGTAAAGAATATATTGTATTGAAAATTGTATTACCATATTTTAATGTACAATTGTAGTACGAATAGAAATTGCATTATAATATTTTACAATATTACGCAAACTTTAATAGTATAGAAGTGTTTTAGGTGGGAAGTTAAAATTGAGGATTTTGTTTTTATTAATAGTATAGATTCCATTATTAGTTTAATTATAATTAATTCCTCAATTACTTAATTAGTATAATAATTAACATATTTTAATTATAGCGAATATTAATATTTTGAAAGATTTGTGTATATTCATTGACAAAAAAATTGATTTTTTGATTATAAAGATAATTTTATTACCTTATTTCATATTATTATTATTATTATTATTATTATTATTATTATTATTATTATTTAATTAGCAATTAATTTCTTAATTAGCAAAATAATAATTCTATAATTTTACTAAAATATATTCAACTAATTCATTAATTTAAGAAAATAGTAATACTTATGTAGTAATGTGACTAATTATTAGCTTAATTTTAGAATAATAATTATAAGTGTACTAATCTGACCATTATTAGTTTTACTACAAATCTACAATTAATTCCTTAATTTTAGCAAAATAATAATTCTTTAATTATACTAAAATCTATTCAATTAATTTCATAATTTTGGGGAATAGTAATATCCCTATAGTAATATGTATAATTATTATCTTAAATAGTATTAGGAAAAATATTTGATGGCCGATGTATAGATGCTATACACTATACAGTATACACCGGAGTGATAAATGAAAAGATTCCATGCATCTCATTAAAAAATATCAACATTGACCAAGTCTTTGTTTGTAAAATTTATATTACTTTCTAAATTATTATGTTTTTAATTTTTAATAAGAAAACTCTTTATCTTTTATTAACAAAATGTAGCTAATTTTTTAAACCTATTTATTACTTATATAATAAGGAAATATACTTGGTTTGAGGTAAAGCATTCATGATTCTGGTTTCACCTCTCTATATATATACAATGATCAAGCTAATTCAAATGGTAATCGCATTACATTGTGCAGCCATAAACTAACGTACATTAATGCTTCGTGCCTACTGTACAACTCATTTTTTTTGGAATAAATATAGCTCATATATATATATTTAATTTAAATATAAAATAACAAGCGTAGTACCGACGATTTATTATATTGTAAAAATTATGGAGCCGATGGTCTGCAGAGACTTTGAGGCCTTTAGAAACCCATTCTTGCTGGCGCTGGTTGAGCTCTTCTTCCTTTATTGAATCGATGTAAACACTGGCGCCTAATTCAACTAGCTCCTCCACTATTGCACGCATAAACGCAAAACAAAAAAGCATAAAATTTTCAAACCCAGAAATGAATCCTGAATGCGTTTAATAAAAACCAGAACTTGATAGAGAATGGTGAGGGGCAGAGTAGAGGGAGGCAGTGCAAGAAAGGAATAAGAGAGTCGCCAATATATGATTTTACAGAGAAAAATGAAAGGGGAAAGATGCAGTGCAAAATAAAAAAATTATAATTTCTAAAGACTAATCTATTGTATTTATGCCAAAGACCTTGTGGTCAAGTGGCATCTGGTGTCCCAATTAACACTCTCACACGGATGATGGGAGTGGATTCGAGCCTTAGTGGAGGCAACTGTTGACTCGTTGTGTTTCAGTAGGCAAAAAAAAAAAGTCTGTTGTATTTAATTTTAATTTATAAAGGAAAGAGTAATTATTCTATTATATATATATATATTCTTATTTTGTATGCAATTTACCTTTTGTAATTAAATCAATAATTTTATTTACCTTTTTTATTTGCCTAATATGCATGCATCCACTATTTTTGAATTCTGTCATTATTTTAATTATCCTTATTTTGTAATTAAATCAATTGTTTTATTTACCTTTTTTATTTGTCTAATATGCATGCATCCACCGTTTTCACTTCTGTCATTATTTTAATTATATTAATATTAATTATATTATTAACAAAATAAGGATTATTTTAATTAATTGTATTATTACTAAAATGCCCTTCAGTTTGGGCGGAAAAACTCTTTCAGGCACTTCTGTTATTATATATATATATATATAGATTTCAATTCTTTGTATTTCCAACCTGCACATTCACAGAAGACACCATTAGTTCCGCCCAAAACGCAATGTTTTGCATGAGAATGAACTTTTTACTCAATTTTTATTACCAAATATGTTTGGCTTTATTATAGTAGAGGATTCTTCTTCTTCTTCTTCTTCTTCTTCTTCTTCTTCTTCTTCTTCTTCTTCTTCTTCTTCTTCTTGTTATTATTATTATAAATCTCGAATGATTAAATTCAAATTTTGCTTTTGAAAATTAAAATAATACTCAATAAATAAATTCTAGAATTGATTAACGAAAGCAATAAAATAGATAAGCTAAGGGAGTTTTGAGGTTTTGTTCAAAAGAACTCCTAACTATCTACAAACTTCAGACACAGATAGTCCTTCTAAAAGAGTGTGACAATCTATGTTTGAAGTTCAAGAACTTCAGACGCAAGTTGTCCTTAATTTAAAAGAAATAAAAAATAATTAAACAATGTCACTTTAATTACAAAAATGTAATCGCTCCTACTTTACGCGTTTGATGTTTAAACTTCATATACAAATTGTTATATTTTTTTGATAATTTTTGTACTAGTGACAAGATATAAATACAAAATCTTCACAAACACATGAACCCTAGGTTAGAGTTATTCTTCTTTTTCTAATAACCACAAATTAAGCACCAAGATAGATAATACAACCCTAACTCAAGTCCAAAAACTAACTACTCATTATTAAATAACATAAGGAACACAAAAGTACAAGTAATAAGCATAAACATTGCATAAGAAATGAGATAAGGGAAAGAAAACTTCTCTAGTGAAATGGATGGTAAAACTTGGAATCCTAGTGTTGAATCCTTGATTACAAGCTTCAAATATGTTTAGGAACCTAAATCTAAGCCTAATCTAACCTAAAAAATGAAAGGAAGTGAAAGAAAATGAGTAGGGTTCGAATGGGGTTGAAAACGAGTTGAAAATACTGAAAATGGGCTTAAATACGAATAGGGAGTGGGTAGTACGGCCATAGCCATGGCCGTGCCACTGACCGTGCCTAAAAAGGCCCAAAAATGCAATGTACAATGCCTCTAGTTGGCACGATTGTGTACCTCCTGCAAGCAGAATGCTGTGCAGCTACTTTGACTTCTAAACTATTTTTCACTGTCAAAACCATTTCATTGGTTTTTCTAGTCTTCAAAAAAGTTGTATCCCTTCAAGTTGGTTTTTCGATTGAACAAGAATCACTTCATTTGAACATTCCTAGACCGAGATATGGTCCATATACTAAGACAGCGACGTGAAGTGCGTGAATTTCAACACCTTGATCTTTTACTTTTCTTTTGTTTTGGTTTGCCCAAATGACCATCACCAATGAAAAACCACTCTTAGTCTTTTTTAGAAGTGTTTCATCCATCTCCAGAGATTCATATTTGGCTCTTATTGACTCCAAATGCATCCAAAATGCTCCAAAATCCTTTACTTCTCCTCAAAGACGATGAATTGTGCCTAATTGATCAAATGAGAAAATAAGGATCATTTTTGAACACCATTATAACACTTCATAAGCAAAATAAGGGCTAAGTATAGGGTAGATATATGGGCTACCACGGACTTTTGTGGTTAAACGAAGTCGTGGAAAGAATCACAAAGTTGTACACTAATTGGCCATTCCAATGATATGTGTATTGGTAAGGTTGAGCTACAACTCTTAATGAATTTATAACCCTATGAGAACGGTGATCTTATTGAGACGGACTTAATGAATTCACCACTTAATAATTGAGAGGGTGAGCATAAAATGCTCTTAATGATTTTGTTGGTCCGGTAGGTTAATAGATGAGTCTAGAGGGGGTGGGGTGAATAGACTCACTAGGGTTTTTGAAAAATTCTTCAACAAGTAATAACTCTTTCGAGATAAATACTTGATCAAAGGTTTTGCAGCGGAAGTAAATGTTGGTCAAGTTTTTAAATATTACTTTGCACGTTTTTAATGATTATGAAAATATTAAGCTTGGTTTGGTGATATGCAATGCAACAAGTATAATGGCAGTAAATAAAAGAGATACAGAGAGAGGTTTTTATAGTGGTTCGGCTATTAACTAAGCCTACTCTACTCTTCTTAACAACTCGTGAAGGATTGCACTAATATCTTCTTTGTTAGTATAATCTCCCCTTAACGTGTTCCTTTGATCACTAAGCCAGGCAGCTGTTGGGAAACGATTCTTGAAATACCCAAGAAAATGGACGAAAATGGAAAATCCACTAAAACAAATATTACAAGAAATATTACAAGGAGAAATAATCCACGAAGGATTACAAAACAAGAAATTCCAGGAATTTAAACCTACAACAAAGATTAGATAAACCTGGAATACAGGGACGGTGTAGAACGGGCTTTTGGGGTAGTTGTTAGCACGAGTCGAGTTGCATCAGTCCTTAAAACCTTATTTACCGCTTCCCGGGGTGCTGGAACGTTGCGGCCTAGGTTTCCCAGGATAAAACGTACTACGGTCCTTGCGTTTGAGCACACAAACTCGGGACCCGGCGAACGAGAACGTGAGATGAACACAGGTGGCTTGAAGGAAGGAAGAGCAGAGTTTCGAGGTGGGAAAAACTGATTTGTTTCGTGCGTATGTATGGCTTCTCACACACGTACGTACAAAATGCTACTGCTCCCCTGGAAATATATAGGAATTGAAGGAATAAATAGCATCATAAACATGGCATTCAATTCTGGGAATGTAATCTTCATAACAGTCTTCCACTAACCCCCACTAACAAGAGTTTTAACTCTGAATTTAATAATTGGAATTAATCTGAAATTAATTCTTTAAATACTAGAGTTAATTCTCTTGAACGGTCACCATGGAGGTGAAGAGTTAGCCTAGAAGCTGTCCTCAAGAGGTCACCCGTAAGTCACGCTGGAGTACCGCCTGCGAGACGTGACTCTTTGCATCGAGAGGTCAATTGAGCGAACTGAGAGTGATCAGTTCTTAGCCGCGAGAGATCGACCTGTTTGCTGCGAGAGATCACGCTATTTCCGCGAACATCCTTCCTCGAAACATCGAACGTCGTTCGTGTCGCGCGGGCGTAACCGCACGAGACATCACTTGATGTCTCGAACTGCAGTACCGCGAGACATAGTTTCGCGCGTTGCCGCTGCGCACCTTCGAGAGGTCGCATGCAGTGGTCTAAGATGGAAAATTCGCTCGGAGTTTTAGCATAACTTAAATCGCAAGGCCTGCCAATTTTCGGACGACATTCGTGCCCGCAGGTGCCGGCGCACACGAGTTCAAGCCTTTCGAACGCATTTTTGGGATTTGATTTGCACCCCTCCCTGCGCGCGAGAGAGAACCTCTATGCCATACAAGTCAATTAGCCTTAAAAGGACTCTTGTATTTATAGTGGGTGAAATCCTCTTCCCAAACCAATGTGGGACAAAGGCTTTCCTTAAAGCTTTTCCCACAATTTTTCCATCTCAATGGGTTTACTTTGAGAACCAATTTCTCATTCACCCATTATCCATTTTGAGCGTATAATATATCGATCTATTCATCTAATAACGAAGAACCTGAATCCACTTTGACCCGACCCAAAGTCGAAAGTGGACCCACATAAAATTATACCACAAAATGGCCACCTAAAATGCCATTTATTTCCATTTTTTCCAACAATCCCCCACATGAATGAAAATTGTTTTCGGGAAAAGTTTGGAAAACGGAAACAACTGTGTTCAACGGTTGATTCCTGCATAGCAGAGGTAGGTTTAACCCTTTGAACCTTGCCTTGTGAGATCTATATACCCTACTGGCTGTACGGTAGAACGCGATGTCTTTGAACCGACTACCGTTTATGTAGACATTGACAAATCTCACACAAGAACCTTCCAACCACGTCCTGTTCTCATGACTGTGCCCATTTTGGCCGTGGGACACCTGCCTGGTTCTGCAAGAGTTTCTAAAGAATTGAGCCCAGTTCAATTCTCCTTTGAAGCGACCCTCACTTCTCTCTCACATAGGTGATTCTTTCTCGAGTTTCCCGCAACTCAACACATGTCCATTTGACATTGCATACGCAGCATATGTCAGATGACAATCGAATCATTAAAGCACTAGTGTGCTAGCCTCGATCGGGAGTCACTGTTTTAACGAGGAGTGGTAGGGATCGGAGACCCCCACAGTGACGCGCTCATTCCATAATTTAGTTTTCCCATTGAACCTAGGTGCCAGCTAGGTTGGGTATGAACCAATAGCTCCATTGAGAGTTTGAGCGCTTTTAACGTATGAACCAACAACTCCAAATGAGTGAGAGCTAGGGTATTTATAGGCATGAATTTTTTAGTCAATTGGATGGAAGTCAAAAATTCAAAACCTATTAACCAGTGTGCAATATTTGCTGGGTTCTTTGAGCCATGTGGATGTCAGTACCTTTGGAGTCGTTTGTCCACTTTAATGTACAGACAATTTGTCTTTTTGTCTTACACAAAAAGACACATCATTAACTGCTCATTGGGATTGCTTCCTAGGATTTTGTTTTCCAATGTTGATCATCTACGATTTTAAGGCTATGGACAAGACCTTATTCCAGAGAATGTCTTCAGGTTTGTCCTCATGAGTGAATAACAACTCATGCCTTAAATGCTCATGAAAATGATTGAGCTTATTATTCTCCCATGATTCCCTCGAATGATTTATTTTGATCATTCGGCCTTCTTGAACATCAAGAAACTAGCCTTTCAAGGATTCGGCTTCCTTGGTCTCTTGGTCTCTTACAGCTTGTCAAGTTTTCGTCCTTCATGTCTTCGAGTCTTCGGCCTTCATATCTTCAAGTCTTCGTCCTTCATATCTTCAAGCCTTCGTCCTTTAGAATGACTTGTGTTTGATCACAAACCAAACACCATGAATTCTACTAAGAACTTTACGTTCTCGGCATTGTGAAAACAAATAGCTAAGACATGAAAAATTAAGGGTCTCCTTTGGTGCTTTGGTATCATCAAAATTTCAAAGACTCGGGGTTCCTAACAGATTTCATACCCTAATTTGAGTAGTCTATATTGAGATAGACTTAACGAAATCACTTACTTGAGTGAAAAAGGGTTAACTACCTTTTATGAAAGATTATGGGCTATCTTTCTAGAGCACTCATGAGCATCCGGAGGTTCAGTTGGGTTAAAATATATGAGAAGCATGCTAACACCTCATATGATTATAGCGTACACTTAAGGAAGAATTACGAGAGCTCTGTTTCTCAAGAAAAGTATGCTAAAGTCATAGGAAGCATGATGTTCTTAATAAACTACTACACTAGACCAAATACTACTTTTGCAGTAAATAAACTCAGTCGCTACACATAGTTAGGTCAACTATGGAGGTTGAATCATAACATCTAGACCTAGTAGGAAAGGAGGTTGTGTGGTTGAGAAACTTATTAGCTGACGTTATACTATTGTGGGGGTATTAGTGCCTTCTACACCTATGCATTGTGATTCTCAAGCTACCATTTGTGTTGCAAAATTGTGTTTATAGTGAAAAGAATCACGCAGATACTCAATAATCACAAACTGAGTTAACAATAAGGATGAACATAAATTGTTCTTAATGACTTGATAGCCTTGATTGGTAGTCTATACTAAGACAAAATTGATCAAGTCACCTACTTGTGTGCGAAGACCTTTTTTTATCTTCTATGAAAGACATTGTGTAAAACTTTCTAGAGTATCCATGAGCAACATGAGGTAAAAAAACCGTCAAAAGAGGTTTTGACTTTCGCAAAACCTACAACTTTTAGAGATGGTATGAGTCATTGAGTTCAAAACTTATCTGTTAGACGAGTTCAAGTGAAATCTCACGCTCTGGGAGATAGTTACTGAATGCCACTATGTGTTAGTTCAAGCTTTTTCAGCACTAACCTTAAAAGTACCATTTCTAGTGAATAGCTCAGATAAACTTTTGCTTCTCATCTCAGGATTTGTGGGGGATTGTTGGAAAATTATGAGGGAGACCTTTATTTCCGAACTTTACAATTAGTGTTTAGATTCCATGTGTCCTTTCTTTTCAAAATGAGTGGCTCCTAATCTCCTTCTTTATTTCTGGTGGCTACTGTGCATTAAAGTCATGTAGAGTAGCATAAGTAGTGAGATCTTATGGCTAAAGGAGTAGGCTATGTCATTATATAAAAGCTAACTAGCTTTGTTAGCATGCAACAAAAAACACACAGAGCTTCCTCTCTTCATCTTCTCTTCTTCTGCTTTACTATTCATTTATCTACCTGAGCTTAGTCAGGTTCGCCTGCGCTATTGCTGGTGCAAGTTTAGCGTAGTTATTCTGTGTTGCCTATTGAAAGCGTACCGGTTTATCTTGATTGCACCGTCATCGAAAAAATAATGCTTTTAAGGTAGTGTTTTACAACACGACACATATGATATCTCTGATTCTGAACCATTATTCACCCCTTATGTTAGTTGTTTTTAGTGCAATTTGTCTATATCTAAGTGGAAATTGAGACTCATTTGTGTGTTATGTTGTCTTAAGGTGTAATTGTCCACAACGAGTGCAAAGGAAGTATTTTTGAAGCTTAATGGATCAATTTTGGAAGCTAAGGAACCAACCCAAGGAAGATAGGAGCAGCGGAGCACAAACCGGGCGAGAAAGCAAAGGAAGAAACTGTCACACGGCCATGTAGTGGCCATGAGGCCACTGAAGCTGAGCGAGATCCGCGACTACCTCACGGTTGTGAGATTGGCCGTGAGGCCTGTACTGAGTTCTATTTATTTCGCGATTTTTTACTATTTTGGAGATTCCAAACCCTAGTTTTGCTTAGCTTATTTTTCCTCTTCTCTTTAGATTTCCCTAGCGTAGTTTAGCCTAGTTTTACATAGATTGCTTTAATTTCAAGTTTGTATTGCGTATTGCGTATTGGAGTGGATTTCTACCAAGAATTCTTCTTCTTCATTAGTAAAGCTTTCTTTTTCCGTTATTGGTTTTCTTCTTAGTTTTCTTGCAATGTTTATGGTTATTCATTATAGCTTTGCCTTGTTTACCATTATGATGCATGAGTAGTTAGCTTTTGGATTTGGATTAGGGCCTTATTGCTACTCTTGATGCTTGGTTTGTGATTATTGCATAAAGGGGATAAATTATCTTCCTAGGTTTTATGTTTGAATTGGATTATAAATTCCTATTGTTGGTTATTGATGCGCAATGATTGTTAGCTTGTTTTGGAGAGGCTTTTATCTCAATAAAAGTTGGATAAAAGACTAAAGCCTAACGAATATCAAAGGAAGTCATGATAAATCTCGTCAATATCAATATATATAGAAATAATTTCAGGTGCGGCCGTGCTCTCCCGTGCGGTCACACACCACTCAATGTTAAGAAATATATATATATCTCCCGTGCGACTGTGCGGTCACACACCACTCAATGTTATGAAATACACCACTCAATGTTAAGAAACACACCACAATGAAATACACTACAATGCATATTAGATTATTAGTGCATATTTGTGTGGTGTGTTTCTTAACATTGAGTGGTGTATTTCGTAACATTGAGTGGTGTGAACCGCACGGTCGCACGGGAGAGCACGGCCGCACCTGATCATGACTATATATATATATATATATATTTATTTGTTTATTTATTATATGTAATATATATTTATAGTTATATATTTATTAAAATTTTATTTAAAAATGTACCTAGTGATAAAAAAAAATACTAAAGATGAGCTCGCCTATAAATTTCAAGTATGTTATGTTTCACATCACTTCTATAAAAAAAAATAATTTTTAATTGTTCCGGCTATCGGGCTAGCCCTATCGGGCCATCGGACTTATCGGTTTCGAGCTCATCGGGCTACTTTTTTTATCGGGCTAACCCGTTCGGGCTATAGCGTTGTCGGTTTCGGGTTTTTTCGGGCTAGCCCATCGAGTTCGGGCCCGATTGACATCCCTAGCTGCAGCAATCCTGTGACTATACAACCTTCATCAATCGGAAGCTATGGCTAGAGGTTAGTACTTTAAAGATATGTATATCACGTGTTTATGTTATTACATGATTTATATGCTTATAGTTGGTATCAAGAGCCTGATTTACTCTGCCTAGCATTAAATGTTTTGATTGCATATGTTATATATTCTTACGTGAATAATTATATGCAATTGTGGACTGCTGGAATTTATTTTTTTTCCACATTAAGAAATAAAATATAAAATCAATTGGGTTTTAAAAAAATGGATTTTTTTTTTGCTGTTGCTACGTCATTTTTTCCCGTCGAACGAACTGCTCTGGCCGGATTCCTGTGTTCACCGGTGGCCTGAAGCGACGGAGGAAGACGATTGGCTGGTACGTGGCAACGACGGAAGGAGCTCCTCGGCTGACTGGTTCGCGGCGACGGCCATTGTTGGCGGTTGGTTCGCGAAGCGGCTGGGGCGGACGACGGCGGCGTTACGGACCTGGGCGAGGTAGGGCGGAGGAGGCGGCGTTGGGTTCTCCCGGCTACATCGTTGCTTCTCTCCTCCCTTTTCAAATGACGCTGGATTAGTCGTAGACCCTCCATAGCTGTGTTGGTTTGGGCTGACTTCAATTTTTTTTATAATTATAATCTTCATCATATTCGGCCTTCTTCACTTGAATTACCCAATTGATTTCTACCTATAGTTAATATTAAATTATTATTCAATTTTTAACAAATTATTAAGTTTTAAATTAGGGTAGAAAATACAGAGCTCTGTACCCCGGGGATTGTGGCTTGAGTCAAGGGTAAAGGGTGATGATTTTTGCTATTCGGGTATCGGCCCCACCCTCTTATGTGGGACTGAAAACATGATGATTACATTTTTGAGATTGATATATGGTTTGGGAGTACAGGATATATGCATTTAGAACTCTTAGAAATGGTTAGCCTTACTAGACTCTTGCTTATGTACATAGCAGTTGAGCAGCTTTAGTGAAGGCTTTAGCCTCATTGTTGCAGAGGTCACTTTTGGGCCATGTGTGTATAGGCTCTTTTTTATCTATGAAATTACAGCCCCTCATTGTTGCAGAGGTCACTTTTGGGCCATGTGTGTATAGACTCTTTTTTATCTATGAAATTACAGTTTAAAAAAATATTGTTTGAATTTTAATTTAATATTGAATTTTAAGATTTAAATTGTATTAAGTGTTACTCCCTCTGTCCCATTTTATCTGTCCTACTTACTATTCATTGGTCAAACCAACTCTTTCTTATTTGTTTATTTTCTTTATTATTTTTTACTTATTTAAAATTTAATTTTTTGTGTTTAATAGTACTTTTAATGTAGTTTCTAAATATATAAATTTTGTATATTAATACTAAACTTAATATTATGAAAAATTGTATTAAAAATAACTTCAGTCAAGCCTCGTTAACCGAACCAGACACATAAAATGGGACGGAGGGAGTACAATTTATTTATGAAGTATGAGTAATTGATATGCATAATCTAAGCATGCCTTTACCTTATATGTTTTATTGCAATAATTATTTGTTTGTTATAATTATGTCTTTAGAAAAACATGTTCATTAAGATTGAATTTAGAGACTTTTAGGACTGAATTGTATGCATGATTCAGTGAATTTAGTGCCTTTTCAGAATATATTATGCATATTCTTATTTTTTCAGTCAATACTCCATTCGTGCTTCTTTTAAAGGATTTCAAAGCACCTAAAGTACATAAAACTCTTCATTGTTTTACCCTATTTAAAGCCTTATCGTTAGGTGAATCTACATTTTTATAGATGAACCAAACGATTTTACTTCGAATATGAGAACACATGATTTAGGGAAGTTTCTTGGGGAGGAATACTAGTTCCCTGGCCCTGGCTTAAAACGCCTTGCTGACTGAAACTGCGATATTGCTACTAGTGCCCTTGCGACGCTACTCTGTCTAAGGAGTTGGTTTTTAATGGAGCCTTAGCATCAACCAACTTTCCTGGGAGTATAACTAAGGATTGTCTATCATGTTTAGGTTTAATTTGTTTGATTAGCTTTTAAATACCCTTGCCATTGTGGTTATGTTTAATTTGGTCAATTAAAGAGTAGCCACAACATCTTTAATTTATTGAAATTACATATTAAGTATTAATCACATAAAGTTTAGGCAAGAACCTTGTAGTTAACTCTGCGTTATATGGAAAATTTTAGCCCACATGCAATTTTGTTATATTTGTTGGGTTAATTAGGATGAAATACTAAACTATGATTATAATTTGCCCACAGGGATTATGTACCAGCAAATAGTTTGGTAGTTTTGTCATTAAGGGTGGAAAAACCATAACCAAACCGTACCCATTCCATTTCCACCATTCAGTTTTGATAGATTCATTATGCGGAAAAATTTAGCCCACAGGAATTTTTATGGCATACGAATTTCAATTCCCTCCTTTTGCTGATTTACAATTCCGGACCCCCACCCCCCACTCCACCCCCATCAGAAATACAATTCGGCGCTCTTTGGGAGAAAAAATAGTGCAACCTGGACAATATTACCCCTCTTAAATTATATTAATG
The DNA here is from genome assembly GCF_003576645.1 of Ipomoea triloba. NCBI lineage: Eukaryota > Viridiplantae > Streptophyta > Magnoliopsida > Solanales > Convolvulaceae > Ipomoea > Ipomoea triloba. The sequence continues at coordinate 17,902,048 of NC_044916.1, read as the reverse complement.
CACTTATCTGCCATCCCAATATCTCATTCTCATCTCTGTCGGTATTTTCTCTCGGCTCTGGTTCTATTTGGTGCAGAAGAGAAGCAGAGCAGAAGGACGTCCAGCAATCTTCAGGGAGAAGGTGAAGATTTTCTCTAGTGTTCCAGGTAAAATACTCTCAACCTTCTATATATCTTGTTTAACTTCATATTTGGAATGTTCTTGATTTCAATTTGGATCTATGGTTTTGGCCATTTTTGAGATCTACTTTTTTTTTTTTTTTTGCTGTAGGCTATGTGTGGATTCTGTGTATATATGTATTATGTATTCTGTGTATTACGTATTCTATGTATTATGTATTCTGTGTATATATGTATTATGTATTCTGTGAGAAATCATGTATAAAGAATTAGCAAGAACAATAAAAAAAAGAAAGATGTAGTAATATGTTTATATATGTGTGGATGGAGTAATATGTTTAGATGCAGTTAAGAATTCTGTATATATTGGCATAGTAGTATGGCTAGTATCCCATTTTAAAATTTTTTATATAGAAGGCAGTTTAGCAAATGGTATATATATATATATATATATATATATATATATATATATTTGGTTAAATTTTCTCATTTTCATAAGAATATATTCATTAGAATATAAAAAATCAAATACGAATTGTAATTAGTATCACAATCTAGTAATGAAGAAAATTATGTTTGCTATTCCATGCTATCGTTTTGTGTATTTATAAAGCATGCATTTTGTTGAGTTGACTAAACATGAAATTTAGTTCAGGCAACATTCTTTATGGATAACAAGAATAGCAATGGATGAAAGAAGAAAATGAATTGCAGCTGCTTTGACATTATTCTTGAAGATGTATAATACCATTAGTAGTTTTTTATTTTTTATGGCATAAACCACTAGTACAAACAAGAAAAACAATAACAAAGACGGGTGAAGTGCTTAGCACTTATTAAACAAAAACAAGACTCAAAAGGGGACAACTAGGGAAAACAATTATAATAAAGGGTAGGTTTAAAGGCTTGGGCTAACAACAATGGCCTAAATCACTTCAAAGCATGCAAATTATAGACTTCACTATGAGAGCACTGAGACAAGCTATGACAAGACAAATATCACCGGAATCCCAAATAAGCATTCACTAGCAATGCATAACACACAGGGGAAACATTTAGGTTAGAGGTTAACCCAACTATTGGCAAAAGACTGAATTAAACACAAGCTCAACCTTGAATCATCCCTGACAAGTTAGGCTGCACAAGAACCACCAAAACAAACCACCAACCAGCAGAAAGGAAAGTGGTCACAGCCACAAAGCAAAGACAATAGACTATCCACAGTGTTGCACATTGAGTCCTTCAAGCAAAGTTCACCAAAAATTTTATTTTCAAACCAGAAATAGCACCCCCCACACTAAAACTTGGACATCGTCCTCGATGGACAAATAATTAAGCACAATAGAGGGGATACAAAGAATAAAATCAATAATGAAGCACAAAGTCAAAACTAATAGAGAGAGAAATTAAAAGAGTTAAGAAATTGAACATTGAAGTCTTGATGCAATGAAGAAAAATGGAAGAAAAAAAAACTTTAGAACCTAAGGAAAACAACAATAGTGCACACAAGGAAGTGGGGAAAAAATAGCAATTTTTTTTTTTTTACTGGTGGGGTCAAGGGCAGGGTCATAGCCGTGATGTTGGCCGTGACCCAGAGCTCTCTATAAGCAAAAACGTACTGGAAGCGGCGGAAAAGGTCACGGGCGGGGTCATGGCCGTGATGTTGGCCGTGACCCTGAGCTCTCCATATGCAAAAAGTCTATTTTTCGCGCCAAAGGCCTATTTTCATCTGTAGATTAATCCAAAACATCCCCAAAGCACTCCAACACCTAAACACATCATAAACACTCAATTTCCAAACATTCTCCACTCTCTTAGAAGTAAAATAAATCAATTCTCACTCAAATATTCCCTTGCCAAACCTCTTGAAAACCAAATAAAGACTAAAATATAAAATCTAACTAAAGCAAATAAATTAAATGCAATAACATAAAATGCAAGAAAGTAAAGGATAACATGGGGTGCCTCCCATGAAGCGCTAAGTTTAATGTCGCTAGCTCGACTCAACCTCTCAAGATCAACCATCATTGAATTGAGCAAAGAACATCCCATAATTCCTAGCAAATTTTTCTTCAAGATAGTGCCTCAAATGGTGGCCATCAACGAATTCCTTTATAAACAAGTCCACCACCATAAAACTCAAACACTGTTCCTCCATGAACGCAAAATTCAAGCACACACGTTCACCAAATCCATTCTTATTTTTCCCTTGATTTTCCTTTCCTTGAGCAAGTAGGGAGAACATTGGGTCTTCTTTATGCATTAAGATGAAGTAAGAATCCTTGGACATGAAAATTGGCCAATTGGGGCCTCCACATTCAAAAACATTGACACCTCCCGGTTCCCAAGTTAGTCTAAAATTCTCACCCAAGAGAGTGTCATCAAATGAAAGACATACCTCGTTTGTGCCACCAATTTCATCAACTATATCATTCTTGAGCACTTCTTCACTTAGATCATCTTTAAGTTGCTCTTTGTCACCATTCCCTTGTAACTCCACACTTTCTTCCCAATTCAAAGACTCCATTTCAATTTCATCATTCACTTTCTTATTTTCATCAGCTTCATCCTCACTCTCCTTTTCATCATCAGCTTCGCTTGGCGTGAACAACTCATGTATAACATCTTCATAAGGAATTGAAACTTGAATGGGTTCTTGAGTTGTCAAGCCTTTTCCTTGAGCCTTAAGATCTGCCAATTGAGCTTGTAGCATGTTCATTTGGATGATTATGTTATTCATCATGGACCTCGTCTCCTCATCAATAGGTTGGCTTGCTTGTGGAGGTTCTTGATAGAATGGCTTGAGGTTCCCATTGATTATTGGCATATTCTTCCTCACTTGGTCTCATGGGATATCCACCATCCTCAATGTCATCATCAGGTACAATAGTGAATCCCCAACGCCTAGCCAATGCTAAGGTCTCCTCATCAATATGTTTGCTTGCTTGTGGAGGTTCTTGATAGAATGGTTCTTGAGATTCCCATTGATCATTGGCATGTTCTTCCTCACTTGATCTCATGGGATATCCACCATCCTCAGTGTCATCATTAGGTACAATAGTGACTCCCCAATGCCTAGCCAACGCCAAAGTCTTCTCATCAATAGGTTTGCGTGCTTGTGGAGGTTTTTGATAGAATGGCTCTTGAGGTTCCCATTGATCATTGGCATATTCTTCCTCACTTGATCTCATGGGATATCCACCATCCTCAGTGTCATCATCAGGTACAATAGTGACTCCCCAACGCCTAGCCAATGCTAAGGTTTCCTCATCAATAGGTCGGCTTGTTTGTTGAGGTCTTTTATAGAATGGCTCTTGATTTTCTTGATGTACAGGTACTTGAACTTGGCTTGGATATCGAAAGTTGGGATCAAAGATGTAGCATCTTTCGGCTTCATGTGATCCTCTACATATGGCACACCAAAGAGGTTGTGGCATGAACCTTGGTGGTGCACCTCCTTGAAAAACTTCTTGATTCATATTGGCACTAAACTCTTGAGGGAAAGATTGATACTTCTAAGGATGTGGTGGGTAAGGATTTTGGTAGTGTAGAGTGTATTGAGAATATGAGTTTTGGGGGTGGAATGGTGGTTGATGAAATTTTTGGGATTGAGCATCATAGTAATGGTTAGGAGGTGGGACTTGAGTTGTGCAAGGATTTCCATATCCATCATATTGGTTGCCCTGATAAGATTGACAATCATAATATCCTCCTTGATCCATCATGTGACATTCCTTTCAATCAACTCAAAGGATATAGACTTGCAGGCACATTAGCAATTTTTTTATTTTTGTATTTTTTTATTTTTTGTATTTTATTTTTTGTATTTTTTTTGATTAAACAAAAATAAAACTTGATCTCCTAAAATTCACTAACTCTAATGCTAGTAAGAAATTAATCACACAATCAAAACCAAATATACCAATCCCCGGCAACGGCGCCAAAATGTTATGAGCACAAATGATGAGTGTAAAAAGGGTGTAATGTCGTTCCGCTGAGGATTGGTGTTATGGCACGTAACTGCGTGAATTACCAGGCACTAGAGTATATGAATTTATAGAATCCAAGCAACAAATACTGAATGGTGTAAAAGAAAGCAATTGATTAAGGTGAAAACTATATGATAAAGGTATGGGCCAGATCAGGGGGATTGTAACCTTGATGTTCTAACAAACTCAGAATTAGGGAAGGAATAATTAACCAAGGGATTTATGGGCAATGCACATAAGAATTCAACTCAGCTACTTTCATAATAAATAAGCCGAATTAGGCTACAATTGCCCCACTATCGTGATGCATCAATCATAACCTTAAGCACCTAAGCATTGTAAGCCCCCAAAATTACCTCTATTTTCATAGTAGGAAAATTAGGTTGAAATTGGTAAGCCTCGAGGTCTCCATCCAACTTTCGTTGTAATGAATCCCTCTCCCAGACTAGCAATTAATTGTGGCCATTAATCAATAACAAGTAGAAAGAAATCCCCAAATCAACATAAACCCTAGGTAAAAGATTCAATCCCTTTATGCAAATAATCATAAATCGAACATCAAGATTAACAATGGATCCCTAATCCAAACCCATAAGCGAATTACTCACGCATGATGGAATTAAACAAAGCAAAATAATAAATAACCATAAACATTGCAAGAAATATAAAGGGAAGAGAAACTTAACTGATAAAGAACAAATCCAACTTCAATCCAAGATTCCAAGCTTGAAAGTAAATAATCTAATGTAAAACTAATCTAAACTATGCTAGGGAAATATAAAGAGAATAAACTAAAACTAGCTAGGGTTCAGAATTCTGTAAGGGAACCTCCTTAAATTGTAGAGAATATGTGGAATATATATGAGATAGATGGGCCTTGACCCATGAGACAACTTCCAATTCTTTTCCAATTCTTATTCTTGTTTCCTATTCTTTCTTGGTAATTTCCTTTTCTTCCAAAACTTGTCCAAACTGCTCTAAAATTCTTCCTTTGCTGCTCCTTGTGGATAATTCAACTCTTGGGATAATTTAACACACAAACAATTCTCAATTTCATTAGGATAAGGAAAATAAGCATTAAAACAACTAAAATAAGGGGTGAATTATTGTACAAAATAGTAGATATCAGAGTACTTCTCTTTCTCAAAATGAAAAATTCAACAAAGATGATGGTGCTGAGAAGGTTGACGAGACAGCGTATAGGAGTATTATTGGATGCCTTATGTTCTTGACCTCAACAAGGCCTGATATAATGTTTCCTGTAAGTTTATTATCAAAATTTATGCATTGTGCTAGTGAGTTGCATTGTGCTCTTTGGTTAAGGAAATTATTGACTGATCTAAAGATAACCTAAGAAGAAGCAACAACAATTTCTGTGGACAACCAGGCAGCCATAGCAGTTTCAAGAAATCCAGTCTTTTAAGGCAAGACTAAACACTTTAAAGTTAAGCTATATTTTGTTAGAGAAGTTCAAAAAACAAATAAAGTTAACTTGGTTCACTGCAGTACTAGTGTTCAATTAGCTGATATTCTGACAAAGGGATTGCCAAGATGAAGATTTGAAGAGTTGAGAGAGAAGATTTACTGCACATTAGTTTTGTTTTGAATTAGTCTTTCATTATCTTTTTTAAATTCTATGTTGTTAGAGATATTCTAAAGATGTTTGTTGAGCTATTTTCTCTGTTAATTGTGTATAAATTAGCAGTGATAGAAGTGGAATAATTATCATCATTTCCCCAACACAATACTCTGAGTGTTTTACCATCTTTTAGCCAACATATAGGTTGTTATTATCTAGTTGATGCGGGTCAACAATATCACTTAAATGAATGGCGTCAAGGTTACCAACCAACAAGTCTCGAAGAATATTTTAATATGAAACATGCTGCAGCCCGCAATGTAATTGAGAGGTGTTTTGGGTTATTAAAAATGAGATGGGCTATTCTTAGAAGTCCATCTTATTATCCTATAAGTACACATAACCGCATTATTCTAGCATGTTGTTTACTACATAACTTTATTAGACAATTTATGAGTGTTGATCCATTGGAGAATGGTTTTGATGAGTTTGTAGGAGTAAATGATGAACCTGGTGAAGATGATGAGAATATAATACATACGATTGAGCCCTCGGATGCTTGGATTAATTGGCGAATGGAATTAGAAACAGGAATGTTCAATGAATGGCAAATATCTAGGCAACATTAGGGTTCATTTGTTTCATTATGACTTCTAGTACTCGTAGTCAAACAATGTTTCATTTGTTTTATTTGTTACTGTGAACTCTTTGCTATGATGTAAAGAGTGCTTTTATTTGTTATTGTGAACTATTTGCTATGATGTAATGGGTGCTTTTATTTGTTATTGTGAACTATTTGCTAAGAGTGAATTTATGAATGAACTCTTATGTGTGCAATATATTAATCCTCCGATTATTATAATGTCTTTATTAACTTTTTGTTATTGTAAAGAATTATGGCTACTAGTGACACATGCAGTTCAAAAAACAAGTCAAGGAGGTGGACCCATGAAGAAGATGTTGCTTTAGTTTCTTGTATGATTGACCTACATAATTTAGAAACAAAGAATGCTAATACTGGATTCAAAGCTGGGTATTTGTATGAGCTAGAGAATATGTTAAAAGCTAAATTATTGACTTCGGACATTAAAGCTAAACCTCATATTGAGTCAAGGATCAGGACTTTGAAAAAAGATTGGAGCGTGGTTCATGATCTTTTCACTAGTAATAACATCGGCTTTGGATGGGATGACGAAAGAAAGATGGTCACGACTGAAGACGATGTGTGGGATTCTTATATAAGTGTGACTATTTTTATTTCATTCTAATTATGTTAAAACTTTAAGTTAATTTATACTTATATGAGAACTTCATTTATTTAGACTCACAAAGAAGCAGCCCAGTTCAGAAGGAAAAGTTTTCCTTTCTATCACGAATTTAGTTCTATATATGCAAAAGATCGTGATACAAGGAGGGATGCACAAACTGGAGAAGATATTATTGAAGAAATGACTAATGAGGAAGGCATTGGTGGGATCAATCTAGCTAGTGAAGATGAAGATGTTGGTGATGAAGAAATGCCAGATATAAATTTAAGATTTACACAAACTCAATCTTCATTAGGTAATAGGGCACGAAGTGATACAAATTCTGAATCATTGTCTGGTGTTGGAAAGAGGAAGAGGAAAGTTAGTGATAGAGATGAACCGGTTACTTCACAATCATTTCACAATGCTGCAGTGATGTAGAGTGAAACATTGGTAATGGTTGGTGATAAACTGAGCAAGAGCATTGGAACTGAATTAAATCTTCAAGAAAAAGTGCAACAGTTAGATAAAGAGTTAATTCAGATTGATGGATTATCAAATGAAGAGTATTTGATGGCATTGATCAAACTCCCTGACCGTCCAAATCAGATCAGATGCTTGTGTTTTTTAGCCTTCCACCGGATCGAAGGTTAGAATGGGTGAGAGCTTTTCTCGCTACACATTAACTTTGTTGGTGGATGTTGATGTTGTTAGTGAAATTAGTATGGTTTGAAGGTTTTTGTATGCAAGCTTTGGTTGTAATATTCTATGATGTTTTTTGGATGTAAGCTTTTTATAAGCTTAACTTATTATTAGTGTGGTATTGTAATATTTGTAGTATTTTTTATGTATCTTTTGGATGTAGGCTTTTAATAAGCTTAATATTTTATTAGCGTGGTATTGTAATATTTTTATGATGTACTTTTTTGGATGTAAGCTTTTAATAAGCTTAACAGTTTATTAAACTTATTATATGGTAAAATTAGAATTTGAATAGGTTGTGTATTCTATGAAATATTCATATGGTAAATTATTATTATTATTATTATTATTATTATTATTATTATTATTATTATTATTATTATTATTATTCATATTATTATTATTATTGTTATTATTATTATTATTATTATTCATATTATTATTATTATTATTATTATTATTATTATTATTATTTCTACTACATAAGGGCATTTTAGTCATTCTGTCACTTATTATCTTTCAATTCCCTGTACTTCTATTCCTGCATACCAAACACTATAATTTCAATTCATATCTTATCAATTGAATTGCAATTCCCACCGAATTACAATTATTTTCCCCCCTAATTTCTTTCTCCCAACCAAACGGGCTGTTAGGGTTGATAGAGATGGATTTCTCTATTCAAAATAAAGAGCCTCCCCCTATCACTAATGATAGCACTGAGGATGACAAGAAATTTCACGCACAATGGACTAGGTCCAATCGATTGTGTGTGTATTTCATTAAGGCACGAATTCCAAGAAGTATTCGTGGGTCAGTTAACCATTTTGATAAAGTCGAAACCTTGTTCAAAGCTATTGATGACCAATATGCTACATCGAATAAAGCTTTGGCAAGTACTCTAATCATGGAGTTTGTTGCTCTTCGTCTTTCCACTATTAAGGGCACGTGCAAAAACACCATGCAAGTAAGGGATATTGCAGCGCAACTGAAGAAGTTGGGAATAATTTTACCAGAAATCTTTGTTGTGCATTTTATACTTAACACCATCCCTCAACATTATAGCCCCTTTAAGATTTCCTACAACACACATCAAGATAACTGGACTATCAAATGAATTAATAACCATGTGTGCACAAGAGGAAGAAAGGCTTAGTGAAGAGGTTGGGGAGACTGCTATGTTGGCCACAGCAAATCCTAAAGGGAAATCTGAGAAATCTAAGGGATTCACTGCAGCAACAAAGAGGAAACTGACCCCAAAAGTTGACATAAAGAATATACAAAAGTGTTTCTTTTGTAAAAAAAAAAAGGGACACATAAAGAAGGATTGTATCAAGTTTAAGAAGTGGATGTCCTAGAAAGGTAATCTTTCATCTTCTTTTATACGTTTCAAATCCAATATGTCAGAAGTTAATACACATTGCAAACTCCTTGCAGGATATGACAAGACTGAGTTAGTCGAAGGGAACTGAGTGTAGCATCTTCTCTGGAAACAAGATTGCGTCACCAGTAGAAGCTGTCAGAGTTTGCATTTTAGTTTTGGATAGTTTTGACATAGATGAGACATTGTATGTTCCTAGCTTATCAAAGGAACTTAATTTTAGTTTTTTTTAGACTTGTACCTTTCAGTTTTGAATTTAATACCAATATTTCAAGTTATTTCGCAATTTTCTTTGTGTTGGTACTGGTACATTGTCCGATGGTCTCTTTCATCTTGACTTAAAGAATGCTTCAGTTTATAATTCTTTACATATTCAAAACAACACTAAAATGGTGCAATATTAACGACAATACCTCAATGTTATGGCATCAGAGATTAAGTCATATCTCCCTTGAGTGTATAAAACGGTTGGTAAAGGGTGGACTACTTTCTACTCTAGACTACACTGACTTTGAGACTTGCATTGACTGTATTAAGGGCAAGCAGACAAACAAGTAAAAGAAAGGTGCCAATAGAAGTACAACATTGTTGAAAATTATTCATACTGACATATGATAATACCCGGTCAGAAATATTTCATCACTTTCATTAATGACTTTTCACGATTTTCCTATGTGTATTTACTTAAGCATAAGCTTGAAGCATTGTGTCCTTTAAATCATTTAAAGCTGAAGTTAAAAACTAATGTAACAAGAAAATACACATAGTTAGATTTGACAGAGGTGATGAATATTACAGTAGATACACTACAATGGACAAGCACCTGGTCCCTTTGCTAAGTTTCTTCAAGAGTATATAGTTTAGCTGAAAAAAAAAGAAACATGACCCTTCTGGATATGGTGCAGAGTATGCTAAGCAACTCTAAGTTTCCTAAGTCGTTGTGGACTGCAGGACTTAAGATAACAACTTATATATTAAACCGTGTTCTGACCAAGGTTGTCCCTAAGACACTGTTTGAGTTATTCAAATGTTGGAAACCGAGTTTGCAACATATGCGTGTTTAGGGATGTCCGTCTGAGGTGAGGATTTATAACCCACACAAAAAGAAACTTGACCCAAGAACCATTAGTGCTTTATTTATTGGATATGCACAATTATCTAAGGGTTATAGGTTTTATTGTCCATCTCATACTACTAGGATAGTGGAATCAAGGAATGCTATGTTTCTTGAAGATGACTTAATCAGTGGGAGCAATTGATTTAAGGACTTAGTTACTTCATTTGATCATACGGACTCTCAGCCTTCTACGTCATCTAGTGGTGTTGTACTTATCCCCAGTGTTCTTTCAATTCCGCCTGCAAATATACCTCCCACTATTGAGATTCCACAAACTGTTGAGACTCAACCTTTGGAAGAATCACTTCAGGATTCACAGCAATTTCCTGAACTAGATTCTGAACCAATGGTTGAAAGAATTCAGGATTTACAAAATTCTAAATCGATACAAACCGAACCTAAAGACGTAGTTGCCCCATAATCTTTACAAGGTGATGGAGGTACAACATTAAGACGGTTTACTCGAACGAAACGGTCAGCAGTTCCTAGTTATTACATTTCGTATCTACCAGAATATGGCATTGGAGCTGAAAATGATCCTAAGACATTCTCTCCAACAACAAATTGTGAACAATCTGACTTATGGTATAAAGTCATGATGGATGAAATAAATTCCATGAAAAGCAATGGGTTTGGGGACTTGTTGATTGCCTAAATGGGGCCAAGGCTATTGGCTACAAATGGATCTTTAAGACCAAAAGAGATTCATTAGGCAATATTGAGAAATACAAGGCCCGAATTGTTGCAACGGGATTTACTAAAAAAGGAAAGAATCGATTACAAGGAGACTTTTTCTCTTGTATCAAAGGAAGATTCACTTCGAGTCATTCTGGCTTTAGCTTCACATTTTAATCTCTAGTTGCAACAAATGGATGTAAAAAATGCTTTCCTTAATGGTGATCTAGAAGAGAAGGTTTATATGAAATAACCTCAAGGTTTCTCTTCTAGAGGTTGTGAGAATTTAGTATGTAAGCTTAAGAAATTCATATACGGTCTAAAACAAGCTTCCCGTCAATCGCATATCAAGTTTGATGGGGTTATTTCTTCATTTGGTTTTGTTGGAAATCCTCTTAACTATTGCATATACCAGAAGGTGAGTGGGAGTAAAATATGATTTCTTGTCTTATATGTGGATGGCATTTTTGCTTGCTACCAATGATAAGGAGATGCTTCGTGATGTGAAATAATTCATCTCGAAGAGAGTTTTGAGGTATCTAAAAGGAACTAAGAGTTACGTGCCTGGGTTTAGGTAGATAGACATCCTAGATATTGTCGGTTATTCTAATACGAACTATGCTGGCTGTGTTGATTTTTGAAGATCAACCGCTACTACCAAATTGAACATATAAATATGGCTTTACACTACACCTCTTCATTAAAGGTGTAGTGGATAGTTGAAAAAATGAATGTAATGGCAATATTGTAAATAAATACATAAGAATACACTACATCTTTATTTAAAAGGTGTAGTGAATTCTAAAAAGAAAAAAACGTGTTAACTTTCCGCTACACCTGCCACGTGGAGGTGAGCGGAAAGTCAATAATTATTTTATTAAAAATACTTTCCGCTACACATGTCGGGGCAGGTGTAGCGGAAAGTCAATAAATTTAAAAAATAATAATAAAAATTATTATTATTATTATTATTGATTCATGTATGTTTGCTCTTCTTATTATTTTTCTTTTTTTTTTTTGGTAGGGATGTATGTTTGCTCTGCTTGTATTGTATTTGACAATTTATAATTTTGTGTGGTAGTTAGCTTGTGCTACTTAATATTTATAGAATAGGCCTTTTTATTGATTTTAAAACATAAGATGTGAAATATTTTTTTAATCATAATATATATATATATATATATATATATATATATATAATTTATAAAATGTATTTTATTTTTTAGGAATTTAATAGATTTGGTTGCACAATGGAAAGAAAAAAATATAAAACCAAACAAAACTTTATTCATATAGTGCGAACGTTCGTTGTTGTGACACTCAAATTTTTACAAATATTATCTACTATCTACTATACTAATAAGAGTCAAAGAGAGTTAGGCCTAAAATGGGTAGAAAAAATGGCGGTCAATTTATTTAATCAAATGGATGGTTCAGATGAATTATTTAATCAAATAGATGGTTAAAATAATTCAGATTAATATTATTAATTGAGATTACCTAATTTAACCTTACTTTTATGATTATCCGTTAAGTTTTCCGTTAAATATTCTCTTCTCCGTTAATATTCCATTAACTTTTAACTTATCCATTAATTTCTATAAGAAATGTCTTAGGTTCGAACCTCATCTCAATCAAATTTGACATAATTAAGTTTCTCAGTCTATTTACTCGTATTAAATTAAATAAATTAGTAGCTACAACAAAAAATGATGCATATGTATTTATTTAATTTAGAATTATGTGTCTACAATACATTTATTTGAAAAAAAATATTCATTATTAAAAAATTAAATTAAATAAGAGAAATAATTTCATTAGTTATATTGTCTTTATTTTCTCTCATGCAAAAATTCTATGCATTCAAATTTATCAATTGATATTCATTATATTGTCCATTATCTTATTTTTACAATATCTTGTAATTAAATATCAAAGTTATAGTACAAAATAATGTTATATATTTATTTACCAAGTATTTTATTAATACTATGAAAAACATTTACATAATTTGAAGGTAATTATATTCACTACTTGGGGATTGGTTGACAAAGAGAGTACTCAAATAACCCAACAAATTGAAGCGGAATCGCTCTATTTTACTCTTATAGAATTAAATAAATTAGTAGTTACACCAAAAAATGATACATATGTATTTCTTTAATTCCATGAAAAAATAAAAAAGAATAGTTTGAAACCAATCATATTAACTACTTGGGGGAAATGTTGACAATGAAAGTACTCAAATAACCCATTACCCAGCAAATTGAAGCGAGAAACTAACTTTTAATATCTTTGGAATATATAATATTTTAAATTTTCAAATTTTTATTAATTTATTTAATCTTTTTTCTTAAACTAGAGATTTCTTTATCTACAATAACTCATTCAACAATAATGGTTGAACCAAATGAACCCCAAGCAGAACACCTAAAGGAAAGTCCATAGCTCCTATATCATAATCTCATTGCATGACGTTATCATCTATGCTACCAACAATAACCGAATTGCAAATAACACACTACCAACAAAAAGGAAGAGAACAAATAGTAAAGATGAAGACAATGACAATATTACTCAAAAGAGAATTAAGAACACTTAGAATAATTCAAATGAAAAGTAATATTTATTTAAACTATCATTTTTAGACCAAATATTTAGACTATCGATTTTACAAGGTTGCAAATATTTATTTTAGTAATAATTATAATGAACTTTCTATATTATCTTGGATTCATATACTTTGAGTTAGATATTTAAATAAAAAAATTCGACATTCAATTACCCATGTATAAACTTCTCCTATATAATCTTTCATTGATATACTTTCAAATATTTATTTAAATATAAACATTGGGCATTAACTCATTCGCGCAATGCGCGTATAAAACTAGTATACTAATAAGAGCCAAAGAGAGTTAGGCCTAAAATGGGTAGAAAAAATGGCGGTCAATTATTTAATCAAATGATGGTTCAGATGAATATTTAATCAAATAGATGGTTAAGATAATTCAGATAAATAATAGAGTTACATTACTTACTTTTATGATTATCCGTTAAGTTTTCCGTTAATATTCTCTTTCTGTTAATATTTCGTTAACTTTTAACTTACCCATTAATTTCTATACGAAAGGTCTTAGGTTCGAACCTCATCTCAATCAAATTTAATTTGACATAATTAAGTTTCTCACTCTATTTTACTCTTATTAAATTAAATAAATTAGTAGCTACAACAAAATATGATACATATGTATTTCTTTCATTTAGAATTATGTGTCTACAATACCTTTATTTGAAAAAATTATTCATTATCAAAAAATTAAATTAAATAAGAGAAATAATTTCATTAGTTATATTGTCTTTATTTTCTCTCATGCAAAGATTCTTTACATTCAAATTTATCAATTGATATTCATTACATTGTCCATTATCTTATTTTTACAATATCTTGTAATTAAATATCAAAGTTATAGTACAAAATAATGTTATATATTTATTTACCAAGTATTTTATTAATACTATGAAAAAAAATTTAAAATAATTTGAACGTAATTATATTAACTACTTATTAGGGATGGTTGACAAAGAGAGTACTCAAATAATAACAGAACAAATTGAAGTGGAATCACTCTATTTTACTCGTATTGAATTAAATAAATTAGTAGTTACACTAAAAAATGATACACATGTATTTCTTTAATACCATGAAAAAAATAAAAAATAATAGTTTGAAATTAATCATATTAATTACTTGGGGATTTGTTGACAATGAAAGTACTCAAATAACTCATTACCCAGCAAATTGAAGCGAGAAACTACCTTTTAATATCTTTGGAATACATAATATTTTAAATTTTCAAATTTTTATTAATTTTTTTAATCTTTTTTTATATAAAAAAACTAGGGATTTCTTTATCCACAATAACTCATTCAACAATAATGGATGAACCAAATAAACCCCAAACAGAACACCTAAAGGAAAGTCCATAGCTCCTATATCATAATCTCATTGCATGACGTCATCTATGCTATCAACAATATCCGAATTGCAAATAACATACTACCAACAAAAAGGAAGAGAACAAGTAGTAAAGATGAAGACAATGACAATGTTACTCAAAAGAGAATTAAGAACCACTTAGAAAAATTCAAATTAAAAGTAATATTTATTTAGACTATCATTTTTAGACCAAATATTTAGACTATTGATTTTACATGGTTGCAAATAATTATTTTAGTAATAATTATAATGAATTTTCTATATTATCTTGGATTAATATACTTTGAGTTAGATATTTAAATAAAAGAATTCGACATTCAATTACTCATGTATAAACTTCTCTTATATACTCTTGCATTGATATACTTTCAAATATTTATTTAAATATAAACATTGGGCATTAACCCATTCACGCAATGCGCGTATAAAACTAGTTTTGACTATAAATATTTTAAAATTATTTTATGATACATAATTATATAGGTTTATAATTATGTGAAAAAGAAAATTATTTTAGATAAATATTATTTATTATTTTTGAATGTTTTCCAAATTTTTTTAATTATATATATGATACAAAATTATGAGTTTATTATTATATTTATGCAAGTCAAATTATTTGAGGCTAATATTATTGATTATTATAATTTTCTAAAACAATAATAATAATAATAATAATAATAATATTTATTATTATATTTATGCAAGTCAAATTATTTGAGGCTAATATTATTGATTATTATAATTTTCTAAAACAATAATAATAATAATAATAATAATATTATTATTATTATTATTATTATTATTATTATTATTATAATTAATATGATTTTGAGCCTATATAAATTTTGTTTGTATATTTATAAATATAATAATATGTCTGATCTATTGAGCTTTGTTTATGACTTATGAGCTTTTCTCATGGTTATTACTTATTATAATTCCACATCCCACGCCTTCCCAATTCTCACGAATCACGAGAACCTTCTTTGCCTTTCACGCCTTATTATAATAACCACGCCATCTCATGGTTATTATAATGCAACTGTCATCTACCTAGCTCATCTCTTTGTCCTTCACGCCTTCTCAGTTCTCACCCTCCTCTCTCCATCTCCAGTTCCAAAGAAAACTTCTTTCTCTCTATTTCTATGGTCTCTCTCCCCCCCCCCCTCCTCCTCACACTCCCCGTTGTGGGAGATATAATAGGGGATGGTCGCCGGCATCTCGAGAGCTCAAAGGCAAAGACACCGCAGCGCTTACAGAGGATGGTCGCAGGCATCTCTTGCATTTACGGTGCACTGGAGCAGCGCATGATGCTATTTTTTTCACGGCTTCTCTGCGCTGGTGAAATCAACAGCTAACAGAGTTTGGAGTTTTGTTGGTGGAGGTTATTACTCAAATCAATTGAACAGACATTCAGTGGTTTTTTTTTTTTTTTTTTTTTTTTTTGTATATTTGTGCTCAGGCTTTGAAGATATTGAAAAGAGGAGATACTGTAATGGCTATGGATCCAACACACCCTCACCGTTACACGCCCTCGGAAAGCACGGACTTTTACAGTCACCATCATAGGCTACACCCTTACAGGTGTAGCGAAAACACTTATATGGGTGTAGCTTATGTACTTTTTTTGTATTAGTGAACTTCAGGGTACATCTTTATAGCGTGAAGAAATGTTAAACAATCTTTAATAACTACTTTTACTATGAAAGTTGAGTTCATTTCCAGTTACGAGGCCACTTCACAAGGTGTGTGGTTCAAGAATTCATCTCTGGGTTTAGAGTTATGCACTCTATATCTAAGCCACTGAAAGTCTACTGTAACAACTCAGTTGAAGTCTTCCAAACTAAGAATGACAAAAGTGGGAGTCGAATTAAGCACCTCGACATCAAGTTCTTAGCCATTAGAAAGTGTGTCAAGAACAAAATTGATGTTGGTACTGAGTTGATGTTACTAGATCCTTGACTAAATGCATACCTTCAGTTAAATTCAAGGATCTTGTTAAAGAAATGGGACTTTCGCCCACTTTGTAATTTGTATATACATTCAGTATTCAATTTTAATGAAATTCTTCTACTTTCAAATATTTATCTCATTTAAGTTTGTACACCTTTATTTTATTGAGATAATGTACTTCAGTTGGACTTGAAATAAATATATGGTTTGTTTCATTAAGTTTCCTAAAATTAAGTGTTCAAAGTCAGTTTGCATTTAATCATAATGGATACTAATCGTTTTAAGGAGGACATATCACTATGGTTGGTGTTTTCTGGTTTTGGGTTATAGAGTTTTGCACGAAGTGTGAGAATGTAACACTTACTATGATTATATTATTATAATATAAGTTATAAGTTATAATAATTAAGGAAATCTATTATATGGTGCACCACTTCCATACAAGCTTCTATACTAATTAAGATAAGACATAATTATGATAAGAAGTGTGATTAGGGAAGGGATACAATTACCATATTGATGGCATATGGATAGTATATATAAAGCCCCTCGGTCCTCTCACTGTTTGACAATTCATTCCTCATACACCATCAAAAGAGTGTTAAGAAAGTGAGATAAACTATACTGTTACTCTGCTGCAGCAGTCCCATACTCCCATGACTACACAACCTTCATCAATCGGAAGCTATGGCTAGAGGTTAGTACTTTAAAGATAATGTGTTTATGTTATTACATGATTTATAGGAATATCAATCGTGCCCGAACCCGATGGGCTAACCCGAAAAAATCTGAAACCGATAGGGCTATAAACCGAACGGGTTAGCCCGATAAGCCCGAAATCAATAATCCCGATGGTCCGATAGGGCTAGACCGAAATTAAGTGGGCTAGCCCGATAGCCCGACCAATTGAAAACTATTCTTTATTATAGAAGTGATATGAAACATAATATACATGAAATTTATATGTGATTTCATTTTTAGTATTTTTTTTATCACTAGGTACATTTTTAAATAAAATTTTAATAAATATATAAATTAATAAAATTTAAATAAATATGAATATAAATATAAATATATATATAATATATATATATATATATATATATATTTATTTATTTATTTATATTTATATTATATAAATTATATATATATAAATTTTACTGCAAATTCATTACAGTAATTCACTGGAACAAATTTCCAATTTGGAATTTCATTCCAAAATTTTGGAATGGAATTCCAGTTTTGGAAATTCATTCCAGAAATTTACTGGAATGAATTTCCAATTCTAGTTCTAGAAATTCATTCCAGTTTCCAGTTCTAGAATTAAAATTATAGTTTTTATTTTTTATTTTAATTTGTTTGAATTGTTAATTTGTTATGTTGGTATTTAATATTTAGATATTAGATTTGGGTTATGTGATGCTTCATGCATAGTTATAACGACGCTCCGTTAAGTCGTAGCGCTCCTTGACCGCCTTGTCGCCTAGGAAATGTTAAAATTTGGGGGTTTTAAACCGAATCGAACACCGAACCGTTGCAATTGCATTTGTTAAATTTTAATGTGCTCAATGCTCATCCGATTGACCCGTTCTAACTTCTAATGTTCTATCGAATATTCAAATGCAAGTATTCATTTATCTCTTGATTTAAATTTTAAAGTGCCAATGCTCATCCGGTTGACCAGTTCTATCGAATCCGGATCCGGTTCACGACTTGACCCGTTTTATCTAATGTAAGTATTCATTTTCGATTTTAGTTCAAATAGTTTAGCCCGCCCGATAAGCCCAACAACCCGAAGTTTAGGGCTAGGGCTAACCCAAATCCTAGAATAAAATAATAATTAACAGACAACCCGAATCCGATAAGCCCGACAACCCGACAGGGCTAGCCCGAAACCGACAGGGCTGGCCTGATTGACATCCCTAATGATTTATATGCTTACAATTGTATTTACTTAGGCTATTTATATAGAAAAATGAAGGATGTTAACCACATATTCAAACTCAAAAAACTTAGGCTAGGAGTTAATCTTTCAACCTCCTATGTATCTCTCTAACAAATTTATTATTATTATTATTATTATTATTATTATTATTATTATTATTATTATACATACACACATGTATGTTTGTTTATATCTAAGTTGTCTTTAATTAATAATTCTTAAAACATGTCATTCCACAACACACTTATTAGAAACATGTGTTAAAATACACACCATTCTACGTATTAAAATGCACCAGACGACGTATTAAAATGCACCATTCCACAACACAGTTACACACCATTCTACGTATGAAAATGCACTAGCGGATATATTAAAACACAACATTCCACAACACAGTTAATGCACCAACATACAGAATAAAACGCACTACAGCATGTATTCAAGCGCAACACACTATGAACTAAAATGCACCATTCCAATTCACGTAATATAAATACTAAAATTACCATAATAAGATTAATGAAATTGGACCGCGCGCATTAGGCCGCATGACCGCACCTGAGCTCGCTGCCGCATTTGAATAAAATGGAGCACTTGCAAACCTACATGGCAAGGTTTTTTGTTTTTGTTTTTGTTATGTCACTTGTTTTGCAAGTTTGCATATGTAGCAAGTTTACAAATAAGTATTGTACTTGTTTTCTTTTTTGGTTTTTATAATTATTATTTTATTGTTATTCTTATTAAATATGATTTGAAATTATAGTGATGTAAAATTGAGTGATTTACTTTTGAAAGAATTATGACAGTAGAGACGTAGAAATGTTTATTTATTTATTTATAAATTTAATAATGAATAAGTAGCATTCACAAGTGAGACTATTATCCTTTAAAAAAAAAGTGAGAGTACTACATTATTTATAAATAAGATACCTTATTAGAGTTTTGTTGGATTTTGTATATGTCTGTATGTTTTTGTCCTGCGCCATTCATTATTTTGGCTTTCATAACAAACAAACGAATCTGCAGTGAACTAATATCAATATGGCATAACCACATAACCCGAACCCGAATCTGCAGTGATACACGAATTTGCTTTCTGCGAAACAAGGATGCCAGTTTCAGCAGCTTCACCAAGTTCTCACACCAGCAAGACCCATCCTTATGGTGGGTTTTTCCCCTAAAATTTCTGCTGTTACAGCTTTTCTTGATTGGTCTGTTAATAGTCAGGTTCTTGAATCCTTGAATGTACTGTACTGCGTGTCGTTCAGAAATTTAACAGCCCATTTAGCAATATATAACATATTTATAAACAAGGATTGGAATCCTGATGATTTCCTACACACCAATTTGTGCTTTGTAGCTTTTCTTGATTATTCTGTTGATTGTTTCTCAGAGAGAAAGATTGTTACTGCCTCTTTACTCGCATAAGGTGTTTGTTGGTTTGACTAAGCTAAGATGCTTATTATACTCGTTAGCTTTATGAATTTGTGGTAGAACAAAGCTATAATCTTTCTAGTTATATTACTTTTGAATTTAGGGAAGTAATGTCAGATTGTAGATAACTGCTGGAAGAAGTGTTCTTGATTGAAATCTCAAGATATTGTTTTTTTTTTTTTTAAATCTTTTGGGTGATGAGGGATACCGCAGCCAATCCCACCTTGTGACCTTAGTTGTCAAAGGATCACAGTAAAGTAAGTTAGATTAAGTTGTCTATAATTGACGAGCTCAAACTTGGAAAGTCAATAGGTTGGTCTCACTAAGAGTAGAACTTGGAATCTTGTAATTACAGGCCAACAACTTGAGTTGATGGGTGGTTGCCAAATACTACAGTCATGGATGTTCTCTTTACTTGAACTAGAAGTTGATTCTTGACTCAACAAATACAAAGCAGATACGGACTTACAGTGCATCTAGTGTGAAATAGGTGTGCTTTAATTTGCCATTGTCAGAACTTTTCTTTTGATCATTTCAGGCAGGGTAGGGATAATATTGGCAGTCTTGTTTGTGGGGTTCTTGGCATGGGCTTATCAAGAAATTAAGCCTCCTCCTCCCAAGATCTGTGGCTCACCCGGTGGCCCTCCGGTCACAGCGCCTCGAATTAAACTCAGAGATGGAAGACACTTGGCATATAAAGAACATGGGATTCCCAGGGATAGAGCCAAGTATAAGATATTGTCATTAGAATAGGTCTTGTATCTGTTGTAACAGTCCCCTGGTTTAGCTGATGTGTTTCCCTCTATATATAGCCTGCACATATAATCAATAATACAAGCATTCATTCTTCTCTATTATTAGATCATTCTAGTTTTGTGTTCTCATGCTCATCCTGACTCTGTTGGTATCCCTTTCTTTACTCTGTCTTCAGCACCATTTTTGGATTAACTAGGAGAGCCATGTTTCAAAGTTTAGTTCTACACTTTTGAGGGAGAAGATCAGAGCATCTTGCATGTTATTCCATAATGGCAGTACAACGTCACATTCTAGAAATAAGTGGGCTCTACATTCTGGTTTCTGCTGGCATAAATGTCAATTCTTCGATTCGTTCGAGTTGGTAGAATATTACGAGCATAGCGCCAACTAAATTGAAGTTCCTTATTTTTGGGGGGATTTTCGGATGCCAAAGCTGCTTAGCTTAGCTTCCAAGTCTTAAAGTTACATCTATTAGCTTGGACAGCTTTCCCAATCAACTTCTTGTAACCATTTTTTACAGAATATACATAGTCCCTTACTTCAAATCATTTTTCCAATACCATTGATTTGTAAAATTCACAGAGACGGGGATTTGGGAGATAAGCCTAGCTAGCATCACATGGATTTATGTGTTCTTCAATAAGTTGATAGTTCCAATCCCCCGCATCAAAAACAATGAGATTAGCCACCTTTTCATGATATTAATTAGTTGATAGGTTAGAAGTGACAAAATGATTAGCTGTGTCTAAGAGCCAATTCAAGGCTGATTCATGATTTCCCGTTACCAATGCGGATTCGGCATCCCTCTTTAAGCGGCCAAGATGGAACTTAACGCCAGCAGAAACTTGGATTTGATCATAACTTGCTCTCAAAGAAATGTTCGATCTCTAGCTAGGGAAGTATTTGAGCTTTGTATATTTTGGAAACAAGGGAGTCTGGATTGGTAATGAGTCTCCATCCTTGCTTAGCCGGTAGAGCTAGTTGAAACCCATGCCACCCAAATGTTTTGGCCCACACATTCTTTCCCAAGATAGCTAGTGAAGTCCACTATCTTTATTTTCCCACCAGAATTTATTAATTAAGGATTTTTTTTCCAGATTTGAACAAAAAGTGTTTGGGAGAGGAGGTATATGTTGGCATTGTCTTCGCTACGCTCCTTAGTAGAATTTCTTTACTGGATCTCGAGAGGATTTTCTTGTTCTAACCTCCAATTCTCTGTCTAACCTTGTCTTCTATCCTATGTAAGCAAAAATGCATTTCTTATTACGTCCAATGCCGAGGTGCAGCCCCAGGTATATTGGTCACTCCAATATAGTCAGCCACTAGGTTCCGTTCCGATTGGTTTATGAGGTATTTCGATTGGAGCAGATGCATGACTTGTTGAAATTTATGCCTTGTCCAGAGAATGACTCATAGGCATTCAAGCAATCTTTTACAGTTATGGCTTATCTATCTTCTGCGCTTTGAAAAATAACAGGATGCCGTACGTATGCAATAAAATAAAATAAAAAAAGGTGGGAAATGCTCGGCGCACCTCTTGCAACTTTGCAGCAATGAATGCAACCTTCCATTTCTTACTTTTGTAGGAGATAAGAGTGGCCCTCAGCACATATTAAAAAGAGGTAAGGTGAAAGGGGATCACCTTTTCTAATTCCTCAAGAGGGAATGATGAGGTTGGAGAGTTTTTCATTTAACAACACTGTGTATCAAGCCGTCGTCACACAGTTCATACCCACCGGAAATCAAAGTCGAGGGCTCGAGGCAAAACATTATTGTTTCCAAGAAGTTCCATTCCATCTTATCGTGTGCTTTTGCCATATCAAGTTTCAATGTTGCCCACCCAGTATTACCATTTTGTTTATGGTTCAAAATAGTGCATTACCTCAATGGTCACCAAGATGTTGTCTGTTATTAGTCAACCTGGGATGAAGGCTTGAGGGTCACTGCTTTAGGCTGCCCCATACCTAAAATGGAGCAAACGTGCAAACTTACATGGCAAGGGTTTTCTTTTTTCTTCTTTTTTTTTTTTTTTAAAAAAAATTTTATTCTCAAAAAAAAAATATTTTCTCAAGATGTCACTTGTTTTGCAAGTTTGCACATTTAGCAAGCTTACAAATAAGTATTGTACTTGTTTTCTTTTTTCGTTTTTATAATTATTATTTTATTGTTATTATTATTAAATGTGATTTGAAATTATAGTGATGTAAAATTGAGGGATTTACTTTTGAAAGTGAATTATGACGGTAGAGAGGTAGAAATATGTTTTTTTTTTTTATTATTATAAACTTAATGATGAATAAGTAGCATTCACTTCTAATTGGTTGGCGGGAAGGAATTAGGTGGGAAAGGAATTGCAATTCCATAGAAAAGAATAACACGTGGGAATAAAGTAGGAGTTTAAATTCCAGTGTTTGGTTGGAGGGAATAAAATTATTAGGAATTTCAATTCTAATGTTTGGTATACATGAGAATTGAAAGGGAATAAGTAGTATAAAGTCCAAAATGCCCATTATTATTATTATTATTATTAAATGACAAGTACACAAAAAATATAACATATTAAATTCAAATACCACTCATATACCATATCTCTTGAACTAGACATATTGTAAAAAATATTTGAGAGTTTTGAGAAAACAGACTTTTTTTTTGAAATATGAGAAAACATACTTGATTAAGGTTGACCTAGAATGATTATGTTGATAGTTGTCGAAGATAATACACGGTATTAGCTAAAAGAGAAGGTCAGGTACAAATTTTAGGTTAAAAAAGATGGGTAATTTTGTCTCAGAAGTAGTTTTTTATTCCTAAAATCCATGGAATTAAAATCCCAAGGGAGACATGGGATTCTAATTCCATGAAAATGAGGGAATTGCAATTCTACGGAATTGCAATTTCTTTCAACCAAATGAAGGAATTTAGTTGGCTTCGGAATTATGTGTGTAACCCCTCACCTATTCCAATGAGTCTAGAGTTCGGAAAATATTTCTTTAGGCTATGACATTCTTGAGATGATCTCTCGATACTTCAAAAGGATTTTTATAAGTAAGAATAGTTATTAATAAGCTGCGATCATACGTGTCGGTCACGAACCGTAAAAATTCTAACGATGTATATACAGTTCGAATTTCCCTAGGAAATGGATTATTATGCATGATATGGTTAAGCATGAACTTCCTACTTAGTTAAGTTGGAAGAGGACGAACTATAAGAGTGAAAATTTATTACGGTCCTTCGTATCGCTGTACTTCGCGAGATACCGGAAAATTGTCCGATTTTAGCGGTTAATGACGGGATTATTTTTAGAATAATTTTGGTATTGAAATTTTCCCGAATTAAATTATATTCCTCCGAACTTTTATCTGATTTAACCCCTAACTGTCAAGGCAATGCTTATTCTTCAAGATTCACCATACTTACCATAGATATGTGACAAGTGTCACAATTATTTACCACGTGGTAATAGATAATTAATTAACAAGGATGAGTATGGGATAAGTCTTGCTAGCTAGAAACTTAAGCTCCAAGCTTCCCCATTCCTACCCCTTGTGGCCGAAAAATTAGAGAGGAAAGGAGAAGAGAAAATTTCATCTTCATCTTGTGATCAAGAAACTGCATAGCCAATTCCTTTACAAATTCTTCCATACTAGGTAACACTTTGATTTTTATTCGGTTAAAAGACTATAATTCTTTCCTAGAACTTAATTTTAAGTTAAGAATTCTTGAAAATATTGTTATTATGGTGTAAATTACTTAGGATCTTCGGTGGAAATTTGGAGGGAAGGATTACAACAATTTCTACGATGTTAAAAGCTACCTGAAAGGTAAGGAATCCCTTAAGTCGGTTTAGTCACTTGAAAATGGACAATTGCTAGTGAACTATGAGACTAAGAGTTTTACGTGGAAATTATGTGTTAAGTTTGAGGATTTCTTAGTTAGCTCATGAGACTACTCTTTGAATTTTGGAAATTTTTGTTTACATGTTCATAGCTAGTATATGCATGTATATGTTATATTTATGTCCATATAGGCTTATACTTATGAAAATCTTGGAAAATCAAGTTGTTACCACACTGTTTTCACTGCCCAAAACTGGCAGAATTTCAGGGACGCGACCCTGGACGCGCGTCCAGTAGACTCGGAACCAGGCAGAACGGTCGGGCGCGGCACCGGACGCGCGTCCGTCGTGCGTCCGATGGTGCGGACACCAACATGTCCACTGTGCGTGGATCTGTTTTCGACTGAATTTTCTTCCGAAATTTTTGCTCCTGCATGGCATAATGTTTGAAAGGCCTATGGGCAACTGAGTTCAATTTTTGAAAGAACAAACATTGTTTTGGAAGTTATGTACATCACTTTGGAAGAAAAATCTTGTTTTTAAGGAAAAAATATAACCCTTGTTACTTGAGAAATTTGTGTTGAAAAGCCATTGGCAAATGTGAATATTTTGGAAACATCGTTTGAAAGAAATAAGCTGTTTTGGGAGGCATTTTGTGAAAATGCTATTTGAATCCAGGAATGAAAGAATGTTTTGAAAACCTTAGTTTCTGGATAAGTTGTGGAGGACTTGATTAACCCACGGGAGGGCTTAATTTCCATAGCCCAGCGGTTGTTTACAAGATTGACCTACGGGAGGGCTTGAATGCCATGGCCCGAGGTTGTTGAGATGATTGACCTACGGGAGGGCTTGAATGCCATGGCCCGGGGTTGTTGAGATGATTGACCTACGGGAGGGCTTGAATGCCATGGCCCGGGGTTGTTGAGATGATTGACTTACGGGAAGGCTTGAATGCCATGGCCCGGGGTTGTTGAGATGATTGACCTACGGGAGGGCTTAAGTGCCATGGCCCGGGGTTGTTTACAAGATTAAGGAAGACATAGTGCCATGGCCCGGGGTTGTTTACAAGATTAAGGAAGACATGGTTCCATGGCCCGGGGTTGTTTACAAGATTAAGGAAGACATGGTTGACCTACGAGAGGGCTTAAATGCCATGGCCCGGGGATGGAGAAAGGGAGTTAAGAAAATTCACCAAAAAGGCCTCACACTTACCCAGGGAAAACTAAGTGAATTTTGACTATGAAAAATTAGTTACTCCGTAACCATGCTGAAGAGCAAAATGTAATGAATTTTGAGCACTGAAGGGTGCTGTTGAACTCTCTCTTTTGAGATAAAAATGATGAAAATTCCTGGAAATGAAAAGTTTTGCAAACTTGTCTGAAAGACGGAAAAGTGATTTTGAGCGGCAGCTATGCCATTATCTTTAATTGAGAAAAGTTTTATATGTTGATTTAACTGATATACTTTACTATACTTTCTACTATTGATAATCTGGTTGCAGGTAGATTTTCAACTCATGGGTAAACCTTACAGCTTTCAAATTATTATATTTCCAAAACCTTTGTTTACTTTTGAGTGACAATGGATTTCCTTGCTTAGCCGTCGTGCTAACTGCACTTCATTGTGTCTCTTATCAGATGCAGTCTAGCGCGGGCTCTTGCAGCCCAGGGAATTCTGGTGGTTCATCAGAGTTCATGTTCCCCATAATAGATTATGATGATTATGTGCAGTATCTAGCGGGTGACGACCCGTATACTCCCGGCTTCGCTCCTGACCCTCCAGCTCCGGCCTATGCTCCTGATCCTACTCCTGCTCATGTTCACGCAGTTGTACCTGTCTGTCCTCCTGCTCCCAGTAGTCCATTGAGTTTCATTGATGCTATTCAGGCGAGTTATGGGTTCTACCCCATCGAGGTTTTAGAGGGGAGTGACCCNGGCGAGTTATGGGTTCTACCCCATCGAGGTTTTAGAGGGGAGTGACCCTCTCGAGTTCGTTGTTCACTACCCTTATCCGTGGGATCCTAGTCCCCTGGATAGTTTTGATGAGTGGAAGATGGTAAACACCCCATGTAATTTCCTAGATCATATCATCTGGTTTGAGGGCGAGTGGCACCTTGTTTGGGGAACGTATACCGGCCCAGTGTACCGCCCACTAGAGTAGTTTGTGCCCCAGGGATGAAGTTAAAGCTGACCTTTTTGTGTAAATATTTTTTTGTAGCCATGGTACTTCCAAGTTGGCTAGTAGGGTCGGGAATAGCCCAAACTTTTGTTCTAATGGGCCGTAAGAAAACTCTTGTACATATTCGTAGCTAGCATAGCTACCCTTTTGCTGCTACTATATATATATATATATGAACTTATGATGGGTAATGACGCTATGAAACAGTTTCCTTGTCTTCAGCTTGTGCACCTAGAGTGAACTCTATCTAGATTTGATTGGGTTCAGTCTAGGTATGACGGTAACTACTCCGGATGTACGGTATAGCCGAGCCGGGGTGTTACAATGTGTGAATGGAATTTAAATTCCCTCCAACCAAACGGCCTATAAAAGTGAGAGTATTGACCTTTCAAAAAAAAATGAGACTATTACATTATTTATAAATAAGATACCTTATTTGAGTTTTGTTGGATTTTGTATATGTCTGTATTTTTTTTTTGTCCTGCTCCATTATTTTGGCTTTCATTACAAACAAAGAATCATTACCCGGCCGGACATGCTTTTTTGAATTGGATTCCAAAATATTGTGAATAAAAAAATCGGTCAAAACAAGCAAACACGGATGATGATGTAGTGTTGTAGTTAAAAGCTAACACTCCTCTTCATGAGAAGTGTTACCTTTTAATATTTTTTTTAGTCAGGCAATCATTAGCTTTAAATGATTAGTAAAAAATGTAATGATTAGTGTAATGATCATGTAGCTTTAAATGATTAGTTAGTTATTAGAATGATTAGTTATTAATGATTAATTAATGATTAGATGTATGATTTTTTAATTATTTGGATTGATGATAATAAAATTATTATTTTGTCATACTTGTGCAATAATTATTATTGTGAGTTAAAGATAAGCTAGTAACGCTAAAACTTGTACGATAAATTTCTGTTTTAAATTGCTACAATTCAACATATTTAATATACATTTGTAAAATAAAATAAAGCACCGGTGTCGTCCAAAAATTTAGTGGTGTTCCCTGCAAGTTAAGTTAATGAAGTCTTGTTAAAAACAAGAAATTGAATGGTAATATAAATTAGGGAAATTGCATATATGTTTGTACATGGGGTGGTAATGTCGCGAACCAGTTCCACATAATGTCGCGAACCAGTTCCACATAATGTTGGACCGACTGAGGGAGAAACTCATCCATTGTTGGTAATTGCAATTGCCTACCACCTTGATCGGATGACTCTCCCTTGTGAAAGTCCTGTATTGGGTGGCTCGAAGGCATATTGTTGTATGTAGGACGAGGTTCATAATTATGCATGTGAGGTTGGGGTTGTTGATAGGATGACCCAGGTTGGGTGGGGTCCTACACTGCACTCGCTGGGGTCGTATAATTTGGATATTGAAATAAAGATGGAGCGAATGAAACAACCCCATATGATGAGTACTCCCCAAACTGGGTAGTAGTAGGGGCACCATACGAACTACTAGTAGTATGGGTACCATACGAACTAGTAGAAGGGCCCGACTCATCCTCGTCTAAAGAGGAATTCATCGTAACGGGCAACAGATTGTCCCTCCTACCACAATCATCCATACCCTCATCCTCATCATCTTCCTCTTCATTAGCTTGACCGGCCCATGCATTTCCCTCAGCCTGGACGCCTTGATGCATAACACGGCCATGCCCACGCCTACCGCCTTGTCCCGCACGCCCCCGCCGCTGCTCCCTATTGCGACGCAGATCCTGAATCGGTTCATCTGAGTCAGGTGCATTGTCAAGCATCTCATCAGTGACATACTCTAAATATGCGTACGGGGTCGATTGCAACAAGTTGAGAGCCTGTCCGGTCATGTTCACAACGGTTGGATTACTTTCACCTTCATCAATTGAGCGCCTCCCGGTAAGACCCAGGCTTCGCACCCCATATATCTACGCCACAAAAAATATATAACACATCAAAATCATAACATAATAATCTTAAACGCATGAATATTTAAAAACAGCACATACTAACCACTTCAGTATAAGCGGCGGACAGTGACTGATAACCCTCACGTACAGCATGTGCAGGATTACCAATGATGCGGCGCCCACACTGGTGGTACCACCTCAGGTAGGCATAGCTTACACTATGTTGACCCTGGGGCACTTGCATATGGACGACACGGTTCGATGCATCAACATAGACTTGCACATAATCTATATGTTTGTCCAGCCAATTTGAAATATATCTCCTTGACCGTCCGCTCAAATCGTGCAAGTCCTTACGGAATTGCACTGGATGAGGTACGTCTTGAAATCCATGAAATTGTCTGCAGAAGCGGTTAGGGAAATGATATTCAACGACATAATAAAATATGAGTGGTACATCTGCAGTCCATATTTCTTCACCCTGTTGGTCCCAAGGGGATGGGTACAAGTCTAGAGAGGGGGGTGAATAGATTTGTATAAGATTTTGCAAATCTTTTTTGACCTCTCATGTGTATTGGACTTAGGATGTTTAGGTCCGATACCTCACAAAATGAAGACAAAGTTTTATGCGCAGCGGAAAAGTTATCCCCTTTTAATTTGCACGAGTTTGAGTTAGTTCGAGAGGTGTAGTTATATGCAGTGCAGTTCGAGAGTTAGATCGAGAGATAAAAACAGAAAGTAAATGCGAGAGAGATTTTTAAGTGGTTCGGCCAACCCACCTACGTCCACTCTTCTTCCAGAAACTCCCTGGAAGGATTGCACTAAAAACTTCCCTTTCTAGTACAATATCGAGCGCTTGAGCTTTGATCACGAAGCCCGCCTCAAGCCTCAGGATCTTCACAAGACAGCTCCCAGGTTACTCCGCCTCTCCTCAGGTTTTTCTCCCCGCTTCCAGTTACTCCACCTCTCGAGCACTTGAGCTTTGATCACCAAGCCCGCCTCAAGCCTCAGGATCTTCACTAGACAGCTGCCAGGTTACTCCGCCTCTTCTTGCTTAATCCAAAGCAAGGACTTTTGGTTGTCACGGTTGAATGTAACAAACTCCAATCTGACCACAAGCTATCGTTGAATCAACTTCAATGTAGAGCAGCTTCGGTCACCTTCTAGATGTGTAGCAGTTTAAGCTTTGTAACTCTCTCAAACACTAAGATGTGTTTTTCTCGCTATTTTTGAATATCAGGATGATATTCCGGATTGAGCACTTGCACTTGAATGTTTGAATCAGACACCTCTTAAGATTTTCGAATGAACCTTCTCTTTTTTTTTGTGTCTTCACGTCCTTTTTATATGAGAGTTGAGGAATAATTCCGTTGGAGGGAAAATTATTCCGTTTGAAATTTGTCTCCCATGCTGTGTATGGGACTTGCATCTTTTCAGCATTTTTATGGAGTGGTGGTCTTGTAACTTGTACCTTTTGTTTGGTAGTGGATATTCCATAATCCACTTTCTTGAGTCCATGCTCCACTTGCTACTCTTGGTAAAAGTTACTCTTTTTATATTCTCATTGATCCTCGTTTTAGGGAATAAGACCGACTTTGGATTGGTGCACCTTTTATCCGTTAGTTGTGGAATTCTGATGTGGCATCCACTTCTAGCACCTCCTTAATATTTTATCTCCATGATATTCTTCTTCTCCAACTTTATCCATGCTTCCTGACTGTCATTTAGCCTTTTGGAGAAGTGTCAGTTTATCGAGACCAAAGATGATGTCTCGACCCCATGTATCGAGAGATCTATCTCTCGAACTTCTGCTTATGTCTCGAACTGGATTGTTGTATCGAGAGGTCCTACCTCTCGAACTCTGCTTATGTCTCGAGACTTAGTTGATGTCTCGCAGACCCTTATTCCTCCAGTGTTGTCTCGTGCCTTCTACTGATCTATCTATGAGATTACAACACGAGACTTCTAAGATGTTCATACAAGTTTCACCTTAAGCTTAAATATCTTCCGAGTTGAGCTCAAGTTACCCGGTTGTATTTTTCGCTCTTAGTTTACTTGTCGAACTTACATTGATTCCTATCTTTCGAGACTTATGGGATTCTAAAATACATTTTGGTATCATCAAAACCTATTACATTATGTTCCTAACACACCCGCCTTGCAATAGTCGGGCAAAATTGCCATAACTTCGTCGTACGGGGTGAACACAAACTGCAAAAAAACGTAATATATATATTTCACAGTTTTATAATGATATTTGTTATGTAATCTAAAATCGTAATATAATATCATAGTATAAATTAAACGCTATAGAAACTTAAGTTGCGTTCGTACGTACGATCTAATTGGTCTCAAAATGCTCGGACAACGTGTGCGGTCACATTAGAACAACCATGTGAACAGACCCACCTATAGTTGCAACTACAAACTTAAGTTAAGGAAACACTAGATTATCAAATATAAATCGATTAACGTATTTAATACTACTAACCTCGCGCCGAGTGGCAAATCACCCAACGTCTCCACAGGTAAAACACCTTGTGGCCTAACCATGGGCAACCGCTCCCATGCATGCCCATAACTGCAATAGAACCATGCAGCCGCATACTGTTGTAGTGTTGTAGTTAAAACCCTGGCATAGCGCTCTGTACAAATACGCTAATACTGCTGAACCTCAACTATACGTACTGCACTCTTCAAAATTATTTATGATATGTAAAAAAGAACACTTTACATCTCTTTTTGTTGTCCCGGAGAAAAAAAATCCTCCTAATAAATGAAAAATTAACCGTTGCGTTGCGAATTCAACCTCTAAATCTGTGCTCTGAACGGTTAATTCTCCGACTTCAGGTATAGCACTAGACAAAATTTTATTTCCTCTAATTGAAGCTAAAGGCGGAGTAAAACCTAAAAGTTTAGTACATAGGTCCTGCCAATACTATGGGTCAGCCCGGTCTTGTAGTTCGATTACAGGAAAACTTATAACCCTCAAACCAAATAACACTTCAACGTCTTGAAGTGTTATGCCCACCTCGACGAAGGGCATATGAAATGCATGGACCTCAGGACGCCACCGCTCTAAAAGAGCTGAAATAAGTCCATGGTCTACTTGCATTGATGCAATTGTAGAAACACCATAACTATGGGTACTTTGACAGACTAAAACTGATGGATCTATAGGTCCCGGACGAAAAGCACGTCCTTGTCTTGCCATATCTTTAAAAAAAATTATTATATAAAACAATTACAATATGTTACAAATATAAGAATATGAAAACAGATGTAGCATTTTCCATTTAAAAAAAAATTTCGAATACTACCACGGGCCTTAATCGCCTGTGGTAGGTTTCTAAAAAAAATTGCAATAATCAAAATAAATTGAAAATGGAGTTCAAAAAAAAATTGAAAATGCTACAACGGGCCTTGGTCACCCGTTGTAGCAATTTCCATTAAAACAAATTTTCAAATACTACCAGTAGAAAGATCGACATTTAACAAAAACAAGCAACAAACTCAGGACCATATTGAATCACAGCAACCCAACAGGTACCTAAAGGATAATGATCATCATTCAACTTCAAATGCATTAAAGCTAGGGGCTATCTTTGAAAATATATAATACACATTATGCTAACAAACATGGTATATTGGTGAAAAATATAGTTGTAGTTGCATTCCTTGTTACACCTAATATATTTAAAGTGATGCTTTCAAGAGCATCAAGATCCTCCACTGCATTATGTTCCTCATCAAGTTTCAGATATTTCCGTGTTTTTTCTAAAAAAAAAAAATTGAAAATGCTACAACGGGCCTTGGTCACCCGTTATAGCATTTTCCATTAAAAAAATTTTCAAATACTACCACGAGCCTTAATCGCCCGTGGTAGGTTTGTATAAAAAAAATTACAATAATCAAGATATTGACAAAACATCATTCTAAGTAAACATGTCATCCTAATACTAACAGGGATTAAGAAATGTCACTAGAAGCAATGGGTGCCACAATCTCAAATTTATCATCCATCTACTTTTAATTCCAATACCATCCCAATAATAAAAAACTAGAAGAAAATATTATTTTAGTACACAATTAGAAATACAAATTAAATAGAACAAATAGAACAATTTAAAACAACTGAGTAAAATTAAAAAAAAAAGTGTTATAATAAATATATTTATGTGGCCATTATTTGTGTAACCGTTGTAACGGTCACCATACTTAGTATTGTTATTATTACTTGTATATTATATATATTGGGGTTTTCCCACTTGTAAAGATACAATGATCATGAATAAGAATGCTCTCCCATTCTCCTTGCTTCTATTCTCTGTTTATATATTTCCTGCAAAATACCAATCACCGGTTAGGAGCTAAAAGGCCAACGGGCACAACAAATCACTTTTCCAACACATTATCAGCACGCTCAAATACACCATGGTGAACGGTAATTTTATAAGTTTTTCTGAATCTGTGGTTTTTTATAATGAGCTTATATGCCTTCTGGTGTTATACATATATGAATTCTTAGCATATAGTTTCTTATGCACTTTTTATTATCCACATGAATTCATCGAGTGTATATGTATATATTTTACAGTATGCTTACTCACAATTTTCTTTTCTCTCGCAAATATTTTTTTGGCATACATCATCTGTATCTGAGGATATACATATTGTTTCTTGTACAAATTTTTAAAATACTGGTTGAAATTAAAATCAATTCTCAGAATACATATTTATATTAGTATTCCACATGTTTTTGTGATCGCGACGGCACTACGCGATCGAACTCGATGGCAGCAATTTTGGAATCGGCTTGGATGCCTGATCTTTTATTCGAAATATATAAAAATACTTTCCTAAAATAATAAATAGTATCGATCCTGTATACATATATTTCTCAGATCGTATATTTTTTTTCTAAAATAAAAATAAAATTCGAATGTATATATGTTCATATATCATTCCAGATTCCAAATCACAACAGAGTTTTTTGGAGAAATTAAAACTTTGTGAAAAAAGCTTTTTTTAACTGAGAAAATTATCAGAACCTGCTTTCTGGCTGACCTATCGCCGCTACTCACGGTGGCGTCGCCGTTGTCCTGATCGGCGTCCTGGTTGTCGCCAATGGCTTCGTTTCCGCTGGCTACGTTCCGATGGAAAGTGGTGACAATGGCAATGGCTTCGATCCACTTGTGCTTTAACGGTGTTGGTTGTATGGCGATGGAAAGGGAGGCGTCGGCGGTGGTGGAGATGACGACTAGCGTGCAGGCATCAGCATATACCGCGTTCGGCGGTGGTGGCTGCAAACGGCGCTGCTCGGCCTACAGCGGCACTGGCGACCGTCGACGGTGGCACTCGCGCTGACCGACGGCTCTCGGTCGACAAGGTCCCCTTCTCCGGCGTCGTTATCTCTCCACCCCTCACATTTATTTCTTTCTCTCGTTCTGTTTTTCTGGGAGTTTTGAATGGCTGCTGAATATGCTAGGGTTGATCTAAAAGAATAACCAGATCAAATGGCTCCCTATTTTTTTTTCAATGGTTTTTGGGCCAGGCCTAATCATGCAGCACAATATTCTTTTCTTTGGACTCAATCATTTATACAAAGCCAATAAAGTTTATATTATTATTATATAGCCCAACTCATAGATCATTGTTTTATAAACCATTGGGCATTTTTTGGACAACAATGATCAAACCCTTTTGTTGGAAATCCAACTTATATCTTTTATTATTCAAAACAGAAAAATAATAAACTTCAAGTTGGATTGCGACTTCATTCGTCCAACCATCCACCGTAGCCTTTCACCATTGCAAAGTTATCCTCAACCTTCTCATTAGGATAACGGTTCACCTTCTCATTAGGATGACGGCTCACCTTCCCATCATCTTCTTGATGTTTAAACTTCTGCTCCTTTTTCTCTTGTTTTTGGATAGACAATGGTGAGTAATCAATTGAAACATCACCATTTATAGACAATGGTGAGTAATCAATTGAAACGTCACCATTTATAGACAATGGTGAGTAATCAATTGAAACGTCACCGTTTATGGACGTTTCTTGCTTGAAGGGGAATAATACGATCTTCTTTGAGCCAGTTTTTCGCCCTTCGCCTATTGCCTCCTGAACAGCTGACGCGATTGCTGGTCCAGGCAACTGGCCTTTTGAGATTTTATCCCCAACTTTTGAAAGCTCCATTTTTTTGTGAAGATAGAATAGAAATGATATCCCTTCCTGTAGCAAGGGTCCTCTATTTATACATATTCAATATTCAATAAACACATTATTTCCTAATCTTAAAGATTATTAAGAATCATATTTTTGATTTAATAAGATTTTATTAAATTATTAAGAATCATATTTTTGATTTAATAAGATTTTATTAAATCATACTTTGATATAATAAGAGTATATCAAATCATGCCATAACAATAGCATGAGATATCCAGAGTATATCAAATCATGCCATAACAATAGCATGAGATATCCGGGAATCTCACTTACGATTTTCTCAAAAATCAATTCTCTCTGTGATTACGGTAAATAATGCAATGCTTTATTCTTGGAGCATGAACAACAGATGAAAATTATAATATTTTCTTCTTTTTTTGTCATGAGACAATTCTACCCAAAAGCTCTAAACCTAAAGGGACAATACCTTGTTAAAACCAACTACATTGCATTGCCTACATAAAATGCATATGTTGGTCAGAGCATACTGGTAGCCTTTTATGGTCCTTTCCGGATGATCTTTCTAAGGTTCCTTTTTGAGAGCTCTGGTCGAGCCTCACTTTTACCCTATCAGTTCTATCTATCCCAGAAATGATAGGTTATTCCTCTATAAATTACGATAGTAATACTGTTGCAAATATTCTGAACGAATACATGATCTATGAAGATCACTATCCATCAATGGTGATAGTTCATCCCGATATGAATAATCATTAGTAAGATCATTCTGGTAATAAGAAGAGGAATAAGAAATTAAAAATATATATTTTCTCTCGATATTGTATGCATCATCTTATACGACATTCATTGCTTTAATTTTCTTAAAAGCTATTTCGGCACTCTTGAGAAATCATACCATACTTATGAGTATCATTTGGTTTGCCAAAATGTCGTCTAAGACCCAAC
This sequence comes from Ipomoea triloba, assembly GCF_003576645.1. Lineage (NCBI taxonomy): Eukaryota > Viridiplantae > Streptophyta > Magnoliopsida > Solanales > Convolvulaceae > Ipomoea > Ipomoea triloba. The sequence goes on along the minus strand of NC_044916.1, from coordinate 17,866,093 downwards.
CAGGTATTGATGATTTTGGGGACATCATACTTGATATATTTTCAAATCTAGCAAAGTGCATATCAGTATCAATCCCCCATCAACCTAGTATGTGTAAACATTTCCCATATTCTGCGTTCCTATTCTTAGTGTGCAGTCCAATTGCTATATTACCACAATTTGAGTATCTTTTATAGGCTATAAAACTCCATATATTTACATAAAGCCCATGATAAGGAATCAATAGATACGCTGACTGCATACTGAAGATCAGTTTCATGGCATTAGGGGGAGATATACCCAAATTTAAATGCCGAGAAATCCCATGAAATGGAATTATCTTCATTATAATCCACGTACTAGTAAAACTGAACCAGAAGTTCAGTAGATAGTCTATTTTCGATATTAGCAAATAATCTGCCAAATATATACGAATAATGTATAATTATATACACTGATCATGTTGATCAGAAAAGAGTGACAAGGTCCCATTTATGATCCCCAAATTGGACCAAATAATATATATCTCGATACTCCTTGACGCCCTAAGGAGATCTATCGGTTAAGAGATATGAAACATAATGCTAGCAGAGAAACATTGTCACTTTTGCCTTAAAAGGAATTATGTCCTGAAGACGTTCGTCCAGATGACGAAAACCCTAGTAAGGTGCACCAACAAACTTAATACTAGGGATGCGGAACAATCAGATCTTAATATTTGGGAAATGTCAACGATCTGGTTAAAAATTGTCATGATTTTGGGAGAAAATTATATAGTTGTCGACAACACACGCCTATATAGTTGCTCATTTAAATAAACTGGATCCAGGGTGAGGTGCTAGAAGCATCCTCATTATTTAATATTTAAAGGAGCAAGTAAAGGCATAGCTCGACTCGCTAAATTCTCTTGATAAATGTACACCATTGAATGATAACCCTGTTGGTTACAAATGGTTGTTTTTACGAAAGAGATGATGTGGTATAATAGCGAGTGCTTGTAACACATGGGTTCACGCAGAAACCCTTGATCAAATCTCCCATGTACGATGACATTAAGTTCCGCTATATAAGATAAATGGCAGAATAAACTTAGATATGCAGCTAATAAACGTCTTGACCATATGACAATAGGGTCACTGGACGGTATGGTCTTTATATGACCCTAGCATAGATCATATTTGACTGAGTAATTCTCTTTTTTAAAGAAAGAATTATGTCATTATGAATTCGTTAAAGGATTACGAATGGAGTTATTACCCTCATTTAGAAGGGATAATATGTACCATAAGTACTACTGTTCTTTATTGAATTGTAAATGAGCATAGTATTACTAAATTTGATCCTTGATGGATTTATAATTACAACATGTTTGTTGTCGAAATACAAAGCCTTTACTTAATAGTAAAGCAATTAACTGAGTAATTTCCTCCCGAAGTAGGAAAATAAAAAAAATCAAAATATACAGTAGTACTTATTGAATCATAAAGAGCATAATGGTATTAGCTCCAAAAACGAATTTTAGAAATGAAAAGACTTGGTAAACCAATTATCACCTCGACCTGCTGATCGAGTATTTCCTTGAAAGGAATTTATACACCAATCAGTCTATTTTTAGAAGGATTTCATATAGATATGTATGATTGACTTATCACACTAACGGTTATATCTCTTGAAGAAGATAATGAACCGTTTAGACTCAAAAATGATACTTAGGACATTCAGGGACTTAAAGTCCATTACTTCATTATTATTGGAACATTATGGAAGAACCAGAAGTTCCGTGATCGTATTAGGACTGACATTGTCCTTATAATGAAATCACTTATAACTCCTAGTGCTCCAAATATCCTCTAGTAAAGATATGCGATAAACCAATGTTTGTTTCTCATAGATCACTTGGTTTATGCATGTTCTACCTTCACTACCGTATGAGAGGATAATAAAAGCATGGTTTAAGTAGGTATGGTTAAAGAATATTGGCTATATTCAACCCACATAAACCCAGATGAGTCACGAGAAACATTGTATAAAATATTAATTTACAGTGACAATCCTGAAGATTGCCATATCATCTCCTCTACGCTCCTTTTGAAACAATTATTCTACTTTAAGCAATGTAGAAATCGAAGATAGTTATCTTCAGGGGGAGATGTTGGACTACATTTACTTATTAAACCAATCCTGAAGATTGGGTGGGTCCTTAAATGGACCAACAATTGTACACTTTTGCAACCTATATACCATGTACTCTTTATCCTCACTAGTTTTCCCATTGGGTTTTCCTAGTGTGGTTTTTAACGAGACATGAGTATGATATAATAAACGAGGAGAAAGTTGCAAATAAATACTTAAATAGATGAACCTCGAAATCTTGAAGATTATGCCCTAAAGGCTTATGATTGTACTCTTTTTCCCTTAACTAAGTTTTTCCCACCAGGTTTTCTTAAGTTATGGTTTTTAACGAGGCAATCAGGAAGGTTGTTGTCTTTAGGGGGAACAACAACATACACATAAATTATTGGTCTAGAAGACCACCACTTTTTACAAATCCTGAAGATTAAACACAAAAAGTTATGATTGTACTCTTTTCCTTAACTAAGTTTTGTCCCACTGGGTTTTCTTAGTGTAAGGTTTTTAATGAGGCAACCAGGACAATATATATATCATGTAGTCTTTTCTTCAACTAGGTTTTTCCCACGTGGTTTTCCTAGTGAAGTTTTTAACAAGGCATGAAAGTATTTGAATATACCATTCATATACATTGTACTCTTTTTATGTCTAGGTTTTTCCCATAGGATTTTCCTAGCAAATTTTTAAACCAGGCAAGATCGTGAACGAATAATGTCCAAGGGGGAGTGTTATAATAAATATATTTATGTGGCCATTATTTGTGTAACCGTTGTAACGGTCACCATACTTAGTATTGTTATTATTACTTGTACATTATATATATAGTATTGGTGTTTTCCCACTTGTAAAGATACAATGATCATGAATAAGAATGCTCTCCCATTCTCCTTGCCTCTATTCTCTGTTTATATATTTCCTGCAAAATACCAATCACCGGTTAGGAGCTAAATGGCCAACGGGCACAACAAATCACTTTTCCAACAAAAAGAACTTACTTGAGGAAGGAAAGCTTTTGGTGGATACAATTTCTTCTAAGATGTTGAAAACTTGTTATCTAGAATAGGAGTGATAGAAATAAATTTTGGGAAGTAGTATCTGATGAGAAGAAATTTACTCGAAAATAGATTAAATAACCACGGGTCGGTCAAACTTAGATCGAATTTATTTCAGTCATTGAGCTTGCTTTTCACGTGATGTTTCAGTCATTTAGCAAATTCACTTTTACTTTTCTGAAAAGCAATTGGCTTTTCATTTCAGTGAAAAGCAAAAGTGATTTTGCTTTTCAGAACTGAAAAGCAAAATCACTTTTGCTTTTCACGTGAAATGAAATGTATATTATATATATATATATATATATTTTATTTTATTACTACCACGACGCATGATGCACCGTGGTAGTCTTACTTTTTTTTTTTGAATTTTATGTAGTTTTTGGCTACGCATGAAATGTACGTTTTATATATTACATGTCAGAGTGCAATAGCTCTCACAATAAACCACGTAATTGTAGAACTAGTGGGACTATGATAATGCATATCCGAGACAGTGGGCGGTGACAACTCGAGGCATGCTAAATACAAATTCAAATATATAGAGTATTAGTAATATTGTAAATGATAAAAAATTAAAAAACCTTTTAGAGTTTAAATTAAATTTCACCGTACAATGATTTCTAGGTTCTTGGAAGTAAACATCATACTGTTGGAGATACCGGCCCGGGGTATTGATGATCTTGATGATGAATTGACAAAGTTCAACGTGTCCGCGTACTGAAGTTTGATGAAGAAAATTGAATCCAATTACGTCGCACACCAGTTGCCACCTCGGAGTAACCTCAATATGTTCAATAGTACCATCAGCAGATACCGATCGAGTAAAAATATGGATTCTTTTTCCATTATAAGTATAGATAAAATACTCAAATGACACCCTATAATCTTCGCTAATGTAGTGATTTACCCAATAATTTGAAAAAATATCCATATTTTAAATTTAGTGAGAGTGAAGAAGAATGGCTTTGATAAGAAGATGTTCAAACAAAATGCTATTCGTATGGTATTCTGGCAGAATGCATGTATGTAACTATATATAATGAAATTTTGATTTGATATAATCAATAAATATAAATTTAACTTGAGAGGATTTGACGTAAGATTTGATTGGTCTTTGGCTAATGTATTATACTTAGTTTCAATTGTATTAAGCATTACTGTAATAATTTGTATTTTATTAATTAAGAATCTGATGTTTCCTCTTAAAACCCAGAGAAATGGAACTTGTATACATATCCTTTTATACTTGACTGCAGTAAACAATATTTGCAAATAAGAAGTGCTAGAGTTTCTTGAAAATTGTTATAGCCCTTTTTAGCATGGTTTTTTTTTTTAATTTCAAAAGTTTTATGAATGTTATTAATGTTAAACATCATTGTTAGTATCTTCTTATTTGTTGTAGTGCTTATATTTAAAATAGTAAAGAGCTTACTTGTTTAAATTCTAATCTTCACTAATAAATTATTTATATCATTTGAACGGGGAGCATTGAGACGATAATATAATTTCATTATTTCTCTAATACATTTGTTAACAATGATTAACAGGATCATTGATAATAGGAGAAAACATGTTGCTCATATGAAGATACTATGAGTTAGAAGAAGCACTAACATCAAATAATCACATTTATTTTGATAATTTTTGTTTAAATTCTTCACACAATGCATCAACTTTCATCAAATGTTCATGATTTTACTTAAGTATTTCATTTTGAAAACGGGTATAAATTTCTTTTGGTGTAGGATTTCTTGGACTACCATCCTTGGATATTGAAGTAGACGAACAAGATGTTGATGTCTCAGCATTATGGGATGGATCGCCATGTTCTTCCACGAATTTGTTGAAAGCTTGAACAGCTTCTTCTCTAGACGAGAAAGATCTATACAAATTGTCTCCTGGACGACACCCAATGGGTATGACACATACTCCTTACCATATTCATACTCTAGAAGAGTGGGAATACTTTGTTCAGCAAACATCTACAGTAGATGATCTACACATTTATGTTAGACCAACATTGAATGAAACACACCAACAGTATGTTGATTTCAGTAATTTTGGTCATAACATAGAAGAACAACGATTTTACTACAGAGAAGCATCGGTTGGTGCTACTTTATTGCCATCAACAATACCATCAACGTCACAGTCGATACAAGCTCATGACAGTAAAGACTCCGAACAAGAACCGATACTGTCACAAACCTCAAATAGTTCCGATGGAGAAGATTCAAATGATCAATTTTCTATGGATTTCGACTCATTTGAAGAAACACAAGGCACTTCTTCAAATGATCGAAGTCGACGCCACAATGTTCCTAACTCTGAAATTCCTTACTATCACGCTCCGGTGTCATTTGCTACAGGATATTCAGAAAAGGACGATGAAGAAATGGTCTCCTACGACCCCTCAACAAATGAGATCAAAGTCGGGATGGTTTTCAATTCTTTCAAGCAGCTAAAAAAAGCACTTCAAATTTACACCATCGCGCAAAGAAGACAAATGCATTCCTCGTACAAAAATCCCAAGTCTTGCTATATTGTGTGTCGCACTGCCAATAATCCAGAACAACCATGTTTTTGGAATTTGTCTGCCAAGAAATTAAGAGGGGTGACAGACGAGTGGATTATCACAAAGTTCCTAGATGCCCACACGTGTAGAAGTGATTTCAATCCGGGTGCGTCAGAGAAGTTGTGCACTAGTGCACTAATATCTGATTTGATTTTTCAAAAAATCGTCGCCGACCCAAAGTACAAGATAAAACACATCCAGGTTGATGTGAAACAGCACTACGGGTTCGACGTTACTTACAAAAGGGATGGTACGCACGTCAGAAGTGCATTGAAAGCATCTATGGCGACTTCAAAGAATCGTACACGGAGTTTCCAAAATTCTTGCAAATGCTGAAGGCAGCTAACCCAGGTACGATTGTTGAGTTAAAATTGAATCCCCACAGAGAAGGTCATAACCATGGGCATTTTTTGTATGCATTCTGGGCTTTCAAGCCCGCAATTGACGGTTTTCGGTTTTGCCTTCCTGTTATTGCCGTTGACGGTACACATCTGTACGGCAAATACAAGGGCCATCTCCTATTAGCGGTCGGCACGAATGCTAACAAGGAGATTTACCCTCTGGCCTACTCCATTGTTGACTCTGAAAACGCGACTAGTTGGACCTGGTTTCTCAAACGACTAGCAAGACATGTCTTTTCTGATCTTCCTTCAATTTGCATCATTTCGGATAGACACGCCGGGATCGACTCGGCATATAATAAATTTCCTGAATTACAAAGCAGTCGAGTCAAGCGACGTTTTTGTCTGAGACACATACGAAGTAATGTGATGACCATGTTCAAACATCCTAGACTGAAAGCATTGGTATGGGAAGCAAGTGCTGCAGTTACCAAAAGCAAATTTCGTTCGTCAATGCAAAGCATCCAACAATACTGGCCAAATGCCCACAATTATTTATCTGCAATCGACCCCGAAGGGTGGGCCTTGTCCTATGATGGTGGTCACCGGTATGGTATAATGACAACTAATTCGTCTGAATCATATAATAATTCTTTAAAGGGTTGTCGAATGCTACCGGTTACGGCAATAGTAAGACATACTTTCCACAAGTTATGCATAATGTTTGCCGACAGACGTACATCGGCCCAAAGAATGGAAGCTGCTGGGATGCGTTGGCTAACAAATATTTGCAACGAGCTGAAGAAAAGAGAGCAACTGTCCAACAATGCAAGCATTCAACGATTTAATGACGCAACTGGATTGTACGCCGTTGCTCTTCAGTCAGGATACATTGTCCAAGGTTCCGAAACTTACGTCCAAGTAAACTTGACCAACCGTACGTGTAAATGCGGATCCTGGAAGATTGATGGATTGCCATGTGCACATGTCATAGCAGTGTGTAAATATCGAAGAGAAGTCTACGACTTGTTCGTGGCAAAAGAATTCTCTATCGATAATTACAAAACGAGCTATGCAGCTGATTTCTTTCCACTAGACTCAAATATGGAGTGGACAAATCAGGTCACATGCCACGAACCAATTAACGGCAAACGTCAAAACAATCGAGGACAACGACAAACACGTCGGTTTCCAAATGAAATGGACTTTGGAACTTCTAATGCTAGAAGGCGATGTAAATATTGTCAAATTCGAACACATAGTTCGACACAATGTCCTTCTTTGAATAACCAATAGCATGTAATAATTGTTTGCATTCTGTTATTAAAAAAAAAAAAATTCGACCCAGAGTAGTTCACATTAATTTTAATCCCATAAAATAGAACAAATATTCAACTCATAGCATACTATGATATTCATAAAGTATAAATTAACATCAAAATATCATAGTTAACATGCTAATCTTAACAATTTGTTAAATTGATTTCTACTGTGAATTAATAGCTGTGGTTTTTTTTTTCTTTTGTGAATAAAAGAAATTAAGAGTGCCCTAGTGAATTGAAATTGTACCTGAGCAATAAATGAAGATTTGATTTATTATAAAGTAGAGGAGTCTAGGATTTGATTAATGAGGGAAACAACCCACCTTGCACTGCACGTACGGAAACAAATAAAAAAAGTCACATAAAAGAATGACTTTTCAGTCTGATTGATTTTCAGAAAGATATTGACAAGGCCTTGGTAAAATTTTATACTCAATCTTTCACTTATAAAATACTCACGAATCTTTCACAAGCATTTGTTCATCTCTCCAACACAATTTCGTACTGATTTTTTTTGTCCCACATATTTTTTATACTTCAATTTGAAAATGGATGTATTTGTAGATTACACAACATATTATCGACGTCCTACCAGATGTTGCATTCCCAAAAGTTATGAACTTACGCGTTATCATGCAATAACCCGCGCAGGGAGGCCTATTATGTATGCATATGTGAGGCATACCATAGAATCAAATGTATATTGGTGTTATCCAAGTCTGGGATGGATTGAATATTTATGAATGTTGGGTTTAGATGCGCCTGAAACAACGATCTTTCCAAACGAGATAGGGGCGCAAGAATATACTACGATCATCTTCCTTACTCTGCAATTAATTAATTATCCTTGTCGTAAGTGATTTTGTATTTGTAGATTTTTTTTAAGTCTATCATTTAGAGAGTCAATTCCTTTTTTGGTCCTAGACTTATAGTGACAAAGACAATTTTAGTCGTCCATAAAAAATTTAGACAATTTATGGACATACTTATCGTGACGAAGACAATTTTGGTCCTCCGTCTATTATTTCGTTAGCTGGCCGTTTAAATGAGGGGCATTTATGTCAATTCAGCAAAATCAATCTTATTTTCTTAAATCAAAACAAAAAGGATGGATTCAGTCTCTGCAATGTCATCATCTCTTATCCCTGAGGCTTTCTTGCTTTCCAGAAAATCAAAGTCAAAGAAAAAGCACAACTTGCCTCCCGAACTGCCTATGGTCGGAAACCTATTCCAGGTGGCTCGATTTGGAAAGACGTTTTTGCAGTACGTGAGAGATCTGAAGCTGAAATATAACCCCATTTTCATTCTTAGAATGGGAACAGGAACGATGGTTATAATCACCAGTGCGGATTTAGTCCACGAGGCTCTCATCATGAATGGCCAGATTTTCGCGCGTCGGCCGAGGGAAAACCCGACCCGAACCATTTTCAGTAGCAACAAGTTCTCCATAAACGTGGCGGTTTACAGCCCGGTGTGGTGGTCCCTAAGGAAGAATATGGTTCAGAACAAGCTTAGCTCGGCCCGGTTGAAGGAGTTCTAGAGCGCTAGAAGCGCCGCCATGGATATACTGATTAAAAGGATTGGGAGCGAGGCCAATGCTAACAACGGCGCGACTTGGGTGTTGAGAAACGCCTGGTTCACGGTTTTCTGCATTCTGCTCCCCATGTGTTTCGGCGTCGGAAACCATAGATTCTGTCGATCAAATGATGAAGGCTGTCTTGATTGTTCTCAATCCTATTGTTGATGATTTTCTCCTGATTCTCAGCCCGTTTTTCTCGAAACAGAGAAAACCGGTTTTGGAGGTGAGGAAGCAACAAATCCAAACCATCGGCCATCAACCCTAGGATATTGTGAAATGACACAATTACCCCCTCTCAAACGGCCATTAAACGGAAATACAAACGGAGGACTAAAATTATCCCCGTCATAATAATTGTGTCCATAATTTGTCTAAATTTTTTATGGAGGACTAAAATTGTCTTTGCCACTATAAGCCTATGACCAAAAAAAGGAATTGACACATCATTTAGAACTATCTATTTACTATATAACGTGTTCATTGATGTTCTTCATTCTTTTTACTAGCTTGCAATAATCAAATACATTTGCCTGATGTTAGTGAATGCACTATTACGTGGTTCTCCATTCAAATCGACCCTTCGACTATTGCGGTATAAGAATCTAATTTTTGTGTTATATATTTAAATTGTTTAATACATTCAAATCAATTCGTCGATCCCGATCTTAACTATTCTATTTTTTTCATCAACTGAAAATTCCCGATTGGATGCATCGTCATCTAATGCAACATTTCACAACAAAAGCAATTTTGTTGCATTACAGTGTGGCAGTAGAAGTTTCAGTCAAAAATATGCACTTTAAATCGGGCATTTCTGATTTCCTTGTAACACCCCGGACCTACCTTCCCGTACATCCGAGGCATTACCGCCACACCTAGAGAGAGAGTTCTATCATTCCGCGATAAACCTCACTCTAGGTGCACAGGCTAAAGGAACTATTCTCATCACAACATTCACTCAACAGGTACTTAACACTTTCATACATAGCAACTGGTGAAGCTTCATTAAGCAAAGTATATAATGTTGCAAAAATATATACATAAGATTGACCCACGGGCCAAAATACCAACAGGGTTCAACCTACAAGCACTAGTTATGCCTAGCCATTACTACGGCTACCAAAAATTTATGTACACCAAAAAAAACAAATTCCCCAGAAACTCCCAAAGATCCAACGTCTAGTCGAGCCTGCGGTACACGGGGCCAGTGAACTCTCCCCAGACCAGATGCCACTCCCCCTCATACCAAGTGATATGGTCCAAAAACCGGGAAGTGGTTATGACCATCGACCACTCCTCCCAAACATCCCGAGGGCTAGGGTCCCAAGGGTAGGGGTAGTGCACAATGAACTCCAGGGGATCGCTACCGTCTAACGGTTCTATGGGGTAAAAACCGTAAGCAGCCTGGACCTCGTCCATAACCGGGCAAGAGACAAAAGGGGCCGACGGAGCCATAGGAGTATCTGGGTTCGTGGGAGCCTCGGGAGCATAACCGGGTGCATACGGGTCTTCTCCCTCCATCATCTGTATATAGTCGTCATAGTCCATACCTTGACACACATACTCCGGTGAGCTTTCGGGGCTCACCGGGCTGTAAGAACTGACGCTAGACTGCATCTGATAAAAACACAGTGAAGTGTAGTTAGCACGACGGCTAAGTAAGGATATCCATGGGTTATTTAAAACTAAGTAAAGGTTTTGAAAACAAAAGATTACTCAGGATACCCTATACCTTACTCATCTGCAATATTCTACCTGCAACAGTTATATTCAACAGCTTGCATACATCATGAGTAGAACTCAATAATGTTGCTAACATTTCTTCTTGACAAGGTCATTTAGTAATCATTCACATACTCAATAATATAATGTTTAAACAGATAAGCATACTGGCAAGTAGTATAAACATAATTCATACATCTTGCTTGTAATCATTTTAGTAGAAAACTTTTCCTCACAAAGAGATTCTCATCATTTCTCACCTTTCAAAGAATAAGATTACCCACAACCTTTGGGTATTTAATTACTTGCCATACCTTTCTTTCCCATAGCTACAGAGTAACTACCTTCACATTTCAAAATTCTTCTTAGTCCTAGTTAGAAAGTGTGAGGCCTTTGGAGTCCTTTCTCCACTTCTGACCACTTGGATCGTTGAACTCGGGTTCGGTGGTCATCGCCCGGTCTAATACTGATCCCCTGGACTTATAGGAGCGTTGGAATGATTCCTAGCTAGCCTCACTAGGTTCATAAGAACGACACCTACCCGAACATAGAGTGGCTATACTTAAGTGTGCACACCCCCGTAGGAGTACCCCTTTTCCTTCCGGGTGATATAGTACTCGCGAATAGACTTCGCCCAGTATGATTGATCATACACATAATTACCATGCGGAATAGGCACTTTAAGCTCATCTTTATTCCGTGGTTAACAAGATCCTTCAC
>NC_044916.1:17850957-17853439 GCF_003576645.1 Ipomoea triloba | reverse complement strand
AATAAAATTGGAGTTTTACCGAATATCTTGGAGGTTTGTGTGGAGATCTTGGCTATGGAAGGTTGGAGCTTTGATGAAGAAGATGATGAAAATTCACTCTCTCTCTTTCTTGAAGGATTTTCGGCCAAGCTAGGGGGAAAGGAGAAGAAAATTTGGATTTTTATGGTCTTGGTCAAAGGTTGACTAGTCCACCCCTCTTTGGATAAGATCTAACCTAAAAATGAATAAAATAATCTAAAACATCTCAACTTAGACTGCTTGGGATTAAATCAGGTAAATTCTCGGTAGAAACTAATTTAATTCAACAATTTTCGAACCCAAAAATTAATTCCAGTCTAAAACTCAAACTTGGGCTAGGTTCGGTATCCTGCGAAATTTCGCGATGTACGATCACAAATAAATTTTGGCTGCTATGGGCTAATCTAATAAAATAGGAAATTCCAGAATAATAGTATGGTGTCTAAAAATCCATTTCTTAGGTCAAACGGGTTCGAATACTAGTTCCTAAAATTATTACGGTTCGTGATCGGGACGTACGATCGCAGCTTATTACTAACTGTCCTTACTTATAATAATTCTTTTGAAGCATCTGGAGATCATCTCTTGGATGTTATAGCCTCAAGAAATATTTTTCGAACCTTAATTTTACTGAAATAGGTGGGGGGTTACAGTCTACCCTCCTTAAGAAAAGTTTCGTCCCCGAAACTTACTTTCTCAGCAGACCGCTACTTACTTTCATGCACACATATTGCAGTTAGCACATAAAACATCGCACATCAAGTATCTTAGACATATAACAAGTAGTTTGACTCTTACTTACTTGAGTTAAACAACTCTGGGTATCGTTCCATCATCGTATCTTCCAATTCCCAGGTAGCTTCTTCTGGGCTATGGTTTGACCATTCCAATTCCCAGGTAGCTTCTTCTGGGCTATGGTTTGACCATTGAACTTTGACCATCGCTTCTTCTGGGCTATGGTTTGACCATTGAACTTTGACCATCCTGATTGACTTTCTCCTCGTTGACCATTGAACTTTGACCATCCTGATTGACTTTCTCCTCGTGTACCATTGAACTTTGACCATCCTGATTGACTTTCTCCTCGTGTATCGGGTTTTGGAATCCAAGATCTGGATTGGTCTTTCTTCATATGTCAGTGAGTCATCCATTGTCAGTCCCTCCGGCTCTAGTACATGAGATGCATCAGGTACATATCGCTTCAATTGAGAGACGTGAAACACATTATGTACTCTGTCCAGTTCAATGGGTAGAGCCAATCGGTATGCCAAATTTCCCACTCTCTCCAAAATCTCATAGGGTCCTATAAATCGAGGGCTCAGTTTTCCTTTCTTTCCAAATCTTTTGACCCCTTTGGTGGGTGAGACTTTCAATAATACTTTCCCTCCCACTTGGTACTCTATGGATTGTCGCTTTAGATCAGCATAAGACTTTTGGCGATCTTGTGCGATTTTCATTCTTCCTTGAATCACCTTGATAGCTTCCATGGTTTCTTGCAAGTATTGGGGTCCAAGAATAACAGCATCACTCTTATCGCTCCAGCATAGTGGACTTCGACACTTCTGTCCATATAATGCTTCGTAAGGAGCCATTCTTATAGTGGCATGATAGCTGTTATTGTATGAGAATTCAATTAGATCCAACTGCTCATCCCACGAGCCCTGAAAGTCGAGTGCACAACCTCTGAGCATATCTTCCAAGGTTTGGATTGTTCGTTCCGTCTGACCATCAGTGGCCGGATGAAAGGCAGTGCTCATCTTAAGCTGTGTACCCATGGCTGCCTGTAATGTTTCCCAAAATCTTGATAGGAACCGTGAATCTCGGTCGGAAATAATATCGCGTGCTATCCCGTGATACTTAACCACATACTTGATGTAGGCCCTTGCCATTTTCTCCATTGACCAAGTTTTGTTCATCGGAATAAATCTTGCTGTCTTGGTTAACCGATCAACAACAACCCATACTTGGTCATTTCCAGCTCTTGTTCTTGGCAATCCTCCCACAAAGTCCATGGAGATTGAATCCCACTTCCATTGAGGAACCTCCAATGGTTGTAGCAACCCTTTCGGCTTACTTCTCTCTGCCTTAACCTTTTGGCAATTCAAGCATTTAGCCACAAATTCCGCAATGTCCTTCTTCATGCCCATCCACCAGAAATTTTGCCTCAGATCCTTGTACAGTTTGTCTCCTCCTGGATGAACGGAATAAGGTGTGTTTTGACCTTCTTTCATCAATTGGTTCATTAATTCCTTACAACTAGCAGGTATGATCCATCTGCCTTTGAATCTCATGCTCCCGTCCGAGTGCAATTCAAATGGACCTTGTTTCCCATCCACCATTTTCTCTTTGATATTCCTTATCCAGTCATCCTCCCCTTGGGCTTGTTTGATCTCTTCAAAAAGTGCTGGAGTGACCGTTAGGTAATATAGCTTCATCTCTTGGTCTGTCTGGCCACGCATTGTTA
>NC_044916.1:17850410-17850820 GCF_003576645.1 Ipomoea triloba | reverse complement strand
TTCAAACTCTGATGATCCGTAAAGATCTTGCAAGTGATTCCATAAAGATAATGTCGCCAGATTTTCAGGGCAAACACCACAGCTGCTAGTTCCAGATCGTGGGTTGGGTAGTTAGCCTCGTGTGGTTTTAGTTGACGAGACGCGTAAGCTATTACCTTTCCATGTTGCATCAAGACACATCCTAGACCTTTGTGAGACGCATCTGTGTATAACTCATAGCCTTTCGTTCCCACGGGTAAGGTTAACACTGGGGCAGTTGTTAACCTCTTCTTGAGTTCCTGAAACGCATGCTCGCATTCTCCACTCCAACTATATTTGGTAGTCTTCTTGAGCAGATTGGTCAAAGGTCTTGCTATCTTTGAGAAATCCTGGACAAATCTCCTGTAATATCCTGCCAATCCCAAGAAACT
>NC_044916.1:17815172-17850367 GCF_003576645.1 Ipomoea triloba | reverse complement strand
TATTTGGTAGTCTTCTTGAGCAGATTGGTCAAAGGTCTTGCTATCTTTGAGAAATCCTGGACAAATCTCCTGTAATAACCTGCCAATCCCAAGAAACTTCGGACTTCTATAACCGATTTGGGTGGTTCCCATTCCATTACAGCTCTTATCTTAGTTGGATCCACCGCTATTCCTTCCCTGGTGATTATGTGACCTAAGAATGCCACTTCCTCTTTCCAAAATTCGCACTTTGAAAGTTTTGCGTAAAGTTTCTTTTCCCTCAATGTTTGTAGCGTTATCCTGAGATGCTCCTCATGCTCTTCCGGGGTCTTAGAGTAAACCAAGATGTCATCTATGAAGACCACAATAAACTTGTCCAGGTATGGAAGGAAAATCCTGTTCATCAAGTCCATGAAAGTTCCTGGTGCGTTGGTCACTCCGAACGGCATAACTGTGAATTCGTAGTGCCCATACCTAGTCCGGAATGCGGTTTTGGAAATATCCTGTTCCGCGACTCGCACTTGATGATACCCTGACCGTAGATCAATCTTTGAAAACACGCCCGCTCCCCTCAATTGATCAAACAGATCGTCGATCCTGGGCAATGGGTACCTGTTCTTCACCGTGACTCGATTGAGTTCTCTATAGTCAATGCACAGTCTTAGGCTTCCATCCTTTTTCCTCACAAACAGTACCGGTGCGCCCCAAGGTGACACACTTGGTCTAATAAATCCTTTCTCCAATAACTCTGCCAGTTGAGCCTTAAACTCTTCCATCTCCTTCGGTGCCATTCGATAAGGCGCCTTCGAGACTGGTGCGGTCCCTGGTACGAGGTCGATGGTAAATTCCACTTCCCTCTCCGGTGGCATTTCTGTGAGGTCATCTGGGAACACATCGGGAAATTCACGCACCACCGGGATTTGATTTAGTTCGGGTTCTTCCATCCCAGCTTCCTGCATTAAACAGAGGTACACTTCACACCCCTTGCGAGCGTACTTTATCAGTCTCTGTAGCGTCATCAACTTTGGTTCAGGTTGTCTTTCCATTTCCCGATAGGATATTCTCCTTCCCTTCGGTCCTCGCAGGACAACCTTTCGTTCACTGCATACTATCTGAGCTTTATGTTTATCCAGCCAGTCCATTCCCAGTATCACATCAATACCCTCTAGATCGAAACGAATAAGGTTTCCGGGACAGTTGGACCCCCTATTTCTATGGTGATATTGTCATATCCCTCCTTACAGGCCACTACTATTCCCGAGGCCGTTCTTACATTCAAATATAACTCGATAGTAGGCCTTAACCTTAGTCTATCCGCAAATGTAGAGGATATAAACGAATTAGTAGCTCCTGTATCGAACAATACTAAGCCAGGTACTGAGTTAATAAGGAATGTACCAGTCACAACGTCGCTAGCCTGCGCCTGCTTGCTGTTAACGACGTAGATCTTGCCCTGGTTCACTGCGCTACTCGCTCCCACTGGTGCTTTCCCTTTGTTGGTGGGGTTTGGAGCTGCGTTGGCCGGCCTCCCTCGGTTTCCCTGTTGAGAGTTGCCTCCTCCATTTCTTGTCTCCGCGGGCCTCTGGCTGGTGTTCCCACCGAACCCTCCTCTTTGGTTGTTTCTCTGAGAGGGGTCCCGGTAATTGTCTGTTCTGGTTTGGCACTCGTAGTACTTGTGCCCCAGAAATCCGCACTTAAAGCATCTGATTTTCTCCCCTTGGCAATTTTCTCCAAGGTGATCTCGTCCACACCTCCGGCAAGCTGAGCCTCTCCTTTGATTCATTCCTCCCTTCCTTTCCCCTTGCATGGGATTAAACCTTCCCTGGTTGGTTTTCTTGTTCTCCGGCTTGAATTTCCCCTGTCTATCATCCACCTTCCTCTTGTTCTTGCTGTACACCTCTTGTTGATCCAGGTACACTTGGTAGTGATCGGATGCTCTGTCGTATGCCTCTTTGAGTGTAGTGCACATAAACGGTGCAATCGCACTCCTCACAGCCCAATCCAGTCCGCGTACGAACCTCCTTGCCTTGCTGGCTTCGTCAGGCACAATACTCTGAGCAAACCTCATCAGCTCCACGTACTGTTCATAGTAGGCCTGCACCGTTGCTCCCTTCTGTTTCAGCCGCAGGAATTCCTCACACTTGATTCCCTTAATTCTCTCTGTATAGAATTGTCCTCTCAGTTCTTCCTTGAATTCTTCCCAGCCAAAGTCTGGCTCTTGCAGCAAGTCGGGCCCAGCTGTTGACCACCAGTTGTCTGCCGCTTTCGTCAGATAGTACACGGCAGAGGATACTCTCTGATTTGCAGGGCAGTTGACTGCATCGAGCAGCTTGTCAAATGTCCTGATCCATTCCTCCAAGATTACCGGGTCTTCTTCGCCCGCATAATATGGTGGCTGCCGGCTCGCTATGGCCTTTGCAAAGTCGACTCGCGGCTGCCTGTTATGTTGATTCTGAACTTGTTGAGCCATCATGAATCCAGCCATCTGTTCCATTGTGAGAGCCATACGGTCCATTGCCGATATCTCGTCGCCCTGACCGACAGGTACATTTCGTCTAGGCGGCATCTTCACCAAACGACAGTTTCAAATTAGTTCTTGAAGCATAATAGCTCTTAAGGAGTTAGTTAGCTACGCAGTTAGTATAGCAGCTACCCAAACTCTATCCAGCAATTCCTAACATTCACTTCGCCATACTCATCAGCCAGATATCCCAACTATGGCATAACAGTTAGGAATGTACTATACTATCATGCTTACTCACAACAATTATAAGCAATGATTAACGCACATAAAGATGCACAAACATTAATCAAAGCATTCTAGAATCGAGGGATTTCACGAATACAGATGATGAGGTACCCCCTTTTTATGCTGCCTGTTCTCCAACTCCGCTCCAGAACTCACACTTAGGCTTAGTCTTAGAAAAATTTAGGCTGACTCAAACTTGGTCTTTGAAAATCGAATTATCCGAATTTCAATCCTAGACTTACAACGAGGCCACACAACCTAGGCTTCGACTTAATTCCCGAAGGTTCAACCTAGGCTCTGATACCACTTTGTAACACCCCGAACCTACCTTCCCGTACATCCGAGGCATTACCGCCACACCTAGAGAGAGAGTTCTATCATTCCGCGATAAACCTCACTCTAGGTGCACAGGCTAAAGGAACTATTCTCATCACAACATTCACTCAACAGGTACTTAACACTTTCATACATAGCAACTGGTGAAGCTTCATTAAGCAAAGTATATAATGTTGCAAAAATATATACATAAGATTGACCCACGGGCCAAAATACCAACAGGGTTCGACCTACAAGCACTGGTTATGCCTAGCCATTACTACGGCTACCAAAAATTTATGTACACCAAAAAAAAACAAATTCCCCAGAAACTCCCAAAGATCCAACGTCTAGTCGAGCCTGCGGTACACGGGGCCAGTGAACTCTCCCTAGACCAGATGCCACTCCCCCTCATACCAAGTGATATGGTCCAAAAACCGGGAAGTGGTTATGACCATCGACCACTCCTCCCAAACATCCCGAGGGCTAGGGTCCCAAGGGTAGGGGTAGTGCACAATGAACTCCAGGGGATCGCTACCGTCTAACGGTTCTATGGGGTAAAAACCGTAAGCAGCCTGGACCTCGTCCATAACCGGGCAAGAGACAAAAGGGGCCGACGGAGCCATAGGAGTATCTGGGTTCGTGGGAGCCTCGGGAGCATAACCGGGTGCATACGGGTCTTCTCCCTCCATCATCTGTATATAGTCGTCATAGTCCATACCCTGACACACATACTCCGGTGAGCTTTCGGGGCTCACCGGGCTGTAAGAACTGACGCTAGACTGCATCTGATAAAAACACAGTGAAGTGTAGTTAGCACGACGGCTAAGTAAGGATATCCATGGGTTATTTAAAACTAAGTAAAGGTTTTGAAAACAAAAGATTACTCAGGATACCCTATACCTTACTCATCTGCAATATTCTACCTGCAACAGTTATATTCAACAGCTTGCATACATCATGAGTAGAACTCAATAATGTTGCTAACATTTCTTCTTGACAAGGTCATTTAGTAATCATTCACATACTCAATAATATAATGTTTAAACAGATAAGCATACTGGCAAGTAGTATAAACATAATTCATACATCTTGCTTGTAATCATTTTAGTAGAAAACTTTTCCTCACAAAGAGATTCTCATCATTTCTCACCTTTCAAAGAATAAGATTACCCACAACCTTTGGGTATTTAATTACTTGCCATACCTTTCTTTCCCATAGCTACAGAGTAACTACCTTCACATTTCAAAATTCTTCTTAGTCCTAGTTAGAAAGTGTGAGGCCTTTGGAGTCCTTTCTCCACTTCTGACCACTTGGATCGTTGAACTCGGGTTCGGTGGTCATCGCCCGGTCTAATACTGATCCCCTGGACTTATAGGAGCGTTGGAATGATTCCTAGCTAGCCTCACTAGGTTCATAAGAACGACACCTACCCGAACATAGAGTGACTATACTTAAGTGTGCACACCCCCGTAGGAGTACCCCTTTTCCTTCCGGGTGATATAGTACTCGCGAATAGACTTCGCCCACAGTATGACTGATCATACACATAATTACCATGCGGAATAGGCACTTTAAGCTCATCTTTATTCCGTGGTTAGCAAGATCCTTCACCACTTTACTAGAACTAAGGTTTGAAAACATTTTTCTATTCTTTTCCCTTTCTCACTTGGAAAATAGTTTGGACATACTTGGGTCAATCCCAATACTCGGAAGGTAATTCTCCTTTTAACCCGATTCAAAAATTCTCCCTTTCTTTTTCCAGACATTTGGATGATCCACTAACATCCTTTCACAAAAGTAATTCAAGTGTAACTACTCTACACTTTCAACTCCACATATATGTCACATAAGCCTCACATTTAACACATACATCTCAATGTATATAATATGTACATTTTCCAATTTCAACATATACGTAACACATAACAACATTTATTCTTTCAAACACGTACTACCCAACTACATAGTGTTGTTCTTTTTATTACCCACATATATAGTTATGATCCATACAACTATATACCTCACACAAAAAGTGACATTTTAATTATACATACATATCCATATATGTACTCATAAATATACGACCTTTAAATGTATATACGTAACCCATACATATAATTGTATCTACATACTTTATACATATATATGAGTAATACTATACTATGTAAGTAACTATGTATATACACTATATTCACACACACACCTCACGCCACTATATATATATATATATATATTTTTATATATACCCTACATCACTCATACACACACAACAGTTATATATATATGTATATACACCTCACGTCACTCACACACACAATCTACACTACACATTTAGAGCATTATATATATATATATCACAACCCACACCCATATAATATTTTTATATAAGGTTTGTGCATACACACACACTCTACACGTGATACATACATATATACATACTCTGTACACACACGCACTATACGTGATACATATATATGAATATACCCATGTAATTTCATACGTATCTATACATATAGATAATATAAAACACATATAAATACATATATACACATATTTTCTATTTTACATTACATGTTTATACATACATTATGTACACAAAAATTCCATCTAGCACTCCAAGTAATTTCACCCAAATCATCAATCACCTAGTTTCAAATAACCTCAACCAAATAAAGGGATTCCTTACCTTAACCGGGTTCCAAATTTTGTAGGAGATCCTTGTAGATGATTTTCCCCCAATTCACCTTAAAACCCTAGAATTCCATCAACCACATAACACATGATTTTAAGAAATTTTAACTTAGATTCATGTTCTAGGATGTAAAATAAAGCTATTTACCGAATAAAATTGGAGTTTTACCGAATATCTTGGAGGTTTGTGTGGAGATCTTGGCTATGGAAGGTTGGAGCTTTGATGAAGAAGATGATGAAAATTCACTCTCTCTCTTTCTTGAAGGATTTTCGGCCAAGCTAGGGGGAAAGGAGAAGAAAATTTGGATTTTTATGGTCTTGGTCAAAGGTTGACTAGTCCACCCCTCTTTGGATAAGATCTAACCTAAAAATGAATAAAATAATCTAAAACATCTCAACTTAGACTGCTTGGGATTAAATCAGATAAATTCTCGGTAGAAACTAATTTAATTCAACAATTTTCGAACCCAAAAATTAATTCCAGTCTAAAACTCAAACTTGGGCTAGGTTCGGTATCCTGCGAAATTTCGCGATGTACGATCACAAATAAATTTTGGCTGCTATGGGCTAATCTAATAAAATAGGAAATTCCAGAATAATAGTATGGTGTCTAAAAATCCATTTCTTAGGTCAAACGGGTTCGAATACTAGTTCCTAAAATTATTACGGTTCGTGACCGGGACGTACGATCGCAGCTTATTACTAACTGTCCTTACTTATAATAATTCTTTTGAAGCATCTGGAGATCATCTCTTGGATGTTATAGCCTCAAGAAATATTTTTCGAACCTTAATTTTACTGAAATAGGTGGGGGGTTACAGTCTACCCTCCTTAAGAAAAGTTTCGTCCCCGAAACTTACTTTCTCAGCAGACCGCTACTTACTTTCATGCACACATATTGCAGTTAGCACATAAAACATCGCACATCAAGTATCTTAGACATATAACAAGTAGATTGACTCTTACTTACTTGAGTTAAACAACTCTGGGTATCGTTCCATCATCGTGTCCTCCAATTCCCAGGTAGCTTCTTCTGGGCTATGGTTTGACCATTGAACTTTGATCATCCGGATCGACTTTCTCCTCGTGTCTCGGGTTTTAGAATCCAGGATTTGAATTGGTCTTTCTTCATATGTCAATGAGTCATCCATTGTAAGTCCCTCCGGTTCCAGTACATGAGACACATCAGGTACATATCGTTTCAATTGAGAGACATGAAACACATTATGTACTCTGTCAAGCTCGATTGGTAAAGCCAACCGGTATGCCAGATTTCCCACTCTTTCTAAAATTTCATAGGGTCCTATAAATCGAGGGCTCAGTTTCCCTTTCTTTCCAAATCTTTTGACCCCTTTTGTGGGTGAGACTTTCAATAACACCTTCTCTCCCACCTGGTACTCTATGAATTGTCGCTTTAGATCAGCATAGGACTTTTGGCGATCTTGTGCGACTTTCATTCTCTCCTGAATCACTTTGATTGCTTCAATGGTTTCTTGTAAGTACTGAGGTCCAAGAGTAACAGCATCACTCTTATCGCTCCAGCATAATGGACTTCGACACTTCTGTCCATATAATGCTTCGTAAGGAGCCATTCTTATAGTGGCATGATAGCTGTTATTGTATGAGAATTCAATTAGATCCAACTGCTCATCCCACGAGCCCTGAAAGTCGAGTGCACAACCTCTGAGCATATCTTCCAAGGTTTGGATTGTTCGTTCCGTCTGACCATCAGTGGCCGGATGAAAGGCAGTGCTCATCTTAAGCTGTGTACCCATGGCTGCCTGTAATGTTTCCCAAAATCTTGATAGGAACCGTGAATCTCGGTCGGAAATAATATCGCGTGCTATCCCGTGATACTTAACCACATACTTGATGTAAGCCCTTGCCATTTTCTCCATTGACCAAGTTTTGTTCATCGGAATAAATCTTGCTGTCTTGGTTAACCGATCAACAACAACCCATACTTGGTCATTTCCAGCTCTTGTTCTTGGCAATCCTCCCACAAAGTCCATGGAGATTGAATCCCACTTCCATTGAGGAACCTCCAATGGTTGTAGCAACCCTTTCGGCTTACTTCTCTCTGCCTTAACCTTTTGGCAATTCAAACATCTAGCAACAAACTCCGCAATATCCTTCTTCATGCCCATCCACCAGAAATTTTGCCTCAGATCTTTGTACAGTTTGTCTCCTCCTGGATGAACGGAATAAGGTGTGTTGTGACCTTCTTTCATCAATTGGTTCATTAATTCCTTACAACTAGCAGGTATGATCCATCTGCCTTTGAATCTCATGCTCCCGTCCGAGTGCAATTCAAATGGACCTTGTTTCCCATCCACCATTTTCTCTTTGATATTCCTTATCCAGTCATCCTCCCCTTGGGCTTGTTTGATCTCTTCAAAAAGTGCTGGAGTGACCGTTAGGTAATATAGCTTCATCTCTTGGTCTGTCTGGCCACGCATTGTTATTTCCAGATTGAGTTTCTGAAAATCCTTGCATAATTGTTCCGGTAATACCCAGAGAGCGTGATTTGGCTTTCGGCTCAAAGCGTCTGCTACCTTGTTTGCTTTACCCTCTTGGTATTGGATTTCCAGATCGTAGTCCTTGATTAACTCCAACCATCTCCTTTGTCTTAAGTTAAGATCCCTTTGAGTGAAGATGTATTTCAAACTCTGATGATCCGTAAAGATCTTGCAAGTGATTCCATAAAGATAATGTCGCCAGATTTTCAGGGCAAACACCACAGCTGCTAGTTCCAGATCGTGGGTTGGGTAGTTAGCCTCGTGTGGTTTTAGTTGACGAGACGCGTAAGCTATTACCTTTCCATGTTGCATCAAGACACATCCTAGTCCTTTGTGAGACGCATCAGTGTATAGCTCATAGCCTTCCGTTCCCACAGGTAAGGTTAACACTGGGGCAGTCGTTAACCTCTTCTTGAGTTCCTGAAACGCATGCTCGCATTCTCCACTCCAATTGTATTTGGTAGTCTTCTTGAGCAGATTGGTCAAAGGTCTTGCTATCTTCGAGAAATCCTGGACAAATCTCCTGTAATAACCTGCCAATCCCAAGAAACTTCGGACTTCTGTAACCGATTTGGGTGGTTCCCATTCCATTACAGCTCTTATCTTAGTTGGATCCACTGCTATTCCTTCCCTGGTGATTATGTGACCCAGGAATGCTACTTCCTCTTTCCAAAATTCGCATTTTGAAAGTTTTGCGTAAAGTTTCTTTTCCCTCAACATTTGTAACGTCGTTCTGAGATGCTCTTCGTGCTCTTCCGGTGTCTTAGAATAAACCAAAATGTCATCTATGAAGACAACAATGAACCTATCCAGGTATGGAAGGAAAATCCTGTTCATCAAGTCCATGAAAGTTCCTGGTGCGTTGGTCACTCCGAACGGCATAACTGTGAATTCGTAGTGCCCATACCTAGTCCGGAATGCGGTTTTGGAAATATCCTGTTCCGCGACTCGCACTTGGTGATACCCTGACCGTAAATCAATTTTTGAAAACACGCCTGCTCCCCTCAGTTGATCAAACAGATCGTCGATCCTGGGCAATGGGTATCTGTTCTTCACTGTGACTCGATTGAGCTCTCTATAGTCAATGCACAGTCTTAGACTTCCATCCTTTTTCCTTACAAACAGTACCGGTGCGCCCCAAGGTGACACACTTGGTCTAATAAATCCCTTCTCCAATAACTCTGCTAGTTGAGCCTTCAACTCTTCCATCTCCTTCGGTGCCATTCGATAAGGCGCCTTCGATACTGGTGCGGTCCCCGGTACAAGGTCGATGGTAAATTCCACTTCCCTCTCTGGCGGCATTTCCGTGAGGTCATCCGGGAACACATCGGGAAATTCACGCACCACCGGGATTTGATTTAGTTCAGGTTCTTCCATCCCAGCTTCCTGCATTAAACAGAGGTACACTTCACACCCCTTGCGAGCGTACTTCATCAGCCTCTGCATCGTCATCAACCTTGGTTCAGGTTGCTTTTCCATTCCTCGATAGGATATCCTCCTCCCCTTCGGTCCTCGCAAGACAACCTTTCGCTCACTGCATACTATCTGAGCTTTATGTTTATCCAACCAGTCCATTCCTAGTATCACATCAATACCCTCTAGACCGAAACGAATGAGGTTTCCGGGACAGTTGGATCCCGCTATTTCTATTGTGATATTGTCATATCCCTCCTTACAGGCCACTACTATTCCCGAGGCAGTTCTTACATTCAAATCTAACTCAATAGTAGGCCTTAGCTTTAATCTATCCGCAAATGTAGATGATATAAACGAATTGGTAGCTCCTGTATCGAACAATACTAAGCCAGGTACTGAGTTAATAAGGAATGTACCGGTCACGACGTCGCTAGCCTGAGCTTGCTTGCTGTTAACGACGTAGATCTTGCCCTGGTTTGCCGTGCTGCTTTCTCCCACGGGTGCTTTCCCTTTGTTGGTGGGATTTGGAGCTGCATTAGCCGGCCTCCCCCGGTTTCCATGTTGAGAGTTGCCTCCCCCATTTCTCGTCTCCGCGGGCCTCTGGCTGGTGTTCCCACCGAATCCTCCTCTTTGATTGTTTTTCTGCGAGGGGTCCCGATGATTGTCCATCCTAGTTTGGCACTCGTAGTACTTGTGCCCCAAGAACCCGCACTTAAAGCACCTGATCTTCTCTCCTTGGCAATTCTCTCCAAGGTGATCTCGTCCACACCTCCGGCAAGTTGAACTTCTCCTCTGATTCATTCCTCCCTTCCTTTCCCCTTGCATCGGATTGAATCTTCCCTGGCTGGTTTTCTTGTTATCCGACTTAAACTTTCCCTGTCTATCATCCCCCTTCCTCTTATTCTTGCTGTAGACCTCCTGTTGATCCAGGTACACTTGGTAGTGGTCAGATGCTCTGTCATATGCCTCCTTGAGCGTAGTGCACATAAACGGTGCAATTGCCCCTCTCACAGCCCAATCCAGTCCACGTACGAACCTCCTCGCCTTACTGGCTTCGTCAGGCACAATGTTCTGAGCAAACCTCACCAGCTCCACGTACTGATCATAATAGGCCTGCACAGTCGCTCCCTTTTGTTTCAACCGCAGGAATTCCTCACACTTGATTCCCTTGATCCTTTCTGTATAGAATTGTCCTCTCAATTCTTCCTTGAATTCCTCCCAGCCGAAGTCTGGGTCTTGCAGCAAGTCGGGTCCAGCTGTTGACCACCAGTTGTCTGCCGCTTTTGTCAGATAGTACACGGCAGAGGATACTCGCTGATTTGCAGGACAGTTGACTGCATCGAGTAGCTTGTCAAATGTCCTAATCCATTCTTCTAAGATCACCGGGTCTTCTTCACCCGCATAGTATGGTGGCTGCCTGCTCGCTATGGCCTTTGCAAAATCAACTCGCGGCTGTCTGTTACTTTGATTCTGGACTTGTTGAGCCATCATAAATCCAGCCATCTGTTCCATTGCGAGAGCCATACGGTCCATTGCCGATATCTCGTCGCCCTGACCGACAGGTACATTTCGTCTAGGCGGCATCTTCACCAAACGACAGTTTCAAATTAGTTCTTGAAGCATAATAGCTCTTAAGGAGTTAGTTAGCTACACAGTTAGTATAGCAGCTACCCAAACTCTATCCAGCAATTCCTAACATTCACTTCGCCATACTCATCAGTCAGATATCCCAACTATGGCATAACAGTTAGGAATGTACTATACTATCATGCTTACTCACAACAATTATAAGCAATGATTAACGCACATAAAGATGCACAAACATTAATCAAAGCATTCTAGAATCGAGGGATTTCATGAATACAGATGATGAGGTACCCCCTTTTTATGCTGCCTGTTCTCCAGCTCCGCTCCAGAACTCACACTTAGGCTCAGTCTTAGAAAAATTTAGGCTGACTCAAACTTGGTCTTTGAAAATCGAATTATCCGAATTTCAATCCTAGACTTACAACGAGGCCACACAACCTAGGCTTCGACTTAATTCCCGAAGGTTCAACCTAGGCTCTGATACCACTTTGTAACACCCCGGGCCTACCTTCCCGTACATCCGAGGCATTACCGCCACACCTAGAGAGAGAGTTCTATCATTCCGCGATAAACCTCACTCTAGGTGCACAGGCTAAAGGAACTATTCTCATCACAACATTCACTCAACAGGTACTTAACACTTTCATACATAGCAACTGGTGAAGCTTCATTAAGCAAAGTATATAATGTTGCAAAAATATATACATAAGATTGACCCACGGGCCAAAATACCAACAGGGTTCGACCTACAAGCACTGGTTATGCCTAGCCATTACTACGGCTACCAAAAATTTATGTACACCAAAAAACAAATTCCCCAGAAACTCCCAAAGATCCAACGTCTAGTCGAGCCTGCGGTACACGGGGCCAGTGAACTCTCCCCAGACCAGATGCCACTCCCCCTCATACCAAGTGATATGGTCCAAAAACCGGGAAGTGGTTATGACCATCGACCACTCCTCCCAAACATCCCGAGGGCTAGGGTCCCAAGGGTAGGGGTAGTGCACAATGAACTCCAGGGGATCGCTACCATCTAACGGCTCTATGGGGTAAAAGCCGTAAGCAGCCTGGACCTCGTCCATAACCGGGCAAGAGACAAAAGGGGCCGACGGAGCCATAGGAGTATCTGGGTTCGTGGGAGCCTCGGGAGCATAACCAGGTGCGTATGGGTCTTCTCCCTCCATCATCTGTATGTAATCATCATAATCCATGCCCTGACACACATACTCCGGTGAACTTTCGGAGTTCACCGGGCTGCAAGAACTGACACTAGACGGCATCTGATAAAAACACAGTGAAGTGTAGTTAGCACGACGGCTAAGTAAGGATATCCAAGGGTTATTTAAAACTAAGTAAAGGTTTGAAAGCAAAAGATTACTTAGGATACCCTATACCTTACTCATCTGCAAGATTCTACCTGCAACAGTTATAATCAACAGCTTGCATACATCATGAATAGAATTCAATAATGTTGGTAACATTCCTTCTTGACAAGGTCATTTAGTAATCATTCACATATTCAATAATATAATGTTTAAATAGATAAGCATACTAGCAAGTAATATAAACATAATTCGTACATCTTGCTTGTAATCATTTTAGTAGAAAACTTTCCCTCACAAAGAGAGTCTCATCATTTTTCACCTTTCAAAGAGTAAGATTACTCACAAACTTTGGGTATTTAATTACTTGTCACATCTTTCTTTCCCGTAGCTACGGAGTAACTACATTCACATTTCAAAAACCTTCTTAGTCCTAGATAGAAAGTGTGAGACCTTTGGAGTCCTTTCTCCACTTCTGACCACTTGGATCGTTGAACTCGGGTTCAGTGGTCATCGCCCGGTCTAATACTGATCCCCTGGACTTATAGGAGCGTTGGAATGATTCCTAGCTAGCCTCACTAGGTTCATAAGAACGACACTTACCCGAACATAGAGTGGCTATACTTAAGTGTGCACACCCCCGTAGGAGTACCCCTTTTCCTTCCGGGTGATATAGTACTCGCGAATAGACTTCGCCCAGTATGATTGATCATACACATAATTACCATGCGGAATAGGCACTTTAAGCTCATCTTTATTCCGTGGTTAACAAGATCCTTCACAACTTTACTAGAACTAAGGTTTGAAAATATTTTTCTATTCTTTCCCCTTTCTTGCTTTGAAACTAGTTGGAATATACTTGGGTAATCCCAATACTCGGAAATTAATTCCCCTTTCAACCCAATTCAAAAATTCTCCTTTTCTTTTCAAAACATTTAAATGATCTATTAATATCATATCACTAAGGTAATTCAAGTGTAATTACCCTACACTTTTAACTTCACAAAAATCACATAAGCCTCACATTTAACCCATACGTCTCAGGGCATATACATATACATTTCCCAACTTCAACATATGCGTAACACACAACAACATTTATTCTTTCAAACACGTAATACCCAACTACATAGTGTTGTTCTTTATTACCACATATATATTATGATCATACAACTATATACCTCACACAAAAAGTGACATTTTAATTATACATACATATCCATATATGTACTCATAAATATACGACCTTTAAATGTATATACGTAACCCATACATATAATTGTATCTACATACTTTATACATATATATGAGTAATACTATACTATGTAAGTAACTATGTATATACACTATATTCACACACACACCTCACGCCACTATATATATATATATATATACTTTTATATATACCCTACATCACTCATACACACACAACAGTTATATATATATGTATATACACCTCACGTCACTCACACACACAATCTACACTACACATTTAGAGCATTATATATATATATATCACAACCCACACCCATATAATATTTTTATATAAGGTTTGTGCATACACACACACTCTACACGTGATACAT
Source organism: Ipomoea triloba (assembly GCF_003576645.1). NCBI lineage: Eukaryota > Viridiplantae > Streptophyta > Magnoliopsida > Solanales > Convolvulaceae > Ipomoea > Ipomoea triloba. The sequence goes on along the minus strand of NC_044916.1, from coordinate 17,836,199 downwards.
ACATATATACATACTCTGTACACACACGCACTATACGTGATACATATATATGAATATACCCATGTAATTTCATACGTATCTATACATATAGATAATATAAAACACATATAAATACATATATACACATATTTTCTATTTTACATTACATGTTTATACATACATTATGTACACAAAAATTCCATCTAGCACTCCAAGTAATTTCACCCAAATCATCAATCACCTAGTTTCAAATAACCTCAACCAAATAAAGGGATTCCTTACCTTAACCGGGTTCCAAATTTTGTAGGAGATCCTTGTAGATGATTTTCCCCCAATTCACCTTAAAACCCTAGAATTCCATCAACCACATAACACATGATTTTAAGAAATTTTAACTTAGATTCATGTTCTAGGATGTAAAATAAAGCTATTTACCTAATAAAATTGGAGTTTTACCGAATATCTTGGAGGTTTGTGTGGAGATCTTGGCTATGGAAGGTTGGAGCTTTGATGAAGAAGATGATGAAAATTCACTCTCTCTCTTTCTTGAAGGATTTTCGGCCAAGCTAGGGGGAAAGGAGAAGAAAATTTGGATTTTTATGGTCTTGGTCAAAGGTTGACTAGTCCACCCCTCTTTGGATAAGATCTAACCTAAAAATGAATAAAATAATCTAAAACATCTCAACTTAGACTGCTTGGGATTAAATCAGGTAAATTCTCGGTAGAAACTAATTTAATTCAACAATTTTCGAACCCAAAAATTAATTCCAGTCTAAAACTCAAACTTGGGCTAGGTTCGGTATCCTGCGAAATTTCGCGATGTACGATCACAAATAAATTTTGGCTGCTATGGGCTAATCTAATAAAATAGGAAATTCCAGAATAATAGTATGGTGTCTAAAAATCCATTTCTTAGGTCAAACGGGTTCGAATACTAGTTCCTAAAATTATTACGGTTCGTGACCGGGACGTACGATCGCAGCTTATTACTAACTGTCCTTACTTATAATAATTCTTTTGAAGCATCTGGAGATCATCTCTTGGATGTTATAGCCTCAAGAAATATTTTTCGAACCTTAATTTTACTGAAATAGGTGGGGGGTTACATTCCTAATTGAAAATCATTTATTTCCTGGAGACATTGTGGTTTTTTGACATCAGGGTTTTTTCAAGTTTGAAACTTTCTTCTATAAGAGCTCCTCCTACAAGCCGCGAAGAAAATTTAATCAATATGGCCCATCCGTCAGCAATCGTCTAAATGAAATCGGTAACACAATACTATATTTCATAAAATTATATGTTATATTTATTTTTAACTACATATATTAATCGTAATTTCTTTAAATATTAGGACAAATAAGTTTGAGCGCAAGATCTTCAATACCACCAAGATTTGAGTTTGAACAACTAGAGCGATGTAATTCTTTGTATACAGATTTCTGTACATTTGGAGCGGTAAGAACATTGTATACATTTACTAACCGATTCCAACGATATCATTACTTACCAGCATCTTCTTACTCCATCTGTAGCATGATCGATTGTGTGAGTTTCTCAACGATGCTAATGTCTTAGATGGACGACCGCTTCAAATTATAGTCGGGGATAGAAAGCTACATCTCTACTTCGATAAAACATTCTACATTGAACAGTGGGAGCAAATAACTGATCATTTTGATATTAAGGTGGATGATGAGGTTGTATGCTTCAATATAAATGACAACGTTGTGCTCATGCTAGTCATTGGTAAATGTTATGTTGAGAATATTTATCCGTGGTCAGTTACGTACATTATTAATGACAATGTGTACGGCGAATTTGAACGATTAAATTGACTTAGTGAATAATAAATATTATCTTTCTTTTTAACTTGTTACTATTGTCTCATCGTTACTCCTAATCACTTATTAAATATTATTATGTTATATAATTACAAATTCTTAATATAACTAATAATTAATCATTACTAACGAATCATCAATTAATTATTGCGTTACTATCTTATTTTTAACTCACAATAATAATTATTCCAAAATTATTTGTGAAAAATTGAGTACAAAATTTTACTCAAAATTTTACAAAATTTTATTAGTGCCGCCGTGTTAGCTTTTTTGATTATTTTTATTTTTATTTTTTAAAAAAACCTACCACGGGCGATTAAGGCCCGTGGTTGGAATTTTTTGAAATTTTTTTAAAATGGAAAATGCACAACGGGTGACCATCACCCGTTGTAGCATTTTCTTGATTATTTTAATTAAAAATACCTACCATGGGCGATTAAGGCCCGTGGTAGTATTTGAATTTTTTTTTTAAATTTTTAAATTCTACAACGGGTGACCAACTCCCGTTGTAGCATTTTCAATTTATTTTAATAAAAAAAAAAGTTACCACGGGTGACCAAGGCCCGTGGTAGCTTTTAATTTTTTTTTAAATATTTAAACATTATTTCGGTTAGAAATAAATTGCAGCCACGTAAAGAAGCAGTAATTTGATATAAACTGTTTGGCATGATTTTTGTCTTTTTGGTACATAGGGTCACAAGTTTCAAGTCAGTCAAAAGTGATTGCAGTTTATCATTTTTTGAATAATACAATTATTGATTAATGACCATTCAAAAATCTCACTGATAACCTACAGTATACAACAGTGAAACATGGGAAGCCTTATTTTTAATTTTTTTTCAATTGAAAATGCTACAACGGGTGACCAAGCCCGTTGTAACATTTTCAATTTTTTTTAATTAAAAAAGTTACCACGGGTTCCCATCTATATATTGGGAACTTTCCCCACTAGTATCTCCATTGTTTATTTTAATCTCCCCACTACTATCTCCATTGTTTATTTTACTCTCCCCACTAGTATCTCCATTGTTTATTTTGCAGGGCACCATGGATTCAAAGAAGCCAAATGGGAAGATCACACCAAAACGCAAGTCCAAGATTGGCAGAAATAACAAGGCAAGAAATGTTAAGGGCCAGACGTGCTGCAAATGGAGGTCACAAAGTTGGAGACACTCCTAGTGATCCTCTCGTCCTCATTTCTGAAGATGAAGAGATGGAACCGGCAAAGCCTGTTGAAAAACCGGTGAATGAGCATCCTGACTCACTCAGTACGGAAGATGACTCTCCTCCAAGAGAACCAGGAGAATTCATCTACTTCACTACGTCTGATTCTGGCCCATCAAGTCAAGCCAGTCGAGCCTCATCAACCTACAGCAAATCTGAGTCCAGCACCGCCTTCTCCACCAACAGGAAGAAGTAGAAAGAATTTGTAGTGGCCTAAATAAAAACGCGTATGAAATATGTTCGAATTTTCCTATAATTTTCGTAGTCGAAGAGTTGTAGTTACCATACGATAAAAAAAATAATACAAGCTTAACATTTTTACTAATCATTTAAAGATATATCATCATTACACTAATCATTACATTTTTTACTAATCATTTAAAGTTACATCATCAGTACACTAATCATGTACTAATCATTCGGTACTAATAAAAAAATATTAAAAGGTAACACTCCCCATAATGAGGAGTGTTAGCTTTTTACTACAACACCACATCAACACCCGTGGTTGCTTGTTTTGACCGGATTTTTTTTTTTTTTCACAACATTTTAAAATCCATTTTAAAATTCAGTGTCGGGTGAAGAAAGCACCCACAAACAAACGAATCTGCAGTGAACACCAATATGGCATAACCCGAAGCCGATCAACTCATATCTCTGACTCTCACCAAGTATAAACATATGCAAATACAGTATTTTCCTTGGCCTATTTCGGGAAGTGATACAAGAATTAGGGTGTGTTTGGTTGGTGGGTTTAGGCATAAGGAATGGGTATGAAAGTGATTGCTTGTGTTTGGTTGATAGGTTTTGTGAATGTTACTATGGGTTTGGAATACCCCATTAATGAGAAAACTCATACCCTTATTAAATAAGGGTTTCATCTCTCTTCCTTCTTTCTTCCTCAACTATTAATAATCATTCCCATTCCACCCAACTACTAAACATGATAAATACTTTCACCAAAACCCATTGTCATTACCAAGTATTTGATACCCATTCCGATTCCGATTCTCATGTGCGAACCAAACGCACCCTTAGCTTTCTGCGAAACAAGGATGGCAGTTTCAGCAGCTTCACCAAGTTCTCACGCCAGCAAGACCCATCCTTATGGTGGGTTTTTCCCCTAAAATTTCTGATGTTACAGCTTTTCTTGATTGGTCTGTTAATAGTAAGGTTCTTGAATCCTTGAATGTGCTGTACTGCGTGTCGTTCAGAAATTGAACGGCCCATTTAGCACAATATATAACATATTTATAAAGAAGGATTGGAATCCTGATGATTTCCTACACACCAATTTGTGCTTTGTAGCTTTTCTTTATTGTTCTGTTGATTGTTTTTCAGATTGAAAGATTGCTACTAGCTCTTTACTCGCATAAGGTGTTTGTTGGTTTGATTGAGCTAAGATGCTTATTAAACTCATTAGTTTTATGAATTTGTGGTAGAACAAGTAGCTAAGCTAAGCTATAATCTTTCTAGTTATATTACTTTTTGAATTTTGAGAAGTAATGTCAGATTATAGATAACTGCTGGAAGAAGTGTTCTTTATTGAAATCTCAAGATTTTTTTTTTTTAATCTTTTGGGTCACGAGGGATACCGCAGCCAAACATGTACGGGCTAAATCTCGCTTTGTGACCTTAGTTGTCAAAGGATCACAGTAAAGTTAGCTTAAGTTGTCTATAATTGACTGGAACTTGGAATCTTGTAATTACCAGCCAACAACCTGACCAACCTGACTTTGAATGCACTAGTTGATGGCTGGTTGCCAAATACTGTAGTCATGGATGTTCTCTTTACTTGAACTAGAAGTTGATTCTTGACTCAACAAATACAAAGCAGATAGGGACTTACAGTGCATCTAGTGTGAAATAGGTGTGCTTTAATTTGCCATTGTCAGAACTTTTCTTTTGATCATTTCAGGCAGGGTAGGGATAATATTGGCAGTCTTGTTTGTGGGGTTCTTGGCATGGGCTTATCAAGAAATTAAGCCTCCTCCTCCCAAGATCTGTGGCTCACCCGGTGGTCCTCCAGTCACAGCGCCTAGAATTAAACTCAGAGATGGAAGACACTTGGCATATAAAGAACATGGGATTCCCAGGGATAGAGCCAAGTATAAGATAGTGTTTGTCCATGGGTTTGATTGTTGCAGGCATGATGTTGCCATTGCTGCCACCCTCTCACCTGTAACACTCCTACATTATATTGCATTTGTCCTATTTAATCCCCCCCATGATTTATATATATCTGCACTGAGAATATAATTATCTGCAATGGTGTTTATGTGCAGGATGTTATTGAAAGTTTGGGCATCTACATTGTTTCCATTGACAGACCTGGGTATGGAGAAAGTGATCCCAACCCAAACCAAACACAGAAGAGCTTACCTTATGATATCATGGAGCTTGCTGATCAGTTAGGACTAGGTTCTAAATTCTATGTTGTCGGATTTTCCATGGGTGGGCAGCTTGTCTGGACCTGTTTGAAGTACATACCTCATAGGTATATGTTAGGATCAAGCTCTTACCACTTATGCCAAAAGCTATAGCTAGTAGCGAAGACGTAACTTTATTTCTTTATACTGCTACACATTTTTGAGAGCCAAGGTGCTAAACTTGGCCATTTAGTGGCCTCTGCCCAACAATCCCCTGGCCACATGGTGCTGAACTTGGCTATTTACTGACCTCTGTCCTACAATCTCCTGGCCACATGGTGCTGGACTTGATCCTTACTGGCCTCCGCCCAACAGTATAGTATAGATGCTTTAATTTGTCCATAGTACATATAAAGTGAGAGATTAGACAGACCAAGAATTTTACTCAAATTTGATGGAACATGCATGCATTTTATAATCAAATGTTTGTGTACAGATTGGCTGGAGCTGCTCTAATAGCACCAGTTTCAAATCCATGGTGGCCTGGTTTTCCTGCAAACTTGTCAAACGAGGTATTCTACAATGGACCTCCTCGGGATCAATGGACCCTCCTGGTTTCTCACTACACTCCATGGCTCACCTACTGGTGGAACACTCAAAACCTCTTTCCTGCTTCAAGTGCAGTGGCTTATGAGCCCAGCCTTTTCAACTCACAAGATACACAACTCATGGCTTCATATCTCGCCAAGAGAAAGGAGTATCAAGTAAGATCTGTACTGTTTTAGACTTTTAGTTGAGACAGAATACATGATTTCGTGGGAAAATGCCTGCAGGGCCAAGTGAGGCAACAAGGAGGGTTTGAGTCCATACACCGGGACATGATTGTTGGGTTTGGGAAATGGGAATTTGATCCAATGGATCTGGAGAACCCATTCCCAGGCAATGAAGGTTGGGTTGACCTGTGGCAAGGCGATGAGGATGGGCTTATACCTCTTCCTATGCAGCGTTACATTGCTCAAAAACTGCCATGGGTTCGATATCATGAACTTCCAGGTGCAGGTCACATGTTCCCTTATGTTGGTGATATGGGCAATAAAATTGTGAAGGCACTCCTACTCAAAGACTAATGGCGCCTTTGGTTCAAAGAATGTTTAACTTTTCTATTTGGTTAAAATTGAGGTATGTAATATAAATTTGTTTGGTTGAAGAGTTTTTTTTTTTTTTGTTATAATTTTTATTTTACTTTAATATCATTTAAATATTTTTATGTATTTCAATATATTTAAAAATTAAAATAAATAATGCAATGGTAAAATATATAAGTAAATGATTTAAAAATAATTATTCCCTTTGTCTCATTTTACATGTCATGTTTACTCTTTATTGGTCAAATTAATTCTTTCTTTCTTACATAATTTTATTAGTATTTTCTTATAATTTTTAAATTTAATTTTTTTGTGTTTAATAATAATTTTATATATTATTAGTACTTTTCAATGTATAAATTTTATATATTAATTTTAAAATTAATATTTCGAAAAATTGAATTGTAAATAACTTTAGTCAAATTTCATTAATCATATTAGACAGGTAAAATGAGACGGATGGAGTAATTAAAATATTGAGCTTGAGAAACATTGTATGTATCTCACATTCCCTTCAAATGGCTAAAAAATGTTATGTGGAAGTTGAGTTACATTCCCAAAGAAAATTACATAACTTAAACCAAACAAAGGATATGGGTCACTCATCTTATTACTGTTTTAAGTCAAGCACGTTTAACCACAAAATTTTGTAGTTATCTGATTGTCACATCTTACTTAAAACCAATTGGTGATAAGTAGGTGGATATTAACCATTTAACCACAACTCTCCATGGTAAGTCACAGCGTCATGTCTCGAATCAAGCACCATCATCCCCTTCCTAGGACTGGACTTGGCCCGACCTACACCCACATCCCATCGAGGATTGGACTCGTCTTTCGCCTCGCCATCAATTCGAACCCGTGACCTTGGCTCTAATACCAATTATTGGATCTAAGCGCTGCATTAGGCTTACTTCCCAAGGTTCACCCATCCTGTGTTTGTTGTAAGTCAAACACGCTTAACCATAGAGTTTTTTGACAATTTGGTTGCCATATCCAACTTAAAACCAATTGGTGTTATGTTGACAAAAGGTCAAAGAGTTGTTTGGGATTACTCCCCGGATTTATATCGTCTCACGAGGATGGCAAATTGAAAAGATCACAATAATGCATTTACAAATGGTATATTGGCAAGTACTAACTAGGAGCAAGCGACATCATTGTAGTGGTTTAAAGAGTGAAATTGCGTAAAGCAAAGTAAGCAAAAATCAATAAGATATGTAAAGGAAATTGGATCGTCAATCCCAGGCATTGCATTCATTGTTCTAAGGTAGAATTGATTGAAGTGCAAGAGGTGTGCTAAGGAAGAATCAAGGCAATATCACTAAGTTGAGTAGAACTTGGACTCTTAGAACCTCAATTGGCTAAGACATTATGTCAAACACTTTGTCTACCCTCCCTTTCCGGACCTAGTCCTCTCGGATCGTAGTGCAGAAATTGTGAACAAGCTACACTATTGAGAAGTCAAAGTATCTTGCTAACCTCCCAATCCTAACTCCTAACCTATTCTGGCAACCAATAACCTATTGTGGCCACCAATACATTAGGATCCAACAAAGAATGTTCACAACAAAGCAATTCCTACATGCACAACATCTCTTCAATCATGATAATCAAGGACTAGAATGCATTGCCATTAAGAATTTCAATCCAATCCTAAAAGCCTAGCCACTCATGATCATGGTGGCTACAAAGCCTAATTCTATTTGCAATCAAGGATCAAAGTACAAAGAAAGTAAATGCAAGAATTTAAATTGCAATTAAAGAAAGCAATACCAATTCGAAGCTCAAATCAAGTTCCAATCTTCCCTACACAAGATCATCTAATGCTTTACTCATTCTCTCTAGGGTTCTACTTTCTCTCTCTACAATCTAACAATAAAATTTAAAAATAAAAAATAGAATGTCTTGAACAAAAGACCCCTGCAACTTAAATCTCCGTGTCTGATATCTACTATTTTGTACAATAATTCACCCCTTATTTTAGTTATTTTGATGCTTATTTTCTTTATCCTAATGAAATTGAGAATTGTTTGTGTGTTATATTATCCCAAGAGTTGAATTATCCACAAGGAGCAGCAAAGGAAGAATTTTGGAGCAGTTTGGACAAGTTTTGGAAGAAAAGGAAATTACCAAGAAAGAATAGGAAACAAGAATAAGAATTGGAAAAGAATTGGAAGTTGTCTCACGGGCCCAAGGCCCATCTATCTCCTATATATTCTACATATTCTCTACAATTTAAGGAGTTCCCAACCCTAGTTAGTTTTAGTTTATTTTTCCCTTTCTCTTTATATTTCCCTAGCATAGTTTAGATTAGTTTTATATTAGATTATTTAATTTCGAGCTTGGAATCACAGATTGAAGTTGGATTTGTTCTTCTTTATCAGTAAAATTTTCTCTTCCCTTTATATTCCTTGCAATATTTATGATGATTTATTATAGTTTTGCTTTGTTTACTTTTATGATGCATGAGTAGTTAGCTTTTGGGTTTGGATTAGGGTTCTATTGCTATTCTTGATGCTAGGTTTATTATTATTGCATAAAAGGAAATAATTGTTTACTTAGGGTTTATGTTTGAGTTGGATTATATTTTCCTCTTATTGATAATTGATGCGCAGCTTTTATTGATTTGTTTTGGAGAGGATTTCATCACAACGAAAGTTGGGTGAAAGACTCAATCTAACCAATTTCAACCCAATTTTTCCTACTATGAGAATAGGGGTAATTTGGGGACTTATAATGCTTTTGTGTTTAAGGTTATGATTGCATCACGAAAGTGGGGCAATCTTAACCTAATTCTTGTTATTGATTACGAAAGTAGCTAACTTGAATTCTTGAGTGCATTGCCAATAAATCCCTTGGTTAATTATTTTTCCCTAATTTTGAGATTGTTAGAGCATCAAGATTGCAATATCCCTAATCTAACCCATTCTTTTATCATATAGTTTTTCCCTTATTTTATTTGCATCTCTTATTTTATTTTAATTCCTAAATCATATTTTCTTTGGATTCTAGTGAATTCCAATACTTCAGTGCCTAGAATTTAATAATTCACACAATACGTGCCATAGCCCCAATCCTCAGCAGAACGAAATTTTACACCCTCTTTTACACTCACAATTATACTCATCACATTTTGGCACCGTTGCCGGGGATTGATTTATTTGGTTGTATTGTGTGATTGTTTTATTTCTAGCATTAAAGTTAGTGAATTCTTAGGAGATCAAGTTTTTATTTTATTTTATTTAGTCACCAAAAAAAAAAAAAAAAAAACCTATCANAACAAAGAATGTTCACAACAAAGCAATTCCTACATGCACAACATCTCTTCAATCATGATAATCAAGGACTAGAATGCATTGCCATTAAGAATTTCAATCCAATCCTAAAAGCCTAGCCACTCATGATCATGGTGGCTACAAAGCCTAATTCTATTTGCAATCAAGGATCAAAGTACAAAGAAAGTAAATGCAAGAATTTAAATTGCAATTAAAGAAAGCAATACCAATTCGAAGCTCAAATCAAGTTCCAATCTTCCCTACACAAGATCATCTAATGCTTTACTCATTCTCTCTAGGGTTCTACTTTCTCTCTCTACAATCTAACAATAAAATTTAAAAATAAAAAATAGAATGTCTTGAACAAAAGACCCCTGCAACTTAAATCTCCGTGTCTGATATCTACTATTTTGTACAATAATTCACCCCTTATTTTAGTTATTTTGATGCTTATTTTCTTTATCCTAATGAAATTGAGAATTGTTTGTGTGTTATATTATCCCAAGAGTTGAATTATCCACAAGGAGCAGCAAAGGAAGAATTTTGGAGCAGTTTGGACAAGTTTTGGAAGAAAAGGAAATTACCAAGAAAGAATAGGAAACAAGAATAAGAATTGGAAAAGAATTGGAAGTTGTCTCACGGGCCCAAGGCCCATCTATCTCCTATATATTCTACATATTCTCTACAATTTAAGGAGTTCCCAACCCTAGTTAGTTTTAGTTTATTTTTCCCTTTCTCTTTATATTTCCCTAGCATAGTTTAGATTAGTTTTATATTAGATTATTTAATTTCGAGCTTGGAATCACAGATTGAAGTTGGATTTGTTCTTCTTTATCAGTAAAATTTTCTCTTCCCTTTATATTCCTTGCAATATTTATGATGATTTATTATAGTTTTGCTTTGTTTACTTTTATGATGCATGAGTAGTTAGCTTTTGGGTTTGGATTAGGGTTCTATTGCTATTCTTGATGCTAGGTTTATTATTATTGCATAAAAGGAAATAATTGTTTACTTAGGGTTTATGTTTGAGTTGGATTATATTTTCCTCTTATTGATAATTGATGCGCAGCTTTTATTGATTTGTTTTGGAGAGGATTTCATCACAACGAAAGTTGGGTGAAAGACTCAATCTAACCAATTTCAACCCAATTTTTCCTACTATGAGAATAGGGGTAATTTGGGGACTTATAATGCTTTTGTGTTTAAGGTTATGATTGCATCACGAAAGTGGGGCAATCTTAACCTAATTCTTGTTATTGATTACGAAAGTAGCTAACTTGAATTCTTGAGTGCATTGCCAATAAATCCCTTGGTTAATTATTTTTCCCTAATTTTGAGATTGTTAGAGCATCAAGATTGCAATATCCCTAATCTAACCCATTCTTTTATCATATAGTTTTTCCCTTATTTTATTTGCATCTCTTATTTTATTTTAATTCCTAAATCATATTTTCTTTGGATTCTAGTGAATTCCAATACTTCAGTGCCTAGAATTTAATAATTCACACAATACGTGCCATAGCCCCAATCCTCAGCAGAACGAAATTTTACACCCTCTTTTACACTCACAATTATACTCATCACATTTTGGCACCGTTGCCGGGGATTGATTTATTTGGTTGTATTGTGTGATTGTTTTATTTCTAGCATTAAAGTTAGTGAATTCTTAGGAGATCAAGTTTTTATTTTATTTTATTTAGTCACCAAAAAAAAAAAAAAAAAAAAAAAAAAAAAAAAAACCTATCAAGGAGTTTGGTGCCAATATGAATCAAGAAGTTTTTCAAGGAGGTGCACCATCAATGTTCATGCCACAACCTCTTTGGTGTGCCATATGTGGAGGATCACATGAAGCCGAAAGATGCTACATCTTTGGTTTCTGAGCTAATGGATCCCAACTCTGGTACATGGGATCTTTCTATCTTACAGGATATTTTTACTCTACTGATGTTGACCGCATCTTGAAAGTTCCTGTTAGCCCCCATTATGAGGACTCCTGGTTTTGGTTAGGGGACCCAGGAGGGTGCTATACGGTTAAGGAAGGGTATAGACGCATTGTTGGAGATGTTGAGACTCAGCTAGGGCCTATGATAAATGGTTACATCTTTGGAAAATTAAATGTCTGCTAAATGGAAAATTTTAGTCTAGAGAGCCATATCTAATGTTCTTCCCACTACTACCAATTTGATTTTAAAGAGGGTGTAGGTAGACCCAACATGTCCAATGCGTGACATTTTGCATGAGAATATTATGCACTCTATACTTTTGTGTGATTTCTCAAGGCTTATTTGGCATGAATACTCATTGCATGTACCTACTGTCGTTGGTGATGATTTTGCTGTGTGGTTTGCAAATGCCATGTCCGTGTTACCAGGTGAAGATATGTTTATTGTTATAGCAGTGCTCTATCATATATGGAAGGCACGGAATCTTGGCGGAACTGTTGGCTTGTAAAGAGGTCCTATCTTGGCTAAGGATCGTGGTCTAGCATCAATGCGCGTTTTTACCAACTGTTCCACTCTCAAGAATTTGTTAACCTCGGCTCACACTAGTCTTTTCTCTTATGTTGGCTTTTCAATTGATGCCTTTAAGGCTATTATGTCATCTTTTCATTCTTGTTCAGTTAGTTTAATTCCTAGAGTTGGTAATCAGGGTACTCACGCTCTTGCTGCATTGGCCTTCTCTCAAGAGGCATCGATGTACTGAGATTCAATCCCACCTAACACTATTGCTCATTTGCTTTAATCTACCTTTATCTGATTGGTTTTCAAAAAAAAATCAAAATAATAATATCATGATAATAAGAAATAGAATTTATTACCGAAATAGTCCCTCAACTATTGAGAAATTACCAATTTGGTCCTCGACAATTTTTCGTGCCCAATTAAGTCCCTCGACTTTGAAAATTTTAACCAATTCGGTCCTCTGTTTATTTTGCTGTTAAACATCCGTTCAATTGGGACCAAATTGGTAATTTTGCTATAGTCAAGGGACCAAATTAATAATTAATTTTCACTAAAATGGTTCCTTGACTATAGCAAAATTACCAATTTGGTCCCTTGACTATAGCAAAATTACCAATTTGGTCCCAATTTTAACGGATGTTTAACGGCAAAATAAATGGAGGACCAAATTGGTTAAAATTTTCAAAGTCGAAGGACTTAATTGGGCACGAAAAATTGTCAAGGACCAAATTGGTAATTTTCCAATACTCGAGGGACCATTTCAGTAATAATCTCTAAGAAATATATAAATAGTGTAGCATAAAAGAAAATTAAATTATATCTCACAATTCTAGAAGAACCAAAACTTCAATTATTCTTGGGTAGGAAAATAAACTTAGCATACATCGCAGGAAGTGTTTATAAAGTAAATAAAATTATTCTGTGAAAATTGATGATTCCCTACTAAAAGATTCATCCCAATTTATACTACTAGTTCTCGCTCCCAACTCTGCTCAAAATCATCCTACTTTTCCTAACATTCACAAAATAATACAATCTCCCAACCACATAAAATCTGAAAAATAAATAATAGTTATTATCCAAAATGCTACGCACCCGAGAAAATTAACAAAGTAGGCCCCAAATACTCCAACATCTCCTTCAATTTGATGTCATTCATTCATAACAACAGTAGTTCACAAACTTCATTCGTCTGTGGAGTCGACAATCGCCGGAGTCTTCGTACGAATTGTTCTTTGTAGCCTGCTGTCTGAATCGCAATTTGCAGCTACTACATTCTACATATAGAGCTCATCAAAACAAAAGGAAAAGAAATGGCAATTTAAATGAGACTTGGGATTGGGCTTGGGCTTCTGCACATATAAAACAATTTAAAACCTTTTGGTTGGGCCAAATTAAACAAACTAAAAGAAAGAGAAGAATTAGCCCACTTTTAAATAAGTCTAAAATAGTTTTTTTTAGAATAATAGATGATAGTATAAATAATAATCAGAGTTCAGTACATGAGACAAAAAAAGAAAAGGAATAGTAAAACATTCCGAACAGTATGGCATAGAAAGGGTGCTTTTAGTTAAGGCGTGAGCGACCCTATTCGCAATCCGTTTCACAAATATAAAGCTGAGTTCCACAAAATCTCTAGCTAAGTATTTAATATCATTAACCAAAAGATCAAAAGATGATAGGAAGTCGTTGTTATGGATACCATTGATAACTTGCAGGAAGTTGGACTCCACGTGAACCTTGTCAACATTAAGAGTTTTGAGCTATTTTAGAGCTTCCCGGATAGTGAGAGCCTCCGCCTCCCCAGGTTCGTAAGTTCCAGACCAGGGAATCATTCTAGCTGCAATAAATCCACTTGTAGAGTCCCTGATGACAATTTCAAAACCCATACTCCAACTGATGTTGTCCAAAGCTGCATCAACATTAACATTCAAATAGCCTGGAGGGGGTCTTGACCACTGGGTAGGATGCACCATGGCTGGATTAGGGTCTTGAGATTCAGAGTTCAAATTAGACCATTCCTAAAAGAAGATACACGCCTGATCGACCGCGGCAGCAGACGTGATTTTGTGATTCCAAATCTTATCATAGCGAGCCTCCCATATTCGCCAACAAATCATGATCAGTTTACAGAGAGTGGTGTCATCCAAGCAATTAAAGTTTGAATCCATCCATTCATGAATAGTTTGGTGGCTATTGTAAGAAATACCACCACAAAGATCCCAGCATTCTTTAGCAAAACTACAACACACGAACAAGTGGAAACTGGACTCATCATCATTGTTGCAGAGCTGGCAGAGATATGGGGTTTGAACCTATTTTGTTCTCAGCATACCATATGTTGGGAGAGATTTTGAGTTTAATTGCCAAAAGAAAGTTTTCAACTTAGGGGGGAGGCGTAATTTCCACATTCTGGCACAAGAAGGCGCAACAGCATCATAAAGGTCATTCTGAAGCATTTTGTAATAGCTCCTCACACTGAAATTCCCTTTTGGTTCTGCCATCCAGATAACTTTGTCAGTAGCTCTCGTCTCGGCAATAGGAATCTTCATAATATGGGCCACATCCTCCTCGACAAACAAATCCTTAAGGATATCTAATTCCCACCCATCCTTTTGATTGTTCATGAGAGACTCCACCTTTATATCAGACAATTGTTCGATCACAGGAGATTAAATAAAAGGAAGAGAGGTACTAGGAATCCAAGGGTCATGCCACACATTAATAGAAGAACCATCACCTACCCTCTATCTATAACCCCTTTTGATGATGCTTTAAGATTCAAAAATGCTTCACCAAATGTAAGAAGGGTTATTACCCGAAGTGGAAATAAGGAAAGAACCCCTAGGAAAGTATCTAGCTTTAAACATTTTTGAAGCCAAAGAGTTTGGAAATTGAATGAATCTCCAAGCTTGTTTAGCCATCATAGCTATATTGAAGTCACGAAGTTTCCTAAATCCCAAACCTCCCCACTTCTTAGGAATGCACATAGCCTCCCAATATTTCCATCTAATTCCCCTACTTCTCTTCCCCTCACAGCCCCACCAATACCCATTCATAGCTCTCTCAATCTCCTTACTTGTTTCTAGGGGGAGAAGGAAAACACTCATTGCTTATGTAGTAGTAGTTTGAACAATATTTTTAAGTAGCACCTCCCTCCCAGCCCTTAATAGAAATCAAGAATTCCAGCTCCTTATTCTACCCACCACCTTATCTTTTGTGTACCCCAACATTTCTCTCTTGTTCCTACCAATAAGAGATGGCTGACCAAGATAGTTTCCATTGAGATTTTCTTCCCTCATATCAAGAAAAGTGCAAGGATTGACATTGGCACTAAAGCTAGCGGTAGATTTAACATGATTAACAAGTTGACCAGAGGCGCAGACGAATTCATCAACAGTGCTTTTCAAAATGTTACACTCAGTAATATCAGCCTTGCAAAATAGGTAACAATCATCTGCAAAAAAGAGGTTAAAGACTTCAAGAGCCCCCCTAGCAACTTGGACACTATGTAATACTCCTTCTCTTCTATGTTTCTGAATCATGGTCTCAAGAACTTTGAGGATTAGGATGAATAAATAAGGGGAAATAGGATCACCCTACTTGATGCCCCTGCTAGGCTGAACAGCTCCAATAACTCTGCCTTTAAGGAGGAGTTTATAGTCCACAGTAGATAGAAATTCCCATATCAGATTGACAAAATGGGCATCAAACCCCATTTTCCTAAAAATAATAATGAGGAAATTCCAGTCAACCCAATCATAGGCTTTGCTTAAGACCAACTTAATGCCAACACAGCATACCCTCCCTTGTCTCTTTCTTTTAAAATAGTGATTGATCTCATAATCTACCATAACATTGTCTGTGATTAATCTCCACGGAACAAAAGCTGATTGTGATTCAAAAACAAGGTGGTTAAGCAGAGGTTTAATTCTGTTAGAGAAGATTTTGGAGACAAGCTTGTAAAGCACATTGTACAAGGCTATGGGTTTGAGATCTCCTACAGTTCGGGGTTCTGCTTCTTAGGAATAAGAGTGATATGGGTAGAATTAATACCCTTATGCAGTTTACCAGATTGAATACACTCAGAACAAAAATTCACAACCTCTCCCCCAATGATATCCCAGAAGTGCTGGAAAAACCCTAGGCTCATCCAGTCCGGGCTTGGGAATTTGTCAGCCTCCATACTAAGAGCATCCTTATCACTGGGGATATTTCGCGGTTGTTGAGGAGTTTTTTATAAGTGTGATTAGGAAAGAGAAAATGAGATGAGAGGAAAAAAATAAAACAAATCAAATTTTTTATAAAAAAAAATGATAAATAATTGAAGTTGTCCGCAACAGCAAATATTGGGAGAAGAAAAAGAGAACCAAAAAAAAATGAAAGCTTCAGTTTGTAATGCTATATATTGTTGTCAGTTGTGGGGGCCACAATAATCCATGTTTGCAGGAGTTCAAAATAAAGTAAAAACTACTCTCCACACTAGATAGAAGATCATTCATGGTTTTTTAACTGACATTATCTTCTAAATATGTTTTACTGTGGATGCTCTAAATAAAGCCTCCTTGACTTCATCCACAGAGACAGTTCTAACAAGCATAGAATTTTGATGCGCAGACACTCTTTGCTCAATTTTTAGTCCCTCAATTATGAACGATTAGAAAAATTGCATTTTTGGTCCCTGAGTTATACCCAAGTTTCGACTTAGTCTCTGAGTTATGACAGTATCAATATTTAGTCCCTCAATTATGAACGAAGTGGTGCATTTGGTCCCCGGCCGTTAAAATTGACGGAAAAATAAAAAAAATATTTAAAATTTGAAAGGTAAAGTACGAAATTCACATTAATTTTATTCTCTTTCTTACAGCAAAACCACTTTCACAACATTATTTTTCACTTATTAGCCTCTTATTTCAAGATTCTCCAATTCTAAAAGCATTTCAATAATTTTAGTATGACTTGTTAAGAGTCAGACTCTCGTATAACAAATTTAAGACTTAGCACAAACAAAGAAACACTTTACCATTGTCTTCAAGCACGTGAAACACAATATCCTAACAATTTTTTATTTTCTTTACTACGCAACAAAAGTAACAAAACCAGAACTGTTGAGTTACAAAATGATGTCAAATTTCTCAGGTTGCTTTTATGAGAAATTCACTAACAGAATAACTTGAGATTTTTAGTATGTAAAAAATAATTATTTCGTATGCAGCAGTTTAGTCAATAATCATTTTTAGAATTTTCATAACTGAGACTTAGGTTCCTCATTCATTACTCTGATTTTTAAAAAGATAGAGGAGGTGATAGATATATATTACATAATTTTCATATTTTGTCATGATATACGATTCTTGATTAAGTTATTGCAGAGCTTATAACAAAATTTTACGTACTAAAAATCTCAAGTTACTACCTTGGTGAATTTGTCATAAAAATAGCAAGCTTGCAGGTTTATTTTTTATAGTTTTATTTTTTATTTGTCATTTTATTATTACTTTATTAGTATATTTATTATATAATATGACAGCAGGATGATTTTTGAAAGTGAGAGAGTATTGCAGATATAAGAATAGTCTTACAGAAAAGAATAATACTACATTATTTTTATAATTATGAAAAAGTGGTACACTAAGTCTCTAATAAATTATAAAAATAGTCTATATTTTCTCTTGTTTTCTCCAATAAAATAGCATAAATGTTACTTTTAAAAAACAAGTAGACTTGTCATGTCTTTTTCTTTAAAAGAAAAATAATAATAAATCGTTGAAGCCCTCCAAAATAATTTGCCAAGTAGCAACTCAGTTTTGTATTTTTGGTACAAAATAAAACTGGATTCATACTAGTGAAATTTGAGTGTGGGGTACACTTTCCTAAACGATGTTGAGGCGCAAATTATATCGTGGACCGTGGTCCACAATGCATTGTGGATCGCGGTCCCAAAACGACGTCGTTTGATTAATAAAAACAAACTGATGAATTCGCGCCACTCACTTTCTTTTCATATATACTGCACTTTCTTTTCATATATACTGCAGTTACATTTCAACACAACTGCAGTTACTTTTTGATATAACTACAGTTTCATTCGATAATATAAAAACACAAAAGTGAAACTGTTATTCAATATCTGTTCATATACACTGCAGTTACATTTCAACACAACTACAGTTACATTTTGATATAACTACAGTTTCATTCGATAATATCAAACACAAATGTAAAACTGTTATTCAGTATCTTTTCATATACACTGCACTTTCTTTTCAAAACAATTACAGTTACTTTTTGATATAACTACAGTTTCATTCGATAATATCAAAACAAATGTAAGGCAGTATCTTTTGGAATGAACTGTAGTGTCAATGACGGGACTCCGTCTCCCACTTACTAAAATGACGTCGTTTTGGGACCGCGGTCCACGATATAAGAACTGATGTTGAGGTTGTGGTTGGTGGTTGACAGTTGGCAGAATGTGATTTGTGGAGTAGTTGGGCAATCAACTTTAGTCTGTGTTGGTCTGCTTTCATTGAGTAATTAACCCCACTCATTATCAATTTTCCATCACGTTGAATGCAATTTATATTAGGGTTGATTTGAAAAAGAGAAAAATGACATCTATAAAATGTTTTTTGAAAAATAAGTTACGTTTAAAAATAACTTTATTTTTAATGTTTAGTTGCATTTTAAAAAATTGTCTTTGCGTGGATTAGTTTCCGCAGAAACCACAACAGTCCAAAAATGCTTTGGTTTCCTCTAGAAACCAAAGCAAACTTGCTCTGGTTTCGGCCGGAAACCAGAGCAATTCGACTGCTTTGGTTTCCGCCAAAAACCAGAGTACTTTGTTATGGTTTCCGCTGGATCCCATAGATGTGATCATTTTGGCCAAAACATTGTTGAAACCATTCCGAAAAATGACTTTCGAAAAAAAAATCGGAAGTTATTTTCCGGAAAAATAGCCTCATTTTCCTTAGTCACCTAAAGTTGTTTTACATTGATCGCATTTTCATGCCTTCCCAAGCAAAAGAAACCTAGGAGTTTCCAAACACACCCTTAGGGTATGTTTGGTTGGGTGGAAAAAAAATTTCATAGAAGTTGTTTTACTTAAAGTGGAGGAAAATATTGTTTTGTGATGTTTGGTTCATAGAATTCATTTTCCCATGGAAAATGAATTCCTCAAATTTGAGGAAAACAAAATCCTTGGTTGGACCAAGGATTTTGTTTTCCATGGGAAGAAAAATTGGTATGATTGGACAAAGTTACCCTTTGTGTTATTTTCTAATTATTATTACTTTTATTAATTTGTAGGGGCATATAGGTCTTTATACACATTATTCCTTACCATTTTAAATCCAACCAAACAACAGAATTTATCTTCCCAGCAACTTCTTTTCCACCAACCAAACAACATAATTTATTTTCCTGATAACTACTTTTCCGCGGAATTTCACTTCCACTTCCCTTCAAATATTTTCCGCGAACCAAACGAGCCCCTAGTTTTATTTGTGAAAAAAAAAAAAACCTTTAGCTGCAAATAATTAAAATTTAATTTTAATCATTTAATACCAAATCTTTATGTGTTGTGATTATATATTCATTTATATTAATTAGCACTAAACATTTTCGTTTTTTTAGTACTATTGACTCCGTTACAATGTAGTATCTGTCCATAACTACTTTCTCAACCAAACATTTTCTTATTTAATTATTAGTCTGTTAGCTTATAGTGTAAATTAAATCCAAAAAAAAAAAAGAGTTTAAAATTACACTACCGGTTCTTTTGAAATATTTTCAGAAAATGAAATCTGACAAATGATTTATTTTCTGAAAAATAAATTTTTCTTTTTGGTGTTTGTCTAGAAGTTATAAAACAATTTTTTTTTTGTTTAGTTGAATGTAAAAAAAAATGTCTTTTTCTATTTAGATTGCTTTCTTTAAAATAGAAAATAAATACTCCGTATATTATAAAATATTTATTATTTTAATAATGATAATGGTAATGCATAAACATTTATAAAGTTAGGTAAATCGATCATAAATAAAATTTATAATTATTGATTAGAGTTTAATAGAATAAAGTTTTATATTTTAGTATAACCAATGATTTCTCATGATTCAATTAACAAAAATTAGTCTTACAATAAGTAATAAAATTTTCTAATTTGTTTTCTTGTAGTCTTTGCTAATTAGAGTCACAAAATTTTTTGATTAAATTAATTGAGTGATACTTTTGTACTAATCTTATAATTAAATAAAGGTACAGTTTTAAATATTAGAATTGTTTATAATTTCATCTTTAATTCTATTATCTAAATATATAATAAAAAAATTTTATCAAGACATTGCACAGGTAATTGGGCAACTATTTGCTCGAATTCAGGCAAATATAACATCAAAAAACATAATTGATCCAATTTATTTCATCAATTGCACTATATAATATTCGTTGTTATAATTTATATAATTGTATATCAATCCATACATGCTAAAAATATTATAGCAAATTCATTCCGTGCAACGCACGAGTGAAAATATTAGTATTTTTTAAAAATAGAATATTATTACAATTGCGTTGGGCAATGAGCATATCCCAGGAATTGGGACATTTGATACGGTGTATAATATAAGCTATCGGACAAATAAATACTATAAAAGCATCTTCAATAGTGGAGGTTTTTTTTTTTTTTTTTTTTTTTTTTTTTTTTTTTTTTTTTTTTTTTTTTTTTTTT
>NC_044916.1:17772398-17815004 GCF_003576645.1 Ipomoea triloba | reverse complement strand
TTTTTTTTTTTTTTTTCTTTTCTTTTCTTTTCTTTTTTTTTTTTTTTGATTTTTGAGAAGTTTTTGTAGGTGTGATTAAGAAAAAAAGCATGAGATGAAAGAAAAAATGGGGAAAAAACAAAACAAATATGTTTTATTTATTAAAAAAAAAAAGAATGTAACAATCCGCGCTCGCCCGAGCTGGGCGTAGATTGTTATTCACGCGTGATTGTGGTGCTTTTCCTCCGAATCCTCCCACTCAGTTGGGTCTCACAATTTGCCCAAAACTTCATTTTTGCATGAAGAGCTTAGCTTCTCTCTCTTTCATATTGATAAATTTTTTTCTCAAAAACCGTGAATAACCTTTTGTTCAGAACGCCCTAACTATATATTGGATTCCTAATTAAGGAAAAACAAATTTTGTCATTAACTCATCAATAATTGTTTCTTCTTCTTTTTCTTCTTCTTTTTTTTTTTTTTTGTTCACATTGTATTAATATTCTATTAGTAATATATGACTAACCCAATCAAAATGGGATTGGGCTTATTTTAAGGCAACGTATATTGCATATACTCCTTCCCCATTTTACATATCTTATTTACTATTTATGGTTAATTATTTTTAATTTACTTTTTTGTGTTTAATAGTACATTTTATATAATTTCTAAATATATAAGTTTTGTATAATAATATTAAAACTAATATTATGAAAAATTAAATTAACTTCAGTCAAAGTCTCGTTAACTGAACTAGACACATAAAATGATACGAAGAGAGTACATATTAAGAAACAGACTTCTACTACATAAACTAATATCTCTACTCTCTCACTTTTAACTCCCAGATGAGACAATGATGATAAGTTATCTTCATTCTATAGATCCTAAGGAAAATATAACATCAAAATTTTAAGTAAGAGAGTCAAAATAGGGAGTAAAATGTAGAAGTCTAAGTAGTATTTTCCTAAGAAACTCCTACAATTACACGAGTTGTATTATATATACTATTGTGTTCATCCTATTGTATATGTCTAGTTCGATTAATAAGATTTGACTCAAGTTATTTATCATTCAATCATTTCATAAAATTAAGTTTTTTTAAAATAATATTAAGTTTAGTATTAGTATTTAAAACGTATATATTTACAAACTAAATTAAACATAATATTAAACAAAAAATTAAATTTAAAAATAAAAAAAATTAAGTAAAAAAGAAATAGTTGGTTTGGTTAATAAATAATAAACATAACATATGAAATTTTATTTGTCTCTATTTTTTAGACTTTTAATTGAACCATTAATTATAGAGGATGTCATACTTTTCTTTTTTTTTTTTTTTTTTTTNTTTTTTTTTTTTTTTTTTTTTTTTTGCTTTCTTTTTTCTCTCATTCAATCAAATAATTAATACAGCCTACACATAGGATATTTATCGTGCGCAACTTTATTATATGGAAAATGCTTATTTCCCATATGTTTTTACTTTTTACAACTCCTCTTAGCTTTGATATTACACAATTAAAGGACCCACTAAATAAAAAAAAAAAAAAAGTTTAATAGTCAAAGCATTGCATTATTGGTGTAGAGAACGATTTAGCTCCTTCCAACTCAGGCAGTAAAATAATACGATGAAAAGTGAAGGAGTATCTAGCATTACTCATATTATATTATTCTATAAAATAAAATAAATAAATCATTAAGTTGTTTTTATCCTAGCAACTCTCTCTCACTATCAAAAGTAGATCATATTGTTATACCAACATATTTGCGATTCTCTACTACTTATTCTAAAAGTTTTCATCCTAATCTCACATCCTACATGACACTAACACGTTAGCGGCTAACCAATTCATGAAAACCCAATGTTTATAAGCTAGGTCAGGATGAATTTTAGAAGGAAAAAGTTTTTAGAGGAGAACAAAACATTTTTCTTTCTTTATATCCTTACAATTTTAACTCAATCTAATAATAATAATAATAATAATAATAATAATTATTATTATTATTATTATTATTATTATTAATTTATTCTTAAACTTTTTTTATGTACAAATGGCCAAAAAGTTCAAAAAAAATTTCTAAATAATATTTGAAAGCTTTGCATTGAAAAAAAATGACATGAATTGACTATGTAATGATGAAATGGCCAAAATTAATTAGATGGATAAAATTAACAATCAGTAATTTACTCCCTATTATTTGACATGTTTTAATTGCTCAATTTAGTAGGAAGCTATAATATTTATCCATTTTTTTTCTTCCTTTAATCAAATTTAAACACAAATAGAAATAAAAGTGAAGAATAAAATTTTGAGAATACATTAAATATTTTTCATTAACAATTGACAACAATATGATAGTGGGTTGTGATGTACAGTTGTACACCATCATGACAACCATGTTTTCATAAAATATAACATAAAAATAATGTAATAATATTGCTTAGCTTTGATAGCCTTATTTAATAAAATTAGGAAAAACAACTCATATTATCTCCAAAATTATTACGTTATCTCAAAGCATTCTTTAAACTAAACACCCCTCAACTTGTTTTTCAATCTTACAATATGTAATATTCATAAAACAATCAAAAAAATGTCAATTTAAGTTGATGTTAAAGAGCTATATATAATATTCATAAAACAACCAAACAATGTCAATTTAAGTTGATGTTGAAGAGCCATATATAACGTTCATAAAACAATCAAACAATGCCAATTTAAGCCGTAATTGAAGAAACAACTACTATGTATGTGATGACATATCTATTTCCATTCAAAATAAGTGATTTTAGTGGTGCTTTACCTTATAAAGAATTATGAGTGTCTCAACAAAATTGACGAAACAATGAAGAATTTTTGTAAAAATAATCTAGAAATGATCAGACTGTAGTTTTTATTTGCAAAAACAACATAAATATCTATGAACATTAACTTAAAATGACAATAGAAACAATCACATAATTTTTCTCCAGTTTTCTAGAAATCTAAAAAATTGGAGAATAGGTGTTTAGTGGTGTTTGGTTTAATTGAAACTAGACTCTCCTTGTAATCAAACACACCCGACAAGCATCCACCTTGTAATCCCTTCATAGGACCAAAAACCTTAGCTTCCTGTGACCCTGCAGCCTCTACAACAGCAATCTTTGACAAAGCATTTTCAAGAAAGATTTCACCATTCTCACCATACCCAAGTGGCCTTCTAATGCTCACAAAAGGTCCAATTCTCACCTTCATGCCCCAACATTTTCCACTGTCCATAGCCCAAATGTCAACACACAACTTCGTCTTGTCAACAAAATCATGAAAGAACATCGCAACACACCCACCATACAACGCCAAATCGCCCTGCTTGGATTTAAACAATTCCGGGGTTTGAATCTCTTGGAACTCCTCTTTCCTCATATCAAACTCAAACACCCTGCGATTATCAACCGATTTCCAGTAAAAACACCCGTCCAAGAATGTTGTGCCGCAGGATTTCACCATGTTCCTCGCCCTCAAATTCGACGAGCCCTCAAAATCAAAATGCCTCCAGGAATCAGTGCCCAGAGAGTAAACAGAAACAATGGGATTGTGCCAATTGTCCGTGGAGTTATCCCAGAAATCGCTAACCCGGACAACCTTGTACTCGTTAGACACGGGATCAGCCCCAAACCCAAACGCCTGGGAGAACAAGCGCAAGGAATCGGAATAGGGAAACCCAGATCCTCGGATTATCAGCCTGAACTCTCGGGTGCCCGGGTTCCAAACCGCGGCTTCTTCTTGATGATTGTAAAGCAGAAACAAACCCTTGGAAGGCCCAACTATTTCCCATGAGAATAAGTCCGAATCTTGATGGGGATTTGGCATTATTGGGGACGAGGAATGGAGGAAAGACAACTCAGAATCCCCAGTGTGGGGATCATGGCGATGAACAAGAAGATGGGAGTCTTTGGAGTGATTCTCATAGTGAATGGAAACGAAGAATGGGTTATGAATGAGAGCATACCAGTTCTTGCACACACACTTGAGCTGCAGGAGGGACTTCACAGGGAGCCTTGAGAGAACCTCCATGAGTAGGGGCTCTGGAAGATCATCAAGATTTGATTTTTCCACCATTTTTGGAGCATCCACAGAGGAAATCTCAACCCCTTTTTGGGAAGAAGGGAAAGCGTTTGAAAGAGGAAAAAACCCAGACGATTGGGAGAGAGATGGAGGCATTTTGCAAGATAACCATGAAATTTATGTGGTTCACGTCATATATTTATTATATGGTCCCAACTCCCGAGGTAGTTAAGTTGTATCATGTCAAAAGTTGGTGTGTAGCAGTGTAGATGCAACGTTTCTGCTAATTTGTCCTTTTAGGTACCCAAAAGAAAACAAAATATTATGTGTACTTTTAATCTTTTTTTTTTTAAAACTGTACTTTTAATCTTTAGTTACCCAAAAATAAAGGAAAAATATATTAAATTAAGATTTGTTTGGAAGAATTTTATATGTTTTTGACGAAGAAAAAATTCATAGTTGCTATTTGAAAATATATAATAAATTTATTTTATGATTCTAATTGTCAAAGATCATAAGGAAATAAAATATATTCGTGTTTTATCTCATTTTATTCTTATCCTTTATAAAAAAGTTAATATGTAATCTTATTATTTATGTCTCTTAACCTAATACGTAATTTTTTTCCTTTTCTTCTCTCAAAAGTTTGAATCTTTAACATCACTATGTTACAATGTAGTATATGTTCATAGTTATTTTATCAAGTAAATAAAGCACAACAACCGAGTGCCACTAGATGTCTAGATCACAAGGTCTTTGGCAAGAGAATGTAAAAGTTAGAAATATATTTTAATTAATTTTTTTAAAAAATAAAACTAAATGTGATATGTCACCGTGATTGATACAAAAGTGAAATTTGCTCAAATTTTAAAGGAAAAAGTATCAAATTGGCCCCCTAAGTCCGGTAGATAGTACAATTAGACCCCGTAACTGAAAAAAAGCTTCATTCAAGCCCCCTAAATCAGTAAAAATTGTTCAATTAAGTTCAAGTTGACTTGTTTATCAGGTCAAATTCAGTTAAGGGACCTAATTGCACTATCCACTCGACTTAGGGAGCCAATTTGGCACATTTTCATTATTTTATTTTATTTTTTAAAACAAATATTTGTTATTTATTAAAAATATTATTTATTATAATATTATAACCAATACTGTATCTCATTATTAAAAAAAAAACTATAATACACATAAATTATACAAATTTGAAAAGTTAAATATGGATAATTTACTTGAATTATTTTAGATTATTATGAAAGACTGACAATTAATTAGTAAATAATATAATCAAGGACAATTAAATTTGACCTAATAGGCCAAGCACCTTGTGCTCAGATGGCATGTAGTGATTTTCCATATGGGAGGTCATGAGATCGAGCCTTAGTGGAGACGTTGTTGACTCTTTGTGCTTCACTGGGTTGAGAAAGTATAAATGAACCGATACTACAATGTAATAAAGTCAGTAGCATTCATAAAAAAATTGACCTAATAGCAATGAATTATAAATCGATCTCGATCCTAATAGTAAGTAAATAGGTTTTTCAAAATTTCCATTTTCAATGAAAATACAGAAAAAAATTATTATAATATACGGATTAAGTATTTTCTTTGTATTAATATGAAAATGTTAGTGATTACTGATTAGTGCTATTTGAACTTTATTTTATATATTTAAAAGTTAGAAGAGTACTTTAATTTTCTTTTAAAAAATGTTATATTCTATTTATTTTCAAATATGTTCAATAATTTAATTAGGTATATGTCATTTGTCAATTAGTGTTTATAGAGTTAGTGGCTGTTTTTGTTTTAATATTATTTATTTTTTATTTATAATAAATAATATTTTTAATAAATAAAAATATTTGTTTTAAAAAATAAAATAAAAAATAAAAAGTGTCAAATTAGTCCCATAAATTGAATGGATAGTGTAATTAGGCCTCTAACTGAATTTGACCTGATAAACAAGTCAATTTAAATTTAATTAAACAATTTTACTAGTTTAGGAGACTTGAATGAAACTTTTTTCAGTTCGACGGCCTAATTGTACTATCCGTCATACTTAGGTAGCCAATTTATCACTTTTTCCAATTTTAAATATGTTTCAAAATATGTTCACAGGTTACAGTACACGTGGCAACGTTTCACGCCCTGGTCGGCTTTACAGTTTCTAGAAACAAAGCTCTAGAAATCTGGGGACAGCGTTGTGGTCAATTTATGTGGCTATTCTTTATTAAGGAATTCAAAAATTATGGGAAAAAATGATAATTAGATTTTATTTTATTTTTTGCTCTAAAAAACCATTTTTTTTTAAGAAAGAGTTTACTTTTGTATCATGAATATTATGATATTATACCAAATTTTGTTTAACATTGTTCAAGAAGTTAAACTTGATTGGATGAAAATTATAACATAGTACAAAAAGTTATTATGTATAAATAAATTAATTGGGTAGGAATTTTGGAGCTTAAAATTAGTCTAGCATAAATTAGGAAACCTATTGTATCAAGAAGAATGTGGTCATGTGATAATGTCAGCAAAGTGGTACAACTAAAGGTGTGTTTGGTTCAAATACTAAGGCATGAGCCATGCATCGGTGTGCTAGGTTTGGTGCAACATAGGGCCTTTGGGTTGTGCATTGGTCGGAGGGTGTCTATGTGAGATTAAGCGTTTGGGGTTTTTATTTTGTCGTTGGGGGATATATGTTAGGGGATGGTGCATCATAGGACATGAGGATGCACATTGGTGTAGTGCATCGTAAGATGTTGGGATGTGTTTTGGTTAGAGGTTGTCTACTTTGCATTGCAGGGCCAATTTTGTGGGGTTTAGAGTGGTTAAGATTTAAGGATTTAGAGTTTAGAGGTTTATGTGCGCTCTTACAAAATGTTATACACGTGTTAGGTACAATTGTGCATTCCTAGCGGTAAATATGTGAATTCTATGAGATATCTTGCCCATGATGTGTTAGTATGAGTGAGCTATGTATTCAAGTTGTGTTTGAAAAAGTTTCGCGAAATGGATGCACAACCAAAGAGTTATCAATGTACCACCTTCAGTATACAAATGCATGACCAAAGCAATATGGATGTTGAGAATGTCGATATGGTGGCTAGAGCAGTTGGAGAAATCAAGAGTTGGTAATGCAAAACACTAGGAAGCTTAGAGAATCAAGTGTGTTTGAAAAGGATAGTGGGCGAAAAATTTATTGTTTTGTTGATTTTTCACGTTAAAATCCAAACTAATTTGCCCTTGGTTGCATTTTTCCTTTTAAAACACTGCTTCGGCCAGCACGTAAATTGTTAAAGAGATTTGATCTACGACATCCATTGTCCAAATCCAATGGCCCAAATTAAACCACAATTCTCACCTAAGGCATGGTTCTCTTGAGAGCCGAACCCTATATGTGTGTGTATTAAAATTTCATATTTAATGCATGGACAATGATCTTTTATTTAAAAAAAAAATAATAATAATAATAATAATTTTCTTCAAAAAAAAAAAATTATAATAATAATAAGAGTTAATTCCAGCAATGGTCCTTCGACTATGTTGATTTTCCAAAATTAGTCCCTGACTTTTAATTTGGACAATTTAGATCCCTTGACTTTCAAATTCTTTCCAATGTTGGTCCTTTCGTCAAATTTTAATTAAGTTAAGATCAAATGAAGGGATAAAAGTGTTCGGTCACATGTTTAGTGTATTATTACTCGTATTTCTCCTGTTATATACGTTGTATATATGAATATAATCTCAGTCGAAGTTTTAATCGAAGCCATTAATCTCAGTCGAAGTCTCTTCGACTGAGATTATATTAATATATATAGCGTATAGGACATCAGAGCTACAAGTAATAATACACTATACAGGTGAACAAACAATTTTACCCCTTCATTTGACCTCAACTTAACCAAAATTTGACTAAAGGACCAACATTGGAAAGAATTTGAAAGTCAAGGGACTTAAATTGTCCAAATTAAAAGTTGGGGACTAATTTTGGAAAATCAACATAGTCGGAGGACCATTGCTGGAATTAACTCTAATAATAATAATAATAATAATAATAATAATAATAATAATAATAATAATTCTTCCTCTTTTTTTATTCAATTGTTCAAAAGTAGGGGAGGAAAAACATGAGTTTTATAATTAATTAAAGATTTGAATCCAATAGTAAAATAGCAAAAGTAGGCAAACAATCATAGTAATGTGTATCAAATCTCATAGTAAGGTACAATAGTCTCTAACCAAAAACAACCTAAATCTGAAAATGCAACAGAAGTTTCTGGACTAAAAGTGAAAATTTTCCTTCTAAAAGTTTTATGAATGTTTTTTTTTTTTTAATTAGATCATGAATCGCATTTCAAATAGATTCCTAAAATAGAAAAGGGGTTTCTAATGACCAGAACATGTGTTTTGAATGTTTCCTCTTGAGAATAGTGCCAGAGCCATTTTGAAAGGTGAATTATGCCAATTGGCCAAAGAACCCGACTTCCAAATAACCCACACATCAGAACATGTTCCAATATCCTCCAGGATGACAATTTGACAATGAACATAGAAACAGAATCCTCACTCAATGTCAAATTCCAGCAATCAGAATTTAACAACTCTGGGAATTTGATGTCATGGAAAATACCACTGTTGATATAAAAGTAAAGATTTTTTCAAACAACCTGTCTTCAATGTGGCCTAAAACTCAATGCATGTTTCAATATTCTCTAAAGATGACAAAGAAGATAGAAAGAGAATCTTTACTGTTATCCAGCAATCAATATTCTCTAAGATGGCCATATTTTCTTTCTTCCCATTTTCCATCGATCCAAAAACACTGTTAGAGTGGAATGCTTCTTGCAGAGTGTGGGATCACTATTATCTCTTATACTTTATGGGAAGGAAACAGCTATGCCGACTATCTTGCGAACTTAGGGCAAGAGGGGGATTGGGGTACGACCATTCTCCATTTCTCCCCAACCACAGCTATGCCGACTATCTTGCGAACTTAGGGCAAGAGGGGGATTGGGGTACGACCATTCTCCATTTCTCCCCAACCACCACCCGGACTGTGTTAAAGTTCTTTTGCATCTCGACAGCCTGGAGATCGCCAGACAACGTGTGACTTAAGGGGCTCCTGTGAGCCTTCGGATGTACCCAAAAATAAAAAATAAATAAACAAATAAATAAAAAGAAAGAGTAGAATGCTTCTTTGAATGTTGCATACCCCAACATGCTAGGCAGCAAGCTTACCCCAACAAGCTTAGAAATAAGAGTTAATACTAGGTTTAGTCATCGACTTTGATAGTTTTTTCTAAATTTAGTTCTCAACTAATAATTTCGCTTTGACATTCATAGTTTTACCAAAATTAGTCCTTCATCAAACAACCCGTCCCCTGCTGTTAACTCTATGGGGAAAATCTCTAAATTCAGAATGTCATCTCTTATACAATCACCAACCTCAACCCGATTGTTCTCTCTAAGATATAAAAGATGGACTAAATTTTGACAACATCAAGCCTAAAATGTGACAATTATTTGTTGAGGACTACAGATCTAGAAGAACTATCAAAGTCGAGAACTAAACTTGGCATTAACTCTTATAAATAAGCTCTGTCTGCAATTGCATAAAGCCTACTACTATAGAAAATGTAATATTCTATGTCAGTACTCATCAGCAGAAACAGTATTCTGGTCATCCAGAGATACGTGATGAAAGAATTCACCTTATGTCATGAACTAAAGACAAATCGCCATTGTAGTTGTTGAGAATTATCTTAGATAAGATTAAAGTAGGAAAAAAAAACCTTGCTCATTGAAAAACAGTGTGAAAATATAAATGGATTTGACTTGTTCTAAGCATATTATCTTTCAAGGAACTACCAGGTCAAATGTTGTGATGTGGATTTAAGACCAGTTCAATGGATACTGTAAACAAATCTTTATTGTCATTCTCAGTTAGGTCATCATCGTCCTCAAACTTGATCTAAAATAAATAAATAAATAAAAACCACTAGAGATTTTCCTAATTTATATTCAAGAATGAATTTGATCTTTCATACCTCATAGTTCAACCATGTCCCACCATGCTTCTTGAAACTTGCTTTCATCTGACTGGAAACTGGAAAGTACTCCAAAAACTAAATAAATTAGTATATCTCAATCCGATCACTTCATATTAATAGTATGCAACTTCTAGCTGGAGATACAATCCAAAGATCACGACATCCCAAGACAGAATCCTCCATCCTGGCATCAGCATGTCAGCAATTTCATCCACTTCAATAAGAAACCTGGAAGAGGAAAAACAGAATATTCTACTCCATGTTTACATTCAATATTTAATCAAAATGAATGAGTGAAACGCAAAATAACTCCAACAGAAGTCCTGTATCATTGTACCTCCCACCAAAAAATTTTTAAAAAAAAATTTAAAAATTTAAAAAAAAAAAAAAAGAAAAAAAAGAAAAAAAAGAAAAAGAATATACCAGATTTACAAAGTTAGTGAACTAAACAGGAATGCAGAAAGGATTTGCATTACTTAAAAGAGAGGAGTATAAATTGTAACAGACTAACAGGCAAAGAGAAACGCACGAACCAGGCATCCAGAAGAAATCTAGTTGCATTGGAGAATGACTTACCAAGTACAGTTGGGACAGTGTAAGGAGGTTCTAGCCATGATAAGTTAAGAAATAGTCTTAGGTGATATTTGGCAAGTTTTGTGAATTGCAAGTTCAGAATTCACAGACCTAACTAATTGAATGAACAAATAAAAAGAAGCAAATCATATAATCTTAAGAGCTTGATGATATTAACACCATATTTCCATGCACTGTAGCTCTTTCTGATACAATACACAAACACCAAAAACCTACAAAAGCCATAAGTGGAATTCTTAACCATCCCCAAGTGGCCTCCGCAGAGTTTTGCATCTTATTGCTTTTCAACAGGTTTAGGCACTTTATCCTCTTTAGTCTACGTCAGCAGATACAAGACCATTTCCTTGTGTTATGATACGGCCTTATAGGTAGCTTACACTGAACATAATTGAAACTAGGCCTTCACACAACTTGGATGCCTTAGCTTGGATTTACATGCTGTGAAATAAGTTCTCTCAAGGATAGGCACCTTTAAAGGATAAGGAAAGTAAAAAAAAAAAAAAAAAATAGGAGATGATAAAGAGACAAAATAGGAGATCGTAAAGAGAAATTTTATACCCAATGAAGAATAGTATGGTGTAAAATGCACATAAGATCACTAACTCAGAATGAAAAGAAAATCAATAAATGCAAACATTATGTGAACTTGTACACAAAGAACAAAAATGATTTACAATTACTTAAAAACCCAAATTTTCTGTGGACTCAACAATGTTTTGAAGACCAGAAGAATGACAACCAACACTGAAGATCATACATTTACTCCTTGCGTGCAACTCAATTCACTTCAAACTCAGAGAGTGGCATGCAGTTGCAAATATCTACTCATATTCAAACTGAACCTCAACATGTAGATACTTCCTCATAAGCCTTACAATGAAGGATGTGAAGTTAGCTAGTATATGGCATTCGTCATGGGTTTTGGTCTCTGACACAACCCCATAAATAACTAGCTTCCTGAGGTTAGGGCACCTTTCTAAGAGTCCTGCTACCCAGTGTGAGAAGAGGTCATTAATCACTGTCCAACCAAGCTCCAAAACAGCCACATTTTCAAACTGAAAAGAACCTTGCATGCCATACTGAAGTGCTGCATCTCTTAGTTCATAGTTTAAGGATAGATGACTTAACTGGGGAAAGCAAGAAGAAATTGTCTCTATATCTACAACCTCATCCTCATCATCAAACACTACTCCCCACAGCCGAAGCCTTCTCAGTTTTGATGACTTTGAGATCATATGATGGAACTTGGACCACATGATTGTGAAATTACTAACATCCACAGTATCAAGATTTTCAGTGCTCTCCCCAATATCAAGATGAATGACACTAACATCATCAATCTTGAGGAATCTCAATGCTCCCTTGCTTACAAGCTCAAAAACCTCAAGTGTACAATCTTTCAGATGCAACTTCTCCAAGCTATCAGCCTCCAAAGTAATCTTATCCAAGTTAATTGCTTCAACATAGATATCACTAAGTGAGTTACTGCTCAATTCCATAGTTGCCTGTGGATCTGACATGACAATATCTAAGCTGACAAGATTCAAGATCTCAATTTTGGGGCAAATTGTAAGCAAAAGACTCAAATCCAAAGCTGATATGCCGACATGGCTCAATGAAAGAGACCTTAAACAAGGAAATTTCTGATAACTAGGCTCAACACCAGTTACCGTATTATGTGCCAGTGTCAACACTTCCAGCTTCTGGCGACCACATTTCTCAAGTATATTAATGATTGGTGTCGTCTTTACATTGAAATGCAACTGGCGCAATGTTTCTCTTGTATACATTAGCCAAGCAATCACCGGAGAAGCAGAAAACTCATCAACATTATCCATAATAATTGAAAGGCACTCCAGTCCACTAGTCTGAAAAATTGTCTGTGTTATAATGATCTCAAGTCTGCTCCTGGTGAGTTCATGATACACAGACCAATCATTTGAGTTAAACGCGAGGGTGTGCAGATGATTCCTCCAAGCCTCTCTCCACTTTCTACAAGTAGCTGAAGCAACCACAACATCTCGAGCAGCCCCAAGGCGAGATAATATATTTCCAATAACCTCAACAGGAAGGTACTCCATATCTTCTCAAATAACCAATAAATCCAATAGGGTCAACATAAGTCTACTAAACCCAAGTAAATTCACAAACTACAATCTGAAACTATGTGAAAACCCGGAGAACAGAGTGTCAAATCCCCAAAGTGAAATCCCTAAATAAATCGAGCAGGATCTCAAAAGTTTTGGCGATAGAGCCAG
Source organism: Ipomoea triloba (assembly GCF_003576645.1). Classification (NCBI taxonomy): domain Eukaryota; kingdom Viridiplantae; phylum Streptophyta; class Magnoliopsida; order Solanales; family Convolvulaceae; genus Ipomoea; species Ipomoea triloba. Next base: position 17,802,080 of record NC_044916.1, on the reverse strand, counting down.
GCTCAAAAATGTTCGGTTCAAGATTTAGCGTTTTGGCGGTAGTATAGGATAAGAAACAAAACAAAGATCAAATGTTTGTCAAGCGTGCAAACCCTGAAAATCCGAAAAATAAAGAAGCAATAAGCAAATGAAAAACGGTGAAGATAAACCCATAAAAACAAACACAAATAGAGAGAGAGAGAGACAAAGATACATGACAAAATCCAGAATATGGATGCCTTACCGCAAGCAAAAATCATGGGATTTTGATCAACAGTCATAGCTGCAATTGGATCGATTAGAGTGGTGTATCGGAAAATGCAAAAAGAAAAAAGAAAAAGGGGAGAAATCAAATGCTCCGTGGCCGTGGATGTAAAGGAAGTGGAATCTGGTATGCTTCGGTGTAAAATGAAATGGGCATTGGGCAAAGCACCAAGCAAGCAGGGTTGGAGACGAGAAACACACACACCACACTTTCACTCTGTGCAAATTACATTCGCACGTCAGATCCATGTCACCCTCACCCAATCAAATATGCCCATTGCATTGCCCAACAAACAAAACCAATTTCTCTATTTCTAATCATTTTATTTATTGCCTTACATCTTTTTTGTATACCTATTAATCAATTATATACCATTTCTTTCACAAATATCTTTGTATTGTTATCTACCATTTCTATATTGGTGTTTTCACGTAATTATTGAGAATTTTACATTTTTGAAATAATTCTTTTTGGGTGATGAGGGAAGCGCACTATCACTATATAGAAATGTGTATTGCATAAGCCCCGTCTTTTTACTCTAATCTAGACCTATTAATATGGGTTGGGTTGGGCCGAAGCCCGCAACCCGACTGGGGATGGGCCAGCCCGCCTTTGACCTCCAAGAACAATAAGATACTTATTTAATCTCTATGCCTCCTATAATAACAAATACTGTTTTTATTACTGACAACCTAACACAATATGCAATAATCATTATACATAATAATATATATTTACTATTAAAACATTTATTATATGTATAATTTTTTTTAAATATAAGCAAGCCAAATGGAACGGGCTCCAAAACCTAAACACACCACCTACCTAGGTAGGGGAGGACATGCTGACCTTGTGACCTGCAAACAAAGCCCGTTTTGATGGCTCTATTCTAGCCAACAAATTTTTTCATATCAATCACATTATATCTATGCACTCTCACATCTAAAATTTGTAATTATTTGTGAAATTATCACCACGTTTTCCTTCTTATTTTTTAGCCATTAATTATTCCATATAGATATGATTATTCCAAATTTTTATAGAAGAAATTTGTGTGTGTGTGTGTATATATATATATATATATTGTCTAGGTTTTTTTTAAGATTAAAACTGCTACATATTTCTTTCTTATTTGGTTTTCAATGTGATAAAAAAAATCTGATTATTATCTTGATAATAATTCTATATAGGTAATTACGAAAAAGTAAATAATGACAATATCTAGTAACTATCCGTCTATAGATACTTGAAAACAAAATCTATAAATGTAAATAATATGAACAATTTATAATTAAAGATAATTGAAATGAGTCTAATAAGGATAAATTTCAAATTAATTTTTATTGTGATTTTACTTTATTGATAAAGAAAATAAATTTTACAACCATTAAATGGAATAATTTGTATATTGAGTTTTGATCAATTTGTGTGTAAAAAATAATATAATAAAAATACAACTCCAGGATGCTGAGTTAACTCATATGGGCAGTGAATCCATTTTTCTTCACAATTTACAACACCAGAACCTATTAGTACAATCAGCAACTACATTCCACATATGGCACTCCAGAGACAAAACTGATTAACTAATCTGCAATCAGGTGCTGGAGTCCTGGAATAATTGTGAAATTTACATAAATCTATCAATGCGATTTCGGTATGTCATTAGATGTTGCCTTGCCTTTTGGATTCACTACTCGGTGAAGTCATGAACGACTCACCACAACCGCATTGACCTTTAGAATTGGGATTGATGAACACAAACTCTGATCTGAGCAGAAGATTGAAGCCAGGAAAAAAAAGAAGGAACGAAAAGCAAACTCGTATCAGAAACTCGCTATGTGAAAGATGCAATAGATAGTGATCAAAGTTGATAGTTTAGGAAATAGTGTTGTTGGTCCTAATGTATTGGGTTTTGATGATTCCTCATCAGACAGATGCCATTTTATAGAGTAACAGATGCTGAAAGACAAATGGACTACAAAGGAGCTAAGAATTCTTCACTTTTATTGAACAAATTTCCTTTCATTTTTCGTTTTTGGACACCACGTAAATGCGTTAACTGTGATCATTTGGTAAATGGTACATAAAAGGGAATTACCTCAGCTTATCATCAACAAAATCCATCTTAGTACCAATAACATGCATGAGTGCCTTTGGGTCAATCAGTATCTTCACTCCCTTCTCCTCAACCATTTCATCAAATTTCCCCTTCTCATCTACCCAGTTCAAAAGTTTGTAATTATAATCAGTCAGCATCGCAAAATAAAATAGATAATCACATTCAAATTTTGAATGATGAAAACATGGGCTGCAGCATGGCACACATAACATTGAATTTTAAACAATTTCTAAGAATAAAATCATAAATATTTGATATCTCTATAAAACTCAGGTGCACAACTAGAATTGGAGAAACTACTGATCGTATCAGTCAATCTCCAGGGACCAGGGATATTAATTGTCTGACAGTAGAGATAGGAACCCTCCCACAGATGAGATTGTAAAAAGAACAGAAAACTAATCAGCCAATAAGATATTTGACAAAAACAAAAAAGGAAAAGACAATTGTATTTGAGTAAAGCTGTCATTGTTCATTTATATCATCCTTGTCACAAGAATGCAAGTAGCAGTAAACAGTATTGGTCATATGTGGCCAATGAGGATTTAGCAATATAAAGACTCATGACGATTGTTTCTACTCAACAATTCAATGAGCTCTAGTCAGACATCAAATCCTCTTTCAGCCCCAACTAGAAACGAACTTCTAATCATACCAGGTTAGCAATCCAACTTTATTTTTCATGGCATTCTTAAGAAACTAAAAATTACTCATTGTGAATATTTTTGTTCTGTGATGCTGATTATTTTGTTATTGTGAATATGAGAGAGAATAAAGTATGTTTGTATATTTCTCTGTGTATAGAACTATACAGACTACCACTACTTATACAAGAATAGAGGAAACCCTAATGGGCTTATCTATAAACGGGCTTAGGGTTTAACACTCCCCCTCAAGCTGGAGAGTATAGATCATATGCTCCAAGCTTGTTACAAATATGCCCAACTCTAGGAGCTCTAAGAGACTTTGTTAGGATATCAGCCAACTAATCTGTAGAGTTGACAAAGCTAGTCTTGATACTCCCAGACACAATTTTCTCCCTGATAAAGTGGCAGTCAACTTCAATATGTTTGGTCCTCTCATGAAACACTGGATTTGAGGCAATATGAAGAGCTGCTTGGTTGTCACATATTAATGTCATTTGAGCTACTTGGCCACACTGTAACTCTTGAAGTAAATGCTTCAGCCATATCAACTCACACGTGACAAGAGCCATAGGTATTCAGCTTCAGCACTGGATCTGGCAACAACATCTTGTTTTTTACTCTTCCAAGATATAAGATTACCATCAATGAGTACACAGTAACCTGAGGTAGATCGTCTGTCAAAAGGACAACCAGCCCAATCTGCATCAAAATATCCCACAACTTGAGCATGTCCTCTATCTTCATAGAGTAAACCTTGCCCTGGGGCTCTTTTGATGTACCTCAGAACCCGAACAGCAGCATCCCAATGAGTATCACAAGGACTTTCAAGGAACTGACTTAATACACTGACTGCAAAGGAAATATCTGGTCGAGTGATTGTGAGATAATTCAATTTCCCGATTAGTCTCCTGTATCTCTCTCGGTCAGGCAATGGCTCCCCCTGTCCTGGTAGAAGTTTAACATTTGGATCCATTGGATTATCCACAGGTCTATAATCCAACAAACCAGTTTCTTCTAGAATATCCAAGGCATACTTCCTTTGAGAGATAACTATACCACTGTGAGACTGAGCTACTTCAATACCAAGGAAATATTTCAGCTTGCCCAAGTCCTTAGTTTGGAATCGACTGAAGAGATATTCTTAATCATCGTGGAGCCACTGATTTGAGTATGCCTGAGTACTTAGGCCGGATTGAAGCTTTACAATAGGAGTACCATAATTTGATGCCACATAAGAAGGATGTTGATGAACACATTAAGCAGTATGACAAGTTCTTTATGGTGCTTGCCCTAGTTGGCCTTCGTCCTGACCTTGCACATGTTCGTGATATTCGTGATATTCGTGACTAGTGAATAGAGACCATATACATCGTTGGTGTATAAAGTCTTCGCTTTATTCCAAACCTCATAACATGTCTCATAAGCCTTATAAATATTATGGAGCTTAGGGTCGATTAACTGCCATAACATGTTACACAATAAGGCATCGACCCTCTCCCATTCATCCTTCTTTTCTTTATCATCCACACCTTTCACATCTAAATGTGCAGACACACCTTGCCCCTTGAACCATAGTTTGACAGACGCAGCCCATGAAGCATAGTTCTCACCCCCAACCAACTTATCAACAGTGATAGTAGGGTAGGAGGTAAAATTAGGTGAAGGGGATGCCATATCAAAAACAAAGGGGTAATTGTGAACTGTAGGACCAAACAAAACTCCAAACACACTGGAAGTTTTTTTTTACTGCTGAACCAAAAACTTTAAACCAAATTCCAAACACACTCCAAACAGACTCCAATCACACTGGAATGAACCAAACTCCAAACACACTGAAAGGGCGACGGCGGCCGGCGACACAGCGACGGTGGCCGGCAACTGGCGGCGGTGACCGGCGGCGGCGACGGGGAATTCCGACAACACAGGCAGGTGCGTCTCCTCGAGACGATTCCAGTAGTGGTCGCGGCGTCCTGATCGGAGACCGGGTGACGGAGATATGGCCGGAAAACTGATGAACTTCCGGCGGCGGTGGCGGCGCGTGCGGCGGCTATCGGCGACCGGACTTGAGCCAAACAACTCGCGACGACGTTCCTGAGGGGCCTGTGGTGTTAGATTGGAGAAAGAACCACAAGAGCCGACTGTGGAACGTTGACAGCCGCGGTGGGCGAACTTCCGGCGAGGTGCGGCGGCGACGGCGACTGCTACGACGGTGGGGATTGGGTCCTAGGGTTTAGGCTCTGATACCATGTGAATATGAGAGAGAATAAAGTATGTTTGAATATTTCTCTGTGTATAGAACTGTATAGACTACCACTACTTATACAAGAATAGAGGAAACCCTAATGGGCTTATCTATAAACGGGCTTAGGGTTTAACAGTTATTTACCATATCTTTGTCCTGATTAAAGGATGGAGAGACTTTTCATTAGCTGTCTTTCTTGTTTTCCTTGGGAAAAAGGATGTTGTATTCTCATCCCCCATCAACGTAATTTTAAAAAAAAAAAAAAAAAATTTACCTACAAATTTTTCTGACTTATTATACATACCCCAGAAGTTGAAATTTTGAATTGTTTAAGTATTTTTTAGCAAGCCTGTGATAATACAGTATCTATCTCAGACCATCAGACTAATCCATCCACCCTTTTGCTTATCAACATTTGGACCGCATACAATGTTCAAGAATCTTCTTTTGTTTTTTGAGTTGGGTTATTTCCTATCCATCTTCTTCCATTGTATGCCATAATCCCTCCCTCCTGTTGACTATGCTCATGCATGTGTTCAAGTATACGCTTGAGTTATGATTTAAGTGACTCACCCTTTCTAATGAATCAAATTTAAAACTAACCTAGTAACCAATTATAGAAAGTGGGTCAACCAAATTTCTATAGGATACTGAGACTATTGTTAGATTACATCAATGAAGATTATGCATCGAGATCTACTTTCAGCAAGTTGGAAGCAAATAACTGATCAAATGAAGATAATATATATAAACAACTCCCAGTTTGAAAGCAAATTTTAAACTTCTGAACAAGGTGTAGAAACAATATTTTGGCTAAAGTTGGGGCGGGGGTATAAGTATAGAAGGAACAACAATGTGCAAGCCCTTCAAAGTGTCTGCACTCTGCACAGATAGGATCTTGACTTTGAGTTAAGTTTGGCAAAGCTGCATTGCTTCCCCAAAATTATAGCTATCTATCCTTTAGATATGTATTACCAAGCAACAAATGAAGATATTAACTACTATCCCCATTCACAATCTATTGCAAATTTCCTTCAAAAAGTATCAACAGGGAAGCTGATTTAGTTTTGGAGGCCCAAAACATTTCAACACTGTGCCTCATTTTTTAAATCAGAGTTTATATCACGATCAGCATATTCAAAGACCTTTGCGTTTCTATAGAATTGCACTCTGCTACGATTTTCTCAATAATCATCACCTCTGACACTGCTTTCTTGATACCAAATTAGCTAAACTAAATGCTAGAAGAACATAAGATTATGATTTTGTCTCAGCAGTGTGTTGATTCTGCTGTTATAATTCTTTATGTCCCAACTATTATCAAAGCTTATATTATATTACAGTCTGAATAAAACTTCAATCAATAAACTAAATGCACAAGATCATCCACTCATTTTCTCAAATTAAAAAACTTCAATCAATAAATTAAATGCACAAGATCATCCACTCATTTTCTCAAAGGAAACACAAACTTCAATCTATACATCTGATAGATTAATAAAGCTAGAATTTCTGGTAACAGAACAGAGAAATCCAACAACTTAAAACAGAAAATAGAGAACCACAGAACGCAATATAAAGTTGATTACGGACATTTACGTTATTAATCAAATAAACAGGAATTACCGGCGTAATTGAGGGTGTAAGAGAGACCGTTGCAGCCACGAGCCTTGACGCCGAGCTTGAGGAAAGGGCGTTGGCGTTGCTGGAGGAGGTAGCGTATCCTGTCGGCGGCGGAGTCGGTCAAGGTAATGGCCTGACGGCGCACGGCAGTTCCAATCTTCTCGGCTGCCTTGGCTAGAACCGAAGAGGCCATGGATCCAACGCTGCTTTGCAGTAACAGAGAACCTCGAAATAGAAATGAATGATTTCCTTGTTGAATTCTACCGGTAAAGGATTAAACTCAGTGGCACTTTGAGGAGGATTTCTAAAGAGAAATGAGAGAATGAATGAATATTGTTAGATTCTTGGTTTACTAACATTGAGACGATGGCGCACTTTATTTCCTTGTGGGATAATGATAAATAAAAAAGGTAACCATTGACATCAAGTTTGCTCTCTCTAATATGATGTCATGGGTTCAAATTTCAGTGGAGGGATATTGACTTTGCTTTAATAAATTGAGAAAGTAATTATAAACAAAAATTACATTATAATAGAGTCACTAGTATTAAAAAATAATAATAATAAGGGTAGCTATTTATTGACTTTTTAGTTTAAGTGGATTAGTTATTAAAAATGTAAATTAATTTATTTGGTTGTGATCTTTTGTCAAAATAATCAAATACGATTCTGAAAATTATTGAAATTTACATACATACATATATATATGAGGACGTTCAAGTGAGAACCAACTGCTCCGGAGAGAATTGAGAGCGAATTGCAGCTGATGGGGGAAGGGCTAAGGCTCGGCGTCTAAGGCTCGGAATGGGGAAAGAGACGACCGATGGGAAAGACAGAGATGCGGAAGTTATTCAGTGGACTGCTTTGTGGAATATGTTCAAGGATGAGTTTGAGAATGAAAAACAAATGCTTGGTGGCTTCTCAAGTTATAAGGCGGTCCGACCGACTTAGAAACCACAGTCCAAGTAGGGAAGGCGGCGTGTGAAAGGCGGTTGCGAAGTTTCCTAAAGGTGTTTTTGGAAGGTTTCTTAAGAGTGAAGGCGGTTAGGCGCGAGATTCATGCCAAATACATGGAAAGAAGGTCGGATCAAATTAGGAAAGTAGCCAAAATGTAATAAGGAAAGGAATCTTAATTTGTATATGGTAGTTTAGGGTTACCAAAGGGAGAAATCCCTTCTAACTTGTATAAATAGGGGTGTAAAGCCTTGAGAAAGGCTAAGCAATTCATAACACAAAGAGGGCCAAAACGCTGCTCTAATTTCGTACCAAATACTTAGTCGATTTTTCGGTAGTGTTGGCATGTCGATCGACCATCCGTGGTTGATAAAACCAACATTAGCACCATCCGTGGGGATAGATACAAAAAGTTGTGTGGATCTAACTGACTGAGAAAGTTGAAAGCACGTAGCAATGGTGACCAGCAGGAGTTGTCATGGCCAATGAAGAACGCAACCTCAGGTACAAGTGAATGGTACTGTGGGGCAAACTGTTCTCAGGGGAGGGACCTGCGAGAGCAGCTTTGCCGACCCCGTTCTGGTGATTTGAGAGAGCAGCTTAGTCGCCAGAATACTCGTGATCAAGGTGAGCAAGGGTAAGAGAATGCCCCTGTTGATGAAGAGGTCCAAGCTGAGGAGATGCCTCCACCTCCTCCACCGCCCGCGCCAGCAATGCCTAGAATTCTTGAGGCGCTCACCCGAATGGAGGATCTGTATGAGTAAGAGTTGGTTGTCTGTGAGAAGGATGTGCTTTAGAGGACTCATCAGCACCAGTCTTGGTCTGTTTGACCAGAGGCGCAAGAAAGGTCGGCAGCCTCGCGCCGATTTCCAATTCAAGCTGGGTCACGAGGCACACGTTGATATGCCTTAGATAGGCTGGGAAATCAAGATGTGTCAGGTTATAGAGACCCAAATGCACATGAGGTGCCAAGAGAGGTCGCACCTAACGAGCCTAGAAATAGGCGCGAGCGAAGGTATGAGGACGTTCAGAGACAGGTTGAGGAACACTCTATTCATGAAAGAAGTGGAGAATCCCCGGCTGGTCGGGGTCGGAGGCCGGACGAGGTTATCGCCCTAGCTAAGCAAGTTCAAGACTTGAAGGATCAAGTGGAGGGAAAGAAAACTAATGTTAGATCCTTTCTAAAGACTTGCCCTGTTTCCCCAGAAATTATGGCATATAAGACGCCGACAAAGTTCAAGTTACCTGAGAACTTGAGTTATGATGGAACAGGCGATCCTAATGAGAATTTAATAAGTTTCCAAGCTCGAATGCAAATCATGGGAGCTGAGGAACCTTTGATGTGCAAGGCTTTCCTAACGACATTAGTTGGTGCCGCTCAAAGGTGGTGCATGCGTTTGCCCAACCACTCAATGAGCAGTTTCAAGCAATTGGCCAAGCTTTTCCTAACTAAATATGCCGCCAATTTGTGACCTAAGAAGAAATTCATGTATTTGTCCGGAATTAAGCAGGACCCTAACGAGCCACTTAGGTCGTTCCTGACTAGATGGCAAAAGGAGGTCCAGATGGTCAATGATCTGGAAAACAATACCCTGTTGATTCTATTCATAGAAAACCTAAGGTTGGGAAAGCTATATACCAACCTCCATACGGAATGGCCAACCTCTTATGCTCAAGCAGTTCAAAGAACTAATCGGCACGCTGATACAGAGGATGCAATCAAGAAAAAAAATATACAAAAAGGGTCAGGTTGTCTCAAACCAAAAAGCCCCGTGTAGAGGAGCAGCGATCAGGAAAGTTTGATAAGAGTCGGCTAGGACGACCAGAGACGGGCTGGAACCCTGAAAGATTGGGTATCCCGCCGTTTCACCAGTCGCAACAGGCTGTAGTTCAAGAGGTTCAAGCAAGAACTAGAGGCCATCATCTAGAAGAGTGCCCCGACTCTGTCTAACCAATGGCGTAAAGGTCTGTCATGGCAGCGTGGGAACCCGAACCAATCTAGGGAGAGTAACCGCGACAAAGGAAAACAACCTGCTTCCGAGGGAGAGGAAGCTACCTGGAAGCATAAGAACGTGATCCATATGATCGTCGGAAGGCCTAAAGGAGGTGACGCGGCTGGATTGAGGAAAGCTTTGGCTCGACAGCTATACGTCGGAGCAGTGTATGGATGAGTGGTCAGCACAAAGAAGGTATGCCATGAACCCATTACTTTTACAGATGAAGACCTACCCTTAGGGGCTGGTCCTCATCGAGATGCTTTGGTTATAGCCATGGATATAGCTGGTACCGTCGTAAGACGGGTGTTGGTGGATACGGGTAGTAGTGTCAATGTCCTGTATTTGGATACCTTCAATAAGTTGGGATTGGCGAGAGATGTTCTTAAGCCGGTCAAGACTCCCTTGGCGGGATTCACGGGCGACTCAATCGAGGCGGAAGGCTCCGTAAAGTTATTGGTCGAGCTAGGTACTTACCCGAATGTTAAAGCCATGGAAATAGAGTTTGTGGTCGTCCAGTTAGAGTGCTCTCACAATGTGATTTTGGGGAGGCCGGGACTGGAAGATTTGGGAGCTTTGATCTCTTTGCAACACTTGTGTATGAAGTTCTGGACGCCCAATGGAGTTGGGGTTGTACGGAGTGATAAGAAAGTAGCTCGTGACTGCTACCTGCAATCCTGTCGTAAGATGGGAAGGTCGGACTTTCGAGTTCACACCATCACCAAGAAGGAAGACATGGCGGAGCATATTCTGGAATGACCTTAGCCGGCCGTTGAGCTAGAGGAGTTAGAGATTGATCCGTCCCACCCTGAAAGACGGGAGAGGATTGGAAAGGGCCTCTCGGAAGTTGTCAAAGAATCAATTGTACAGGTGTTGAGAAAATACCGAGCTATCTTTGCATGGGGACTTGAGGATATGCCAGGGGTAGACCGATCAATAATCACGCATCAGTTAGCGGTAGATCCGACCTACCGGCCTGTCGTTCAGAAGAAAAGGAACTTCTCAACCGACCTTTGGGAGTTCGTAAAGAAAGAGATTGATGCGTTATTGGTTGCTGGGTACATTCGAGAAGTCAAGTATCCCAAATGGTTGGCCAATGTGGTATTGGTCCCAAAGCCTCCTGCTTGGATGATGTGTGTTGATTACACTGACCTAAACAAAGCATGTCCTAAAGATCTATTCCCTCTTCCCAGGATCAATCAGATGGTAGATGAAACAGCCGGTTGTGCTTTGTTGAGTTTCATGGATGCCTTTTGGGGTTATCACAAAATTTTCATGCATACGCTGATGAAGAAAACACCGCCTTTGTGACTCCGGACGGGGGGTGTATTGTTACCGAGTCATGCCCTTTGGCCTAAAGAATTCTGGTGCGACCTATACCAGAATGGTGTCTCAATTGTTCAAACACTTGTTGGGAAAATCCATGGCTGCTTATGTTGATGATATGCTGGTAAAAAGCCTCAGAGAAGAAAGCTACGCGGACGACCTTGCTGCTAGTTTCCGATTCATGGAAGAGCATAATCTGAGATTGAATGCCAAGAAGTTTGCCTTCGCAGTGCAAGGGAGAAAGTTCCTAGGTTACATGGTAACTCGGCGAGGAATTGAGCCAAACCCTGAAAAGGTAGGGTCGTTATCAATATGTAGCCGCCTAAGACCATTAAAGAGTTGCAGCGCCTCACAGGTCGGTTGGCAGCTCTAAGCCGATTCCTCTCTAAATCGGTCGATCGTTCCCTACCTTTCTTTGATGCTTTGAAAGCTAGGGAATGATTCGTTTGGATGGATGAATGTAAGACCGCCTTTGAAGGTCTAAAAAAATACCTGCTTTCCCCTCCACTATTGTCCAAGCCGGTGGAGGGCGGGATATTGTTTCTCAATTTGGCCGCCTCTCAACAGACTGTTAGCTTGGTGCTTGTTTGGGAAGAGGATAAAGTTCAGCATCCAATATACTATGTGAGCCGAGCCTTGAAGGCCGCTGAGGTTTGCTATTCGCCACTTGAAAAAGTGGTATATGCGTTGGTAATCACGGCTATGAAATTGGTTCCTTATTTCTAAGCTCATCACATCCGAGTGTTAACAGTTCAACCATTAGCTGGAGTGCTCAGAAACCCGAATTCTTCCGGTCGGTTAGTCAAATGAGCCATAGAGCTCACTTAATATGGAATCGAATACCAGCCGCGACCAGCTATCAAAGCTCAAGTACTGGCCAACTTTATAGTCGAATGTACGGCTCAAGAATCGAAGGACGACTTTGTAACCGTTCTTGAGTCCGAGGGATGGTGGGAAATGCATGTTGATGGTGCTTCAAGTCAAAAGCACCATTGGGGGGGGGGATTGCCAACTACCACAGAAGGCTTCCGACTATATTATGCATTGGAGTACCAGTTCAAAACCTCTAACAATGAGGCCAAGTACGATGCCGTCTTTGGCGGGCTACGAGTGGCTAAAGCCCTGGGAGCCGAGAAACTTCGTATTCGAATCGACTCACCTCTGGTAGTCGGGCAGGTGAAAGGGTCTTATGAGATTAAAAGAGAAAGAATGAGGCAGTACAAGGAAACGACTGAGGGACTCCTAGGGGAGTTCCAAGCCTATGAGATCGACCATGTTTTGAGGGCTAGGAACTTGGAGGCAGATGTCCTATCTAAGATAAAGTTGGGTGGAATCCCAGATTACTTGGTAAGCATTTGTCGAAAAGAAATTGTGGGGCAGCCAAGTATAGAAGCTCGGGAGGAGGGTGCAGAGAAAGTGAATGCGATAAGTCGGCAGGATCGAAACCAGGGTGAAGATGATGAGGAAGAAAAAATTACTCTAGAGGCTGAGTTTTTGGTCGACCTTATTAGATATAAAGAGAAAGTTGAGTTGCCTGATGACTCGATAGAAGCAGCCAGAATCAAGAGGATAGCACCTTCCTATGTCATGCAGGACTGAAGGTTGTATAAGAGGTCTTTCGGGGGACCCCTCATTATGCTTGTTTCTAGCCGATGCCAAGAAAGTGATGGAAGAAGTGCACGCAGGTATTTGCTCGGCATATCGGGGTGCTTATACTCTGGCACGAAAGCTAGTGTTGCAAGGGCATTATTGGCCGACCATGGTCAGAGATTGCATCCGGAAGGTGGCAAAGTGTTTTGTTTGTCAGGCCTTCGCTCGGAAAGAAACAAAACTGGCTTCCTTCTATACGCTGGTCACCACTGCCATTCCCTTTGCAAGGTAGGGGTAGACCTTTTGGGACCATTACCAGTTGCGCCGGGGCGACACAAGTTTTGCATAATTGCTGTTGATTATTTCACCAAGTGTGTGGAAGCCAAGCCACTAGTCATCATAATCGAGTTTCAATTGTGAAAGTTCATTTGGAAGAATGTGGTTTGTCGGTTTGGCATACCCAAGCATATGACAAGCAACTGTTGGCACTGAAAATTCAAATAATGTTATTACGCCATAACTGATAATTGGCTATTAAATTAATTATTTTAATTAATTAAATTAGGTTGATATTTATTTAATTGGGTTGATTAAATGACCCAATAAATAATTAATTGGTCTAATTAATTAATTAAAAGTAATTACCTGCTGGCCCAAATTGAAGGAATAATTAATTGTGTTGGACCAAGCTATTTGGGTCAGTTGGGCCCCTTAAATAGACGGGCTTTGACTTGGTTTGGCCGATCAAAATTATATGTGGATTATATAATTTTAAGGAAATTTTTGATATTATAAATTGGTTCAAAAATATAAAATCATGAACTGGACGTGATGATGTCCCGATACATTCTCATATTTAATTCAAATAATTAAATTAAATTGAGAATTATCCAAATGGATAAAGGTAGTTAGATTTTTCCTACTTCCTCACCACTATAAATAGTGGTTCCATTTCAAGGAATGGGAGCTTTGAAGATCTACATACCGAAGCTCTGCCGAAATCTCGCCAGGATATTGTCTGGAACACGCCCGCAGTATATCTGCACCGGAAGTCTTTCTTTGAAGATCAAGTTGCATATTAGCCCTTCATTGAAGAACAAGCTGCTTAACTCCGGAGGCCCTTTAACAAGGAACACTTCTAGTTTGGCATACTCCGAACTTCGCATACTACTTCCAATTCAGCATACCCTGAACTCGGCACACTTCCAATTCGGCATACCCCGAATTCAGTACACTCCCAATTCAGCATACCCCGGATTCAGTATACTCCCAATTGGCATACTTCCAGTTTAGCATACTCAGAACTAGGCACACTTCCAATCGGCATACTTTTAGAAGAGAATCAGAGGACTTATACACAGAGATTGTACCCCTTTTCCATTTGATACATACTTCTTCATTGTACCGATACTTTGAATTTTGAATATATACAATTCAAGTTTTTCGTATTTACAGCGACAACGCTCGGCAATTTGATTGTCAGCTCTTTGTTGAGTTCTGTGAACAATTCAAAATCTGACACACTAAAGTGTCTGTATCCTAGCCTCAAGCGAATGGTCAAGTCGAAAACATCAACCAAAATATCGTGGATGGGATACGAAAGAAATTAAGTGACTTTGGAGGGAGTTGGGTGAACGAGCTAGAGCGAGTGTTGTGGGCATACCGCACGAGTCCGCGAAGGGCCACTGGTGAAACACCCTTCTCCTTAACATGCGGGTTCGAGGCCAAAGCACCGATTGAAGTGCTCGAACCTAGTAGCCGAGTTATGCACTACACTGATGAAGGCAAACGAGGAAAGTTTGCAAATAGAGAAGAACTTCCTTGAGGAGAAAAAAGACGTAGCTCGGCGCAGAATGGCTGAGTATCAGAGGTCGGTGAAAAAGGATATAAGGACAAGCATGCCAAGTCCCACTATTTCCTTGAAGGGACTTGGTGCTTAGAAGTCGGGTAGCTAGTCAGCCCAACGAAAGAGGAAAGTTCGCTAAAAAGTGGGAAGGGCTTTACCGCATAGCCGCGGTGGTTCAGCCAATAACGTACTGACTGGAGACTATGAACGGTCGGCCAGTGGAAAGAATATGGAACTCGTATCACCTCAAGAAGTTTTACCAATAAGGCCGAAAGGTCTAATATTTTTTTGAACGGGCTGAAAAGTCTGTTATTTCACAAAGGCCGAAACGTCCATACTAGTTAGTGATCGAAAGGTCTATTATACTTAGAAGCTGAAAAGCTTATTTCGTATAACGGCTGAAAAGCTTATAGTTCGACTTTTTTTAGAAATAAAAATATCTATTTTGAATTATCTCCGAATGGTTTCAGATGAAAGTCAGGTGGTTCGGCGGCCTCCACACGACGCGGGGTTAAAGCGAAAGCTGGGTGGTCCATCGGCCTCCAAACGGAGCGGGTTTAAGGCGAAAGCCGGGTGGTCCGCCAGCCTCCAAATGGCACAGGTTTAGGCGAAAGACGGGTGGTCTGCCAGCCTCCAAACGACGCGGGTTTAAGACGAAAGTCGGGTGGTTTGCCGGCCTCCAAACGACGTGGGTTTAAGGCGAAAGCTGGGTGGTCCGCCAGCTTCCAAACGGTGCGAGTTTAGGGGAAAGTCAGGTGGTCCACCAGCCTCCAAATGGCGCGAGTTAAGGTGAAGGGTCTGGAAACCGATAGATTTTTAGCAATGTTGAAATAGGCGAAAGCCAAGTGAGTTGACAATATCATTGCGAGAAGAAGGAAGAGAAAGCTCCAAAATCCGAGCTTCAGGATCCAAAGGATTTCAATAGTCCGAGTCTTAGGACTTGGGTAAAATTTGAAGTAGGAGAGTCCGAGTTTAGGACTTAATTGATTCTTCGAGTTATGATAGTCCGAGTTATAAGACTTGGGTGGTTTTATGAGTTATGACTTATGGTGGAATTTGAAGTTGAAGATGATTGAAGTAGTGATCGTAAGAACTAGTGAAGTTATCACAACAAGTCGATAATTTGTACTTAACAGTAAATTTTTGCGAAAAGTAAAAAGGCGAAGGCAGGAAACAAAAACAATCTTTCGTTGAAATCAAAAGCCCTATCTACTAATACAGGGCAAGCAAAAGTAAGGATAAATGGCCGAGTTGATTATGCCTCAGTTTGGGGGGCTTCGACTACCTCACCTTCCGTTGGTCTAGTAGGTGGGTTGTGTTCTGAGCTCCCAAAGCGTCGGCGATTAAGTTGCAGAGTAGCTGATGGGTCTTCCTCTTCCGTAGCCAGCGTATCCCCTTGGCCATCCTCTACAAGAGTCGAAACCGGCGAACAATCCATCCCAGCCACGGAATCGAGATTGGCTGACGAGTTTAGATAAGCATTATCCATCGGAATCTCGCTGCCAACTGTATCCGCCGAGGTGTTCGCATCCACGCCCTCAGCCCCCTAGTCATCTTTGGGGGAAATTGGGTTGGTCAACCGATTAGGGTCGGCCATCCAATCGTGAAATCCGCATCGATTTGGTGAGAAGGTCTCGTCCTTGGCCGTAAGCAACGTGTAAATCTCCTTCTGGGCATCTTGATACCTGGAGGTGTAGTCCACCTCCCTAAGGTCAAGCAAGAACTTCTTTCCCTTGAGGGCGCCCAACCATTTATCAACCACTTCTTTCGCGTGTAAATCAGCGTGGGCAGTGCCCTCCTCGTGGAATGACCCTAACTCCTTAAACTTCTTGCAGCGCATCTTCCCGGGCTGACTTTAAATTATTCTCTAGCTGCTTAGCGCTTTTCTGCTCATCAGTCAGATTGACATTCAATTTGGCGACCTCAACCTTCAAATCTTTAACCTCGTAGGCATGAGTAGCCTTAGAGGACTTGAGGAACTCGGAGTCCTTCGTCTGGGACTTGATCGCGCCATGAAGCCCAGCATGTGCCAATTGCGCCTGAAAAGGTGACAAGTGTAAAGACTCGGACATGTAAAACGAGAATATAGAAGGGAAAGAACGATTACCTGGTTGCTGTGATAAGTAGCCGACTGAAAAAGGTGGATAGGACTGGTCCCTTCCAAAGACTACAAGTCTTGGGCAGAAATCACCCGCTCCAACCAGCGAAAAACATTGGTCTTCGCTGTAACGACCCCCTCATCAGGGTTAGCATCTGCAATGCATTTTGCCTTCTTAGAAGCAATGGGGGCAGGCAAGTCAAAAGCCCACTTGGAGCCAGATGCTCGTCGGCGCGACTGTTGAGTAGAGGAAAGGACGACAGCTGCAGGGCTCGCCCCAATGATCATGCCAGTTGGAGGGAGGCGCGCAGCAAGAGCCGGATATGGGGAGGTCGGAGCAACAACCTTGGCCTTGCCCTTCTCAACGGTGGAAGCTCAGGTTTTGGCGTGAGCTCGGAGGGCGGTGCGATGGTCATCCATGTTGACAGTAGAGGCTTCAGAGTCTGAGGAGGAAGATATCTCAACTAAGCCTTCCAGCTCTTCGTCGTTGTCTACGGACTCGGCCTCGTCCTCGGCATCCGCGTGGGCTCAGATAGTGTTCCGGATGATGAGTTCATCGGTATCACTATCGTCTATAGGAAAGGGGGAAAAAGGGAATAGGCGAGAAATAGAAGAGAGAAATGGAAAGAAGCAACCTGTAGTGGCCACCCCTTCAGGCAATAAGCCAGCCCTGCCAAGGGCCTTTAGGTTAGACCAAACCTTGACGGGAATAGACTGGCCTTTCATCGCCACCACGGCGACCTTTAGGGTCGGGTCGTCTAGACGAGGCCTCCTATCCAGATGATAGAAAGATGGGTGCCAGCGGAGAGCAAAGGAGAAAGCGTCTTGAGGGTCGGAAGGTTTGACAAAAATCGAAGTCTCTCTTCCATTTTTAAGGGAGTCACTCAGGCTGGCTATAACTCGGCAACACCTCCTTTGGGAGATTTGGACGAATCCTGTAGAGGGTTTACCGACCTTTGTGGAGATTTGGACGAATCCTGTAGAGGGTTTACCAACCTTTGTGACTTGGAAGAGTTGGTTGAAAAGAGGCATAGTTGGGGAGAGTTTGAATTCGTGGAATGCAGTCAGGAAGCACGAGAGAAGGCGATGGGATTTGGGGACGAGTTTTCCGGGCAAGAGGCGAAAGTATTGCATAATTGCTATTGATTATTTCACCAAGTGCGTGGAAGCTTAGCCTCTACTCATCATAACCGAGTTTCAATGCTGAAAGTTCCTTTGGAAGAATGTGATTTGTCAGTTTGGAATACCCAAGCATCTGATAAGCGACTGTTGGCACTGAAAATTCAAATAATGTTATTGGGTCGTGACTGATAATTGGCTATTAAATTAGGTTGATATTTATTGCATTTGGTTGATTAAATGGCCCAATAAATAATTAATTGGTCTAATTAATTAATTAAAAGTAATTATCTACTGGCCCAAATTGAAGGAATAATTAATTGTGTTGGACCAGGCTATTTGGGTCAATTGGGCCGCTTAAATTGACGAGCTTTGACTTGATTTGGCCCATCAAAATTATATGTGGATTATATAATTTTGAAGAAATTGTGGATACTATAAATTGGTTCGAAAATATAAAATCATGAACCTAGACGTGATGGTGTCCCGATACATTCTCATATTTAATTCAAATAATTAAATTAAATTGAGAATTATCCAAATGGATAAAGGTAGTTAGATTTTTCCTACTTCCTCACCGCTATAAATAGTGGTTTCATTTCAAGGAAAGGGAGCTCTGAAGATCTGCATACCGAAGCTCTGCCGAAATCTCGCCAGGATATTGTCTGGAACACGCCCGCAGTATATCTGCACCGGAAGTCTTTCTTTGAAGATCAAGCTGCATATTAGCCCTTCATTGAAGAACAAGCTGCTTAACTCCAGAGGCCCTTCAGCAAGGAACACTTCTAGTTCGGCACACTCCGAACTTTGCATACTACTTCCAGTTCAGCATACCCTGAACTCGGCACACTTCAAATTCGGCATACCTCGAATTCAGTACACTCCCAATTCGGTATACCCCGAATTCAGTACACTCCCAATTCGCATACTTCTAGTTCAGCATACTCAGAACTAGGCACACTTCTAATCGGCATACTTCTAGTAGAGAATCAGAGGACTTATATACAGAGATTGCACCCCTTTTCCGTTTGATACATACTACTTCATTAAAATGGGAAAGCAAAAGGAGATGAGTTTCAAAAAGATGGTGGTAGAAGTCTCGTAGTCAGTGTGTGTGTTCGTCCATAGCCGACTGACGAAGTCGATCGGGGCCGGAGGAAAGCTATAAAGTTCGGCCACGGTTCGGTTAGGACCCTCGACCAAAGGTTTGAGGGACTAGGCGGTCTAAAGTTTGGGAAGCCTGTCGTTAGTTAGGAAGGACAAAATAGCCACTCTGAAAGAGTCCGACCTCCTGTCTAGAGTGTGCAAGGAAAGCCTTAAAACTAGAGTTCGAAGGGTCGGACCTGAAACCCTCGAAGAAAGGGAAAGGTCGGTCATAATCCCATCGACCAGAGGTGTGAGGGACTAGTCCATCCTCGGGCTCGAGAGAGCGGGAGGTCCTGGATAGTCCTTTAATGACTAAGAAAATGAATCTAGTATGATTCAGCCCACCTGTCAAAGGCACACGAAGAAAATAAAAGAGTACAAGACCAAGAGGATTTTCATTCATGGACAAAAGCCGGCTCGATAGTAAATAAAACCAAAACAAGAGGACCATAGTGAGCTAAGTCCTCATTCTACTTAGTGGAGCGTGGAGCGAGTTCAGCCAAAGCAGTCGGAGTTGTTGGACCCGGGGTTGGAGCAAAGTCACACACCTCTTCCCAAAGGAGGGCAATGCCCAGAGGTGCGCCCTCAGGAGTGCCACGATTGATCATGGCGCAGACCTCCTCGAAGTAATACAAGTACTCAGGGTTGGGCACAGGCTTTTCTGCTAACACCGGTTCATAGGGGGCATGGACGTCTTCCTCTTGTGTTGGGTCTGGAGGTACGATGACCCATTCATCTTCCTCCTCCACCAGAAGTTCAATGGGGTAGAATGGATCATCGCCGGGATAAAAGCCTTGGGCCCTTAGACGCTCTTTCAACTCTGCCATTCGGGCTAAAGCTGCTCTCCAGGCCCGTTCAGCGAGTCGAGGAGAGGATCGCCGTTTAACTGAAGCCGAAGATGTGACACTATTTATAGAGAGAGACCTGCCTTGAGATCGGTGTTCTGAAACCACACTTGAGCGAATGTAATTAAGGTGATGTGAATCATGTGACTGTGTCAGGAGTTCTCTCCCCCATAAAAGATAAGGATCAACGGTAGTTAATGCCGCAGATTTGACAAGTGATTAGATGCGAATGAGATAAGATCAAAGTGTGAAGGGTCGGGCGAGGACGAGTAAACAACTATGGAAAACGAAAGCCCGGGAGCTGAGTTGCAAGTACTTTTCTAAGTCGTGTTTTGCGTAACTCGGGAAAGTGAGGGAATTGGGGGGGGGGGGAGAGTAAAAAAACTTTCTAGGCCAAGGATAGAGGAGAGGAGGTGAAAGTGAAGGCAAGGGGAAGATGAGCGGTTAAAGGAGGTCAGGCTGTAGATACTTTTCCGAGTCGTGCCTCGCGTAACTCGGGAAAGTGAAGGACTAGGGGGCAAAAATTCTCTAAGGAAGAAGATGCGAGATACTTTCCCAGGTCGTGCTTCGCGTAGCTTGGAAAAGTGAGGGACTAGATGATGGGGGAAGGGCTAAGGCTCGGAATGCGAAAAGAGACGACCGATGGGAAAGGCAAGAGATGCGTAAGAAAGAAGGTCAAGCTTGAAGGACTCAGAAGGATGGGAGGCGGCACGTTGAGGGTCGGCTGACGATTAGTCGGTCGGCCACGGATTGAGAATGAAAAGAATATGCTTGGCAGCTTCTCAAGTGATAAGGTGGTCTGACCGACTTAGAAGCCGTGGTCGAGGTAGGGAAGGCAACGTGTGAATGGCGGTTGTGAAGTTTTCTAAAGGTGTTTTTGGAAGGTTTCCTAAGGGTGAAGGCGGTTAGGCGCGAGATTCATGCCAAATACATGGAAAGAAAGTTGGATCAGATTAAGAAAGTAGCAAAAATGTATTAAGGAAAGGAATCCTAATTTGTATATGGTAGTTTAGGGTTACCAAAGGGAGAAATCCCTCCTAACTTGTATAAATAGGGGTGTAAAGCCTTGAGAAAGGCTAAGCAATTCATAATACAAAGAGGGCTGAAATGCTGCTCTAATTTCGTACCAAATACTTAGTCGATTTTCCGGTAGTGTTGGCCTGCCGATCGACCATCTATGGTTGATAAAACCAACAGCAGCCATCACGTGTCCAGGTCTAACTGTCATAAACACTATTTTTTTTAAATGCGGTGATATTTTCGTAAATAATTGAACTTTGAAGTGCAAGTAAATTGTGTTAAAAGTGCAAGTAACAGTTTCATATAGTGCACCTAAGTGCAAGTAAAATGTATTAAAAGTGCACGTAAAATTTATTAAAAGTGCAACAAATAATGTATACTGAATATCAATATTAAGTGCACCCAATGTTATCATTAGTTGCACCAAACGTTATCATTAAGTGCACTAATGTGAAATACGCTATCATTAGGTGCACCCATGTTAAAAAGGGGTGTGTGTGTGTGTGTGTGTGTATACATAGAAATCAGTTTTCGTGCGATTGGAGTGCTCAGGTATGATTGTGCGGTGAGAGAAGAGCCATTGGTCTTGCAAAAATCAGCGTCCAGGATTAACAGTCTTTTAAAAAAACGATGTGGCAATTTGGTCATTTTTCATATGGGTCAAACTTAAGGTGTGTAAGGTTTGTGCTTAAGGTGCGTAGGCCTTGTGCTTAAGGTGCGTCGTGTGCCTTCTTTAGGTGCTTGGTTTCTGTGCTTAAGGTGTGTGTAGTTGAGAACTGATTTAAGCGTTTTCGTGCACGTATCAAAAGATCTAATTGGGGTTGCCTCCGGGTTTTGTTGATCTCATGGGAGGTCAAATTAGAAGCATTATTTAGTTCTTAAGGAAACACTAGATTATCAAATATAAATCGATTAACGTATTTAATACAACTAACCTCGCACCGAGCGGCAAATCACCCAACGACTCCACAGGTAAAACACCTTGTGGCCTAACCATGGGCAACCGCTCCCTTGCCCATAACTGCAATAGAACCATGCAGCCGCATACTATTGCGGTGTTGTAGTTAGAACCTCGGCAGAGCGCTTTGTACAAATACGCTAATACTGCTGAACCCCAACTATACTGACCGCGCTCTTCAAAATTATTTATGATATGTAAGAAAGAACACTTCACATCTCTTTTTGTTGTCTCGGAGAAAAAAAATCCTCCTAATAAATGAAAAATTAACCGCCGCGTTGCGAATTCAACCTCTAAATCTGTGCTCTCAACGGTTAATTCTCCGACTTCAGGTATAGCACTAGACAAAATTTTATTTCCTCTAATTGAAGCTAAAGGTGGAGTAAAACCTAAAAGTTGAGTACATTGGCCTTGCCAATACTGTGGGTCAGCCCGGTCGTGTAGTGCGATCACAGGAAAACCTGTAACCCTCAAACCAAATAACACTTCAACGTCTTGAAGTGTTATGCCCACCTCGCCGAAGGGCATATGAAATGCATAGACCTCAGGACGCCACCGCTCTAAAAGAGTTGAAATAAGTCCATCGTCTACTTGCATTGATGCAATTGTAGAAACACCATAAAAGCCCGCCTGTCGCAAGTGTTGTATCATTCTGGGATCACGAGCATGTCTGTTTCTTGCACTCATATCATAACGAGCATATTGAACGACAGCATCATAATCCACATCGGTCCATACTGCTCGCGATCTATGGGTACTTTGACAGACTAAAACCGATGGATCTATAGGTCCCAGATGAAAAACACGTCCTTGTCTTGCCATATCTCTAAGAAATTATTATATAAAATAATTACAATATGTTACAAATATAAGAATATGAAACAGATGTAGCATTTTCCATTTAAAAAAATTTCAAATACCACCAAAAAAAATTACAATAATCAAAATAAATTGAAAATGGAGTTAAAAAAAAATAAATTGAAAATGCTACAACGTGCCTTGGTCACCCGTTGTAGCATTTTCCATTTAAAAAAAAATTCAAATACTACCACGGGCCTTAATCGCTCGCGGTAGGTTTCTAAAAAAAAAATTACAATAATCAAGATATTGACAAAACATCATTCTAAGTAAACATGTCATCCTGATTACTGACAGGGATTAAGAAATGTCACTAGAAGCAATGGGTGCCACAATCTCAAATTTATCATCCATCTACTTGTAAATTTGAAATAAAATATCAAATATGTAACAAATTATTTACATCGTGATAATATATCCATAAGAAAATACTTTGCAACTTCAAAGCCTTTCCTGACTTCTTCAACTTCAAAGCCTTGCATAAATATATTTATTAGTTTATTATATTATATAATTATTAATTTTACTGGAACATTAATTTACTATCTAATACTGTGTAGTTTATAATTAATTAACAAAATCAAAGGGTAGAAGTCGTAAGTCCTGGATTTTAAAGCAATGTATAGCTCAGGCACAGAAGCTTACCCTAAAATCAGCCCATACTTTTAATTCCAATACCATCCCAATGACTACTAAATTTTCTTACTCTAACATATACCTACCCCAAATGTAGAAATCATGCATGCCACTTAAAGTTTATGCATAGTTCTCCAAAAACTAGAAGAAAATATTATTTTAGTAACAGCATGGCATTGCATAGACATGAATGGTAGTTTTACCAATATTTTACAAAAAAAATGACCCGGTCAAGATATATGACTTACGATTTGATTACTGAACATTTCAACCAAACCATGGAGCTTTTATTTTTAAATAGCTACAACGGCGGCCTAAGAGCCGTGTTAGCTTTTACTAAAAAAATTTTAAAATCATTGCCATTTTTTGTCCTACTGTTATTGGGGCATTGCCAATTTTAGTCCACTTCATTAATTTTTGCCACATTGCAGCCAGTCTTATTTAGTCATTGCCACTTTTAGTCCACAGTTAAAATTCCCGTCAAATGCTCGTCCAAAATAGGGGTATTTTTGTCTTTTCATGCTTTGATAATCTCCTTTACCTTGTAGTGGTTTTCCTAACACATTTTCATCCAATGGAAACCTAAATCTCTCTATGTGGCGTCTCCTATTTTGGACAACTGCAAAGGGTAAAGGAGAAAGGAGAAAGGGATGACTACAAATGTGTAAGGAAAACCACTACAAAGGGTAAAGGAGATGACCAAAGCATGAAAAGATCAAAATACCCTTGTTTTGGACGACCATTTGACGAGAATTTTAACGGTGGACTAAAAGTGGCAAGGATTAAATAAGACTGGCCACAATGTGGCAAAAATTAATGGAAGGACTAAAATTGGTAATGCCTCAATAACAGTAGGACCAAAAATGGCAATTACCTGAGGAAGGAAAGCTTTTAGTGGAGACAATTTCTTCTAAGATGTTGAAAACTTGTTATCTAGAATAGGAGTGATAGAAATAAAGTTTGAGAAGTATCTTATGAGAAGAAATTTACTCGAAGATAGATAAAATAACCTCGGGTCAATCAAAGTTACCTCGAATTTGTTTCAGTCTTTGAGCTTGCACGTGATGCTTTTCAGAACTGATTAGCAAATTCACTTTTGCTTTTCTGAAGTCAAATGAGTTTGCTTTTCACTTTGTAATTATTTGTACGTTATATATATATATTTTTATCTTTTAATTTATGACTACCACGGCGCATGATGCGCCGTGGTAGTGTTACATTTTTTTTTATTTTTTTTTGAATTTTATGTAGTCTTTGGGTGCTTTATCCGTTGTACACAGGCAAAATTATAAATATGGAAAAATTATCCTCATCATTAATCGTTTAAGTATACAGTAGTTGGAATTGAATAACTAAATAAATGATCGCGTACGCGTTCAATTCCACAATTATCAAATATAATTGCGTATATAGTCTCAGGTTCGAGGTTAAAGAACAAAAAACCCTGCGAACCCCAAGGATTGTTCTCCGTAAGGATAAACTTAAGATGTTCGAATGAGTCTCCATAATTGTAGTCTCGACTAAGAAAATATACATGTTTATCCCCATGAAAAACATTAACACCTTCATCTTCAAGCTCAGTGTTGTAGATGAAGGATAAAAGTTGCCCAGGCTCGGATTGTAAATCGTAGCTTGTCACTAGCAACGACTTGCACTCTGACAGGATATCGAGTGCAAAAGTTCCGGGTATGCTTGACTTGACATTGATTCATAACAGATCAAGCACTGTACAATTCGTAACAATAATTGCGTTAAAAAAAATAAGAAACAATTATTAAAAAATGTACGATACAAACAAATAATAATGAAACATAATGAGCACTTACTTTCTAAGTGCGGATTTCTTTCAATATCATCACCTTGAGCATCAAGAATTGCAACACGTTCACCATTTCGGAAAATTAAAAAAATGGAATTTAAAAAGATCCATGTGTCGAAACACAATTTCATATGCAGGCTTTATATCCAACGTCTCGCAAAAGTCTACCCACCCGGTACTGAATAGCAGTCCCTGAACATCTACTTCCCACGGAGCATTGTTTCCATGGAAGAGTTGAGTTGTAAAATATACATGCTCAATCAAGTGTTGTTGCATGCAAATTGGAATTTGCCTGTCAATAGCTCTCACAATAAACCACATAATTGTAGAACTAGTGGGACTATGATAATGCATATCCGAGACACTGGGCGGTGACAACTCGAGGCATGCTAAATACATATTCAAATATATAGAGTATTAGTAATATTGTAAATTATAAAAATTAAAAAAACCTTTTAGAGTTTAAATAAAATTTCACCGTACAATGATTTCTAGGTTCTTGGAAGTAAACATCATACTGTTGGAGATACCGGCCCGGGGTATTGATGATCTTGTTGATGAATTGACAAACTTCAACGTGTCCGTGTACTGAAGTTTGATGAAGAAAATTGAATCCAATTACGTCGCACACCAGTTGCCACCTCGAAGCAACCTCAATATGTTCAATAGTACCCTCAGCAGATACCGATGAGTAAAAATATGGATTTTTTTCCATTATAAGTATTGATAAAATACTCAAATGACACCCTATAATCTTCGCTAATGTAGTAATTTACCCAATAATTTAAAAAAATATCCATATTTTAAATTCAGTGAGAGTGAAGAAGAATGGCTTTGATAAGAAGATGTTCAAACAAAATGCTATTCGTATGGTGTTCTGGCAGAATGCATGTATGTAACTATATATAATGAAATTTTGATTTGACATAATCAATAAATATAATTTTAACTTGAGAGGATTTGACGTAAGATTTGATTGTTCGGAAGTAGTAGAAGAAGCACTAACATCAAATAATCACATTTATTTTGATAATTTTTGTTTAAATTCTTCACACAATGCATCAACTTTCATCAAATGTTATAGGTTGGCGGTTTAGTAAAGACTGTTCTCCTTTTCGTTATAGGTTTGTGTATGGTTATACTGTGTTCGTAGTTTCAACTGTACTAAGCATTACCTTTTTAAGCACAAAGAGCAAATATCGCCTCCACTGAGGCTCGAATCCACTCCCTCCCATGTGGGGTGCAACCAGGTGCCACTAGACCACAAGGTCTTTGGCTAATGTATTATACTTAGTTTCAATTGTATTAAGCATTACTGTAATAATTTGTATTTTATTAATTAAGAATCTGATGCTAAAATTTAGTACAGTAATTACCTTTGTTCTCTTGATGATGTTTCCTCTTCGAACCCAAAGAAATGGAACTTGTATACATATCCTTTTATACTTGATTGCAGTAAACAATATTTGCAAATAAGAAGTGCTAGAGTTTCTTGAAAATTGTTATAGCCCTATTTAACATGGTTTTTTTTTTTTGAATTCCAAAAGTTTTATGTATGTTATTAATGTTAAACATCATTGTTAGTATCTTCTTATTTGCTGTAGTGCTTATATTTAAAATAGTAAAGAGCTGACTTGTTTAAATTCTAATCTTCACTAATCAATTATTTATATCATTTGAAACGGGGAGCATTGAGACGATAATATAATTTCATTATTTCTCTAATACATTTGTTAACATCAAATAATCACATTTATTTTGATCATTTTTGTTTAAATTCTTCACACAATGCATCAACTTTCATCAAATGTTCATGATTTTCCTTAAGTATTTCATTTTGAAAATGCGTATAAATTTCTTTTGGTGTAGGATTTCTTGGACGACCATCCTTGGATGTTGAAGTAGACGAACAAGATGTTGATGTCTCAACATTATGGGATGGATCGCCATGTTCTTCCACGAATTTGTTGAAAGCTTGAACAGCTTCTTCTCTAGACGAGAAAGATCTATACAAATTGTCGTTATATCGGTGAACTTGCATTCTGGCTTCTTCCCAAGTATTATATACTCCTGGACGACGCCCAACAAAAACAACATGTGTCTTTCCCTATAATCCACATATACAAAAGTTCAATCCTGAGTTCAACATATAACTGTATACAAAAATAATATACATACCATAGTAAATCACACTATTGCTTCGTTTAATGACGTGTGCTTCTGATGGCGAAATGACTTGTGCTTCAATAGCTATATATAGGTGAATATTGCAGCACTCAATCCTCACATCAATATAAGTGAATATCACATCAATCAATCCTCACGTCAAATTAAAAGCTGGTTTGTGCTTCATCAGCTATATATATAGGTGAATATTGCAGTACGCAACCCTCACATCAAATTAAAAGTTGGCTTGTGCTTCATCAGCTATATATAGCTGAATATCGCAGCAAGCAACCTTCACGTGAAAGAAAAAAAAAAGACTTGGACAATAACTACAGAAAAGCAACTGATAGGTCACATCTCACTTAAAGCGACTGATGAGATTTACTTTTTCACCTACTTTCCTACCATTTCAATGATAAATTTATGAAATTTTAGAAATTGCAAAATAAACTGGAAATGAAAACAAAAGCGGCGTGCGGAAAATTTTGGAAATAATATGGCATAACTGGATATCAAAAAACATATATCTATTTTTTAAAAAAAGTTACTCCCTCAGTCCCGCAATCCCTGTCTTCTTTTCTTTTTGCACGAATTTTAAGGTAGCCAAGTACTCCAATTTTGTCTTCCAATTTTACCCCTCTATTTTCTCACATGCAATAACCCACTAGAATTCTAGAACACACCATACACTTCTTCTCTCTCTTTATCTTTCATTCTTACGGAATACTTCTCTGGTTCCAATTTTTTTCTCCGATAAGAATTCTAAAATTATTTCTTCCATGAAACCTTTGTGATCTACATCGCCATACTGATATGGGAAGATATTGAAGATATGCATCACCTAATTTTGTAGAGATTTCAGCACACAAGTATGGAGTTTTGATGAAATTGGAGCATGGGTTCTGCAATCTTTCAAAAAATTTGAGGAATTGATACCAAGGTTAGTGTTCTACACTCAATCTATGGAGTTTTTCTACAAATAGTGACTTTAAGATTAAAACTTTTGAAAAATTATTCTTAGTTCTCCTTCAATCTAGGTTTTTTTTTTTTGATTTTTTTTTTGTTGAATCTCAAATTCTACAAATTGAAATACAGATTACCAAAAAAAAATCTGTAATTTTGAATCCCTCTCTCTCTTTTTCACTTTTTTATACTCAATTTTCTCAATTTTAATAGTTATACAAAGCACTCTTTTTTATACCATGAACTTCTCAGAGAAAAATTACTCTGTAGTTTATGTCGATATATGTTGTAGGATCACTAAAATTGTGAAAAATTAGCGGCAAAATTTTCCGCCAATTTTTGATATGACATTTAAAGATTAAAATACTCTATTTTGTTTACCTTATGGTCAATAGAATGCTTAGTACTCCGTATATATATGTGTTTGTAGGAAGCATTTTTTGATTTCTTTCTCAGAGTACTTCACAATAGAGAGGTTTTCTGTATTACAGTAAAAAAAAAAGTTCTTGTCTGCTAATGGAGTTTATACCGGAAGAGTTCTAATGATGTTCTTAAGCACTTAATGTTCAAAGGATAAGAGAAGTGTTATTTTTGAAACTTTGCTAAAACACAGTGTTTATGTATATTTTTCAAGAAATTAGAAAACAGAAAACAGTATTAAAAAATAGGAGAAGAAAATTAAAAACTTGGCAAGAAATATTAGAAAACACTAATAAAGAGTCACAAGATTGGTTCTTTATAATAATAGAAATAAATGATTGTATAAATGCAATTAATACTATAGAAGCATATTTAAAAATATTATAT
Organism: Ipomoea triloba; assembly: GCF_003576645.1. Taxonomy (NCBI): domain Eukaryota; kingdom Viridiplantae; phylum Streptophyta; class Magnoliopsida; order Solanales; family Convolvulaceae; genus Ipomoea; species Ipomoea triloba. The sequence goes on along the minus strand of NC_044916.1, from coordinate 17,773,057 downwards.
GAACAATATAAGTATTATATCTGCTAGAAAATGGAAGCTTTAGAACATATAGCAGCAAAACCTTTACAATATAGTAGAGATATTAACCAACATATTATAAGCTGTAGAATAAGTGTAGAGATCATAAAACAAAAAGATGAAGAAATACAAGGATATATAGAAGAAAATAAGAGACTACAACAACAAATAAATTATTTAAATAATAGATTAATTGTAAAAGAGGAAGAAATTAGACAAAAGGATGTAGAAATAAGAATACTAAAAGAAGAAAAATTAAGAATAGAAAATCAAAAAGATAGAGAAATAAGAGAATATAGACAAATTATAGAAGAATGTTACTCTCAAATTAACAAATTAAATTATGGATAAGGGAAAAGAAAAGGTAATAATGGAAGAATCAGGAACACATTATCAAATGGATACTTATGAAAGTGGAACAACACAAACCTTAACCTTTAAACAAGATGTCTATGAAACGTTAAAAAATGAGAGATCAGAATTAACTATTAATAAAATATTTAAAACTAAATGGTTTGATAGAATTGATTCAAGTTCGTCTCATAATAATCCAAGTTTCATAGATATGTATGACCGCGTTCATATAGATGAAAAATGGTTTTTCCTCTCAAGAACTTCTCAAAAATATTACCTGCTGCCTG